>NC_069504.1:749020757-749347007 GCF_027579735.1 Bombina bombina | reverse complement strand
ATTCCATTCCCATTTTATGTGGGTGGGGGAAGAGAGCGCCAACAAAAGAAGGCTATGGTGGATGTGGTAAAAGGCTGAAATGTATTTATAACATTAGTATAAAATCAATCGCAATAACTAACATATGCTAAAAAACTTCATGGATCCATGATACAGATAAAAGCAGAAAAATACAGTAAAATATGATACAATATAATATTCACTATGAGGTAGTTACAAGATAAAACAATTCATAGCAATGTATAGATGTGTTACAAATGGATGCTGACACACATTGTATAAAGTGCTTATCTTTGGTGTTCCTATAAAATGCCTTCGAAGAACAATCCTCACTATCTGATAAAGGAGGACTAATAGTGTTACAGGTGATAAAGAGTCTCTCCTGGTAGTGTTGAATCATACAGTCTAAGCTGTCATCACACCACCTGGAAAGCAAACATTCCAAAAGGACAACTATTAAGGGTGAGAAAGAATTGCTCCAACCCAGAGACATGGGAGGAACAAGCAATTATCTTGAAACAACGTTTTTTAGAGAGAGGTTATGCGAAAAAAACCTGGAAGAAAAGATCGAGGAGATAAGGAAAGTTGACCATAGTGAGCTTATCAAATATAAAGACAAACCGATAAGGAGGTTGGAGGAAGATATAATTGATGTACCAATGATAACAGAATACTGTTCCAACAAACATTATAGAGAAAATATTTAAGAAACATTGGCCACTCCTCAAAGAAGATGATATAATCGGTGAAAAATTAACACCTCACCCAAGGTTCATATACAGAAAAACCAACAATTTGAAAAATATGTTGGCTCCAAGTATTCCGAGACATAGGAAACAAAACATAACCAATTGCCAAGGTAAATTAATAAAAGTTTTTTTCCCCTGCCCAAGCTGCAAGGCTTGTAAAAGTGGGCTAAAAACCAACCAATTTTCCTCACACCACAAGAGAGACCAACATAAAATTTGGGAACGTATAAGATGCCATGATAAAGGGGTTATATAACTGATTCAATGCACATGTGGCTTTCATTATGTGGAACAAACTCCAAACAGAAACCAGCACTATAGCCAGAGGAACTGACACATCCGTGGGCCACTGCCAAGCCCACTATTTAAATCATAGAAACAGCATAGAAGTGTCAGATTAAAAATCCCTTTATTTTAGAACGTGGGGATCAGAGAAAACACAACGTTTCGGGGCGGTCCCCTTAATCATGATTAAGGGGACCGCCCCGAAACGTTGTGTTAAGGGGACCGCCCCGAAACGTTGTGTTTTCTCTGATCCCCAAGTTCTAAAATAAATGGATTTTTAATCTGACACTTCTATGCTGTTTCTAAGCTTTCATTATGTGGGACAGACATCAAGAATCCTCAGAGATAGAATCAGGGAGCACATACTATGTATCGAGAAGAAAAACACTGATTCCCCATTGTACAAACACTTCTTTACAAAACATGATGGCAACCTTAAAGATTTTAAAATCTTTGGAATACAAAAGGTTACCAAAAAATGGAGAGGAGGAAATTACGAAAATAGGTTACTTTTTAACAAATCAAAATGGATCTTCATACTTGACTGCCTGTACCCGAAAGGATTGAATAACAAAGAAGATCTCTCACACCTCCTGTATTTGAAAAAGCACTAAACCCACATGTCATAAATTCACATTAGGATAACACTGATCACATGTATTTTCACACTAGTTTTCACTCTGAGCCAAGGTGACTAGATGGAGAAGTGCACAAATACATACATCTTTCAGACTATCCACTATGCAGACACCGACATATACCACTTACTGTAAAGATAGGTATCAGCTTGACCACATTTTTTGCATATTATCGGTGTGAAACTTTTTTCTATTTTTATTGAATTTTATCCATTTATATTTTTATCGATTTTTATCCATTTTAATTATAGATTCCTATCTCACACACAAGTAATTTAATCCTCCCTCTCTTTTATTCAGTCCTTATTTAATAATAGGATACGAGATAGTTTATGTAATACATAGAGCCATAAGAAGCCCCTGTCTACTCCTGTAGTATAAGGACAACTCTATAACTATGACAATAATTACCAAGACTTGAACACAAATAGATTTGTGTATCCCAAATCAGTAAACATATGACTATATCTGAACCATATTTATATTGTTGATCATGCCTAATATTCAGACAATCCCACATGATGCTTCCTACCTATGGCCTTTTTCAATATGGCACCCTACCTAATATTCTGTAGCCCAGCACATATGACCATCTATTTGGCGCACCTAGACCATGTAGGTTAGATAGGTATATAAGCTACCTGACATTTTTTGGACTGTTCTATAAAGTTTGGCCAATTGTATGTATGGAGTAAATTGTTGTAATTTGCATCATTGTACAAATGTATCACTGTGTAAATGTCCTATACACTCTAGTTTATTGAGTCTTAATATATGTCAACATCCACTATAATGTTAGACAAGTCTATATGTCTTAACCACTTATTATGCTAGAATTATTTATTTTATATAGTTTTTAAATTAATCAAATGAATTTTTAATATCTATAACAATTTTATGATTTTTTTTGAATTCTCAAAAACTCACACTATTAACAATTTAATAACATTTTTATGAATTCCCAAAACTCACACTATTGCTATATTCATAAACCTCATGTTTATACTACATCTATATAAGTGATAATTATACTATCAGTCCCCACCTGTTTTAATAACTTCGATGACATAGTGGGCACTGGCACTCCAAACCTAGAAACCTAAATTAGCCTATATCAGTCTATACCTATAGCCCTTTCAATATGTACATACCATTACCGGAAATGACATTATTGTAACATCCATATAATCGTTCTAAACACTTAAGCCCAATTATATGCTTTTCAGACTCACTAATGGTAAAATATACACCATATATATCTATTTTTATCACCCAGCTCTATGTAAATTAGGCTCCTTAAAAATAAAATGCTTAAGATAAAACGATCCTAAACATAATATGAGTCTGTCTCATACTAAACATACGGTATTACCGAAACCGGAAGTGACGTTGCACTAATACAGACGCAATAAATATCAACAAATATAAAATTGACCAGCTTACTGATGTTACATATTTATTTCCTCAATAATTAAATCGAATATGGGACTACTAACAGCACTTAGGATCTCTAATATTTTACTTCACAATTTTAGAGAAACTATTGATTGTTAACAAACACCCAGTAGGCATCAGCACAAACCGGAAGTGGGCGGTCCTAAACAATTTTGGCACCCAAACAATCCTAATTGAACCTAGTTCTTATCCTTTAAAAGCTACCAGTAAATACACAGTAGTATAGTCTTGAGAAAGGCCTGTGAGAGGCCGAAACGTTTCGACATACCACTGGTAAGCATATTTCTAATACCCTAATAAGGTGTTTTAAACTTTATTGCACTTTCTGTTTTTCACAGGTTTCAGGAAGATACTTTGGATTTTTATTATTAGGATACACCAGAAGTTCAGTTTCATTTCCTCCTAAAGCACACACTCTTTTTTTTTTTATTTTTCATTGGGATATTCTCCAAACAATTTGGGATTAACATATACTTTTTTCACTGTCATATTTTTTTTCCACCTTTATTGGATTTTTTACACATTTTTCATTTTTTTGGCTTCATTTTTACTTTTTAAACCACATCAAAAGTTTTCACATATCACTATTTTTATTGGAACTTTCTTTTATTGGAACTTTGAATTTTTTCATATTTATTTGAACACTTGGATTTGCCACTTCTACACATGGATTCAACACTACCAGGAGAGACTCTTTTTCACCTGTAACACTATTAGTCCTCTATCAGATAATGAGGATTTTTCTTCGAAGGCACTTTATAGGAACACCATCAAACAAAGATAAGCACTTTATACATTGTGTGTCAGCATCCATTTGTAACACATCTGTACATTGCTATGGATTGTTTTATCTTGTAACTACCTCATAGCGAATATTATACTGTATCATATTTTACTGTATTTTTCTGCTTTTATCTGTATCATGGATTCATGAAGTTTTTTAACATATGTTAGTTATTGCGATTGATTTTATACTAATGTTATAAATAAATTTCAGCTTTTACCACATCCACCATAGCCTTCTTTTGTTGGCGCTCTCTTCCCCCACCCACATATCTGTTTTTCACCAAGTCCACTAGGGGACTTCTGGAAGAGTGCTAGAGGTGTACCCATTAGCGATTGGCCCACCGTACTATTATAACTTTCATTCGCATTTTAGACAGGCAATATCCCAATCTTGACAGCGACGGGTCAGCCACTATATTGCATGTCTGAAATGCGACTGAAATCACACTGCAGTTTGTCAGAACTAGACTGCTGGAGAGATAAATATATTTTGTATAGATCACCATATATCACAGCACAAGTTGCACAACAGAACAATTCCCCCTAGACTTAGAAAAATGCCACAAACTCCCCTTTAAAGGGATACTAAACCCACATTTTTTTCTTTTATGATTGAGATAGAGCATGCAATTTTAAGCAACATTCTAATTTACTCCAATTATCAATTTTTCTTTGTTCTCTTGCTATCTTTAATTTAAAAGCACAAATGTAAAGCTTAGGAGCCGGCCTATTTTTGGTCCAGAACCTGGGTTACGCTTGCTTATTGGTGGCTGAATGTAGCCACCAATAAGCAAGAGCTATCCAGGATGCTGAAACTAAAATGAGCCGACTCCAAAGTTTTACATTCCTGCTTTTTAAATAAAGGTAGCAAGAGAACAAAGAAAAATTGATAATTGGAGTAAATTAGAAAGTTGCTTAAAATTACATGCTCTATCTCAATCCTAACATTAAAAAAATGTGGGTTTAGTATCCCTTTAATGCCACCAACACTATTCTATTTCTAAGCTGCCACCACTTAAGACTTATTATATGGGAAATCTTAAGAAAAAACCCAGACTAAGAGATTAAATCCCAGAATACAATTTAACAAAAAATAATCTAAAAAACACAGTATTAATACTACTCTTTTAGTAACGTGGTTCAAATATTAGACAAAGGCAAAAACGTAATAAATAAATTTTTATTATGTACAAAAAAAGGGTCAGTCACAGTGCACTGCTAAGAAAAATATGTTAACAAACAAAATTATACACAAGCAAACAGTTTTTTTTTTTTTTTTTTTTTTTTTCAAAGAGCTTTATTGTCATCCACAAAAATAAAATAATGTACAGAGCATGGAAGAGAAATAGAAAATTAAGAGACAACAATTACATAAATATAGTCTTTTACAGTCTTCTCCCAATGTCACGATTTGGATGATGTTAACACATAGGTGTGTATTTTCATTGCTCCTTGGTGAAATTATTCTCATAACTTTGTAACGATAAACTTAACTATGAACTTTGGAACCACCATTCCTTCCAAGGGGGGGGGGGGCCCCCGAGATCAGCGTCAACACGAAGTATAAGAGGAAACGAAGAGAGAGACAGGTAAATAGGGAGAGAAGGGACTTTATGTTATTGGCCTACGTGAAGGGACCTGCCGTGTAGTTAGTTCTTCCCAGAGAAATTTAATATCTGCAAAAGTGCCGATCTGTTTTCTTTTGTAGTAACTATATTCCTCGAGTGCTAGCATGTCCGTGACCTTATTGATCCATTCTAATAGTGTTGGCCTGTGTTGTGTTTTCCAATGAAACGCTATTAGAGATTTGGCGCTTGTGATGCCTATTTGTAAAAGTCTAAGTCTCAGTTTGCAAGGGAACGGGGGGAGGTCATTTAATAACGCTAATCTGGGTGTCAGCTCAAATTCTTCAGTCAGTATTTGCCTATAAAAAGTTTCTATTTCGCACCAGAGTGGTTTGATTACATCACATTCCCACCACATATGTAGGTATTGGCCTCTAGTAGGGCAACCTCTCCAGCAGTTACTGCTTGCCTCCGGGTAGATGGAGTGGATGCGTGAAGGTGTTAAGTACCATCTCAGTAGCACTTTAAAATTAAGTTCTAACATTTGGGGTGAGCTAGACGACTTTTTTGTGTTTTGAAAGATTTTCTTCCAATCCTTCCCATTTATATCGTGTCCCAGCTCCTCGTGCCATTTGGTCGTGTATGAGGGGAGCGTGTGTGTGTGTTCTGTTTGTATAAGTTTGCGTGTCAATGACAGTGAGTGCCGCAGAGGAGTTGTATTTATGCAAAGAGATTCAAACGGTGTCAGTTCCCTAAGGAAGTCTTTTTGGTGTGGTGAGGTGTATATAAAATGGTGTAGTTGAGAATATTTTAACCAGTTAGAGTATCGTCCTCCCGCCACTGCGCCTAGACTTTCTCTCCCTGCTAACTTCCCATGAAGCGTAAATTCTTTTAGTGGCACTGTGTATCCCCATTCAGTTAGTCTCTGTTGCCCTTTATCCAACCCTCCTATCATCTCAGCGTTCAGTGGTATGGGAAAAAGAGGAGAGCGAGCTCCAGTGAGATGCGTCTGGCGGAGATTAATATTATCCCAGGTGTCAAAAACATGTTTATGAATCATTAGATCATAACACTGTGGGGGCCGTAAAGATTTTGGTACCCAGCATAGAGCTCCCACTGAAGGAACTCTAAGGATGTTAGAGTCTAAGGATACCCAGGCTTTCGAGTCACCTGCTCTATGCCAGTCTAGAATTCTTTGTAAGATGACTGCGTTATAATATACCGTTAAGTCTGGTAACCCCAGCCCTCCATTTATTGTGGCTCTGTACATGTTGGATTTGTTAATCCTAGGTTTTCCTTTTCCCCAAATAAAAGCATTTATATGTCTTTGGAGTTGAGCTAGGTACCATTTGGGAAGAGTTATGGGTACCGCTTGAAGTAGGTACAATACCCTGGGCAAAGTGGTCATTTTAATGCATTGTGTGCGTCCCCACCATGAAATTGGTTTTAAAGACCAAGTGCGAAGATCTTGTTGCGTTGTTAATAAAAGTTTGGTGTAATTTTCTTTAAATAGTTGTGTGTGGTTAGGGGAGATATGTATCCCTAAGTATTTTATGGACCTGTCTCGGACAGTCATTGGGCAGGTGTTTGAAACATTAAGAAAATCAGTCTGGGCCATGGAAATATTTAGAATCTCCGATTTCTGCGGGTTTATCGAGAAACCCGAGAACCGGCCGAAGGTGTTAATTTCTTTTAAGATTATGGGAACTGTGCGGAGTGGATCAGTTATTGTGAATAGTACGTCGTCAGCATATAATGCAATTTTAAAATCGTGAGGACCTATCTTTATACCATGAATCTCATTGTTATTTCTAATATGTGTAGCAAAGACTTCCATCGTTAGAATAAATAATATGGGCGACAAGGGGCAACCCTGTCGTGTGCCGTTTTGGATTTGGAAGGGGTTTGATAGCATCCCATTTGCCTTAACTTTAGCTGTGGGACTGGTGTATAGGCTAAGTATGCGTGAGATCATGTGTGGTCCAAATCCCATCACCTTTAGTGTCTCTTCAAGAAATCTCCAATTTATGCGATCGAACGCCTTCTCGGCGTCTACCGCCAAGAGGGCTGATGGAATTTTGTTATGTTTAGCGTATGATATTAAAGTCAGGGCTCTTATTGTATTGTCCCTTGCCTCCCGCCCCGGGACAAATCCCACTTGATCCGTATGTATTAGGGATTGCAGTACTACGTTGATTCTTTTTGCTAAGATTTTGCCTAAAATTTTTATATCCGTGTTTAGGAGGGATATCGGCCTATAACTACTGGGGTCTGTTGGGCTTTTCTGGGGTTTGGGTATTACCGAAATATGTGCCGACAGCATGTCTTGCGAGAAAGAGCCCTCGTTCTCCAATGTTTGGAATAATTTAAGTAGGTGTGGGGCTAGGATATGTTTATAGGTCTTATAGTATGTGTTTGAGAAGCCGTCTGGACCCGGACTTTTACCTGTGGGTAAATCTTTTATTGCAGACAAGACCTCTAACAAGCTTATTGGGTTTTCTAGTGTAGTGCGTTGCTCTGGTTGCAAAGAGGGTAGGTCTGCGTCGTTAATGTATGCCCGCATCTGCGTGAGGTGTTCTGGTGTGTCGTCTTTGCTAAGGTTATATAACTTGGCGTAATATTCTTTAAAGTGGTTAGCAATACCTTCACTGTCTAGTATATCCCGTTTGTCAGGGGTTGTTAATTTATGTATCTGTGCTTTTAGTGTCTGGGTTTTTAGGGCTCTAGCTAGGAGCGAACCTGCTCTGTTGCCCTCGAAAAAGTAGATTTTTTTGAGATTTAATGCACGTCTCTGGGCTTCTTTCAAGAGTATTTTATTAAGTTCTTGTCTGGTGTCTGTCACCCTTTTAAGTAATGTATTGTCTTTCGGGGAATTTTTGTGGGAGAGTTCCAAGACGGCTAATTGAGCGGTCAGGGCGTCTATTGTCTGATTATACCTTTTCTTCCTATATGAAGTGTGTTTAATGCAGTGGCCTCTGAGTACCGCTTTGTGAGCCTCCCATAACATGTGTGGAGAGGTGTCTGGAGTAGCGTTAATGTTAAAGTATTCCTTTAGTGAAGTTGCCAAGGCGTCAGTTGTGTCTGGTTGATGTAATAACGAGTCGTCCATTCTCCAAATATAGGGGGTCGTTGGGTGGTCGGGCCATAGTAATTGGGCACATACTTGAGAGTGGTCTGACCATGGTGTTGGCTGGATGTCTGCGTCTTTAAGTAAAGAGAGGTGGTTTCTGTCTATAAAGATATAGTCGATTCTAGTGTACACTGACCAGGGGAAGGAGAAAAAGGTGTAATTGCGCTGTAACGGATGTTTTAGTCTCCATGTATCGAGTAAGCCTAAATGTGTTAGGAATTTGTATACTATGTTAGGGGGTCGTGTCTGAGCTGTTGGTCTGTGAGAGGAAGCGTCCAGTGTTGGGTTTAGAGCGACGTTTAAATCCCCTCCTAAAATGAGAGTACCAATTTTATTTTCTACTACTAGGTTCTGTAGTGTCTGGAAAAATTGGGCTTTCTTACCGTTGGGGGCATATGCATTTACTAACGTCACAGGTTGGTGGAACAGTAAACCTGTTAGGATCAGTATTCTGCCTTCCGTATCAACAATCTGTTTGTTAAGTTGGAATTGTATGTTTTTATGTATTAAAGTGCATACCCCATTCTTTTTAACTCTGTCTGAGCTGTAATAACTTGTTGTGAATTCTTTTGAGTGAAAATTAGGTTCTGACTCCCTTATGAAATGTGTCTCCTGTAGGAGTATTATTGCATTTTTATGCTTAGCTAAGCTGCGCAGTGCAATCGCTCTCTTCGTAGGGGAGTTGAGGCCCTTCACATTCTGGGATATAATGTTTACTGCTGGGTTAGCCATGTTGGAGTGTGTGTGATAGCGAACAATGTGGTCTTACCCTCAGGAGGATCATCTGTAGCTTGGTTTGTAATACTTTACTGGTACAGCTTAGGTAAGAGTGGAAGAGAGTTGTAGATAAGAGGGCTGTAATCAGTTCTCCGGAAATTACACAGAAAAAGAAGAAAGGATGGATGGTGGTTCCAATACTGAAATAAATAAGCAAAACATGTAAGTAAATTAAAAATGGTATAAGTATCAAATAACAATAACAATAACATTCCATTTGTCGTAGAGTACGATGTACTATCATCGTACAGTTAGGGGGGGGGCAAGGTAATGGGGAATTAGGGAAATGAATTTTCTTGCTTCCGGTGAGAGGGGATGGTAGGCAAGAGTGGTAGGGGGAAAAAGGCATCTATTGTGCCTATCCATTCTTGATATTATGTCAAGATATTTGTTGTGATCGTGGGGGCTAGCTTTTAAGTTAAAGGGGTATGGGGTGGAGAGGGTGGAGGGGGGGGAATTTCCGTAGGTCCCTGAGGAACCTATTATAGCTTTGTACTACATACTAGAGTCTTTCCATCTGGGCGGACATTCCCGCAATAGTCTTTGTTCAGAACTCTCTTAGGGAGTTATAATAAGTGCAGAACAAATATAAAAGGAAATAAAGTACTCCCTTCATGGTGGTTCAGAGTCCGCTTCCGATTGGGCCTGTGAAGTTGTGGAGTTGTTTCTTCTTTTCTTCGGTACTGTTGACCAGTTTGATTGTTGATTAGTTTTCGGAGTTTTCTTTTGTGAAGGTTTATCTGTGATGAGATCTTTTATTGAAGGCAACTTGGGTTGTGGGATGTCAAGCTGTTGACAGAATGTTTCTATGTCTTCGGGGTCTTTATATGTGTATGTTTTATTGTCCTTAATGACTTTTATAGCAAAGGGAAAACCCCATCTGTAGGGTATATTTAAGTCTGTTAAATGCAATGTGAGGTATCTCGCCTCCTTCCTCTTTGCTAATGTTAGTGGGCTCAGGTCTGAGAAGATCTGTAGAGAGTCCTCCCCGAATCTAAGTGGGGAACTTTTTCTTGCCGCCAGCATGATTCTCTCCTTATCTGCAAACTTGTGGCAACATAATATAATATCTCTAGGGGGTGCCGATGGCGGTGGTTTGGGTCTTAGGGCACGGTGTGCTCTGTCTAAAGGTATCCTGTCGTCTTTGCCGAGACCTAGTAAAAATTTGAATAGGTTTTGTAAGTATGATGGAATTTGTGGTGGTGTAATTTCCTCTGGCACCCCCCTGATTCTCAGGTTTTGACGTCTGCCTCTATTATCAAGGTCTTCGACTTGGGATTGCAGTTGCAATATTGTCGTGTTCTGTTGTTGTAGTGCTATAGTCATGTCATCTGTGGTTCTGGTGTATTCCTCTGCTTGTTCCTCCAAATGCAGTACTCTGTGACCCAGTGCATTAACATCTCTCTTAACTTCAGCTAAACCGTCTTTTATTGCCTTGCTGACATGGGTCATAAATGTGCTCAGGTCATCTTTAGTGGGTAGCAGGTTAAGGTCTGCTCGTGTTATAGGTGTGTGATCAGATGCATGATCCGTGAGATCCGACATATCTAATTGTGCAGTTTCCACTGAAAGCGCATTTACATTGTCAAATGGCTTAAAGAATGCATTTAGTTTCCCCCCACCTGGGGTTGTAGTTTTCTGTTGCTTGTCAGGTTTCTGTTTTCTGGTAGCCATATGGCAGTATTAACAAAGAGTGGTAACAATAATGATGGCCCTATCGGGGGTTCTTTTCCTCTGTATTTCCCCCAGAATAAAGTAGTGATGTGTCTCTGCGGAGTTATGTCCCCAGGGCCTGGTTTCTTATGTGCGTGGCAACCAGCTCCGTCTGTGTTATGTGGTTTTGGTTTGTGTCCCTTTAGCTGGTATATCGTTCAGTGTGCAGGGCCTCTCTCTTCATATATGTGGTTAATAAGCTGTTATAACGTTGGGATGTGCGACTTACTTAATGTTTGGTGATGCTGCTGCTCTCTCCTGTTTGTTATAGGGTTGAATCTGTGTCTGTGGTTCCAAGAGGCTCGTTCCCTGTATCGGGTTCTGTAGCGTCTGGCCGGAGGTGGCAATCGGTGTCTTGGAAGCCAGTGTCTGAGGATACCTTTGTAAGTGCACTGCTCTGTATGTATAGCTCTGTATGTCCCAAGTTGTCGGTCCTTCTCTAACCGCGAGACGCTGCTCGCCACGTGGGTGATTCCGAGAGGCCTCTGCTAATGACCGCTGTAGCCTGGGTTTCTCCGCCGTTTATATGCCTGTTTTCGGTCTCCACACCTAGCCCCCTAATTCAGGGATTATGGCACGTTATTGCATGCCCGTTTACTTTGCTTTAGCCCCCTTAGCTATGCTTATATCAAGTGGATGTAGCCGGAGCTTCAGTTAGTTGCGGCCATGTTCTTTCCCGGCCGGCTCCGCCCCTCTCAAGCAAACAGTTTTTAAAATAAAAAGGAGAAATAACACAATCTAATACTGTACTAGCTTAGATGTCATCGCCAGAGAGATTGGCAAGAAAAGATGGTCACTCACTCTGCTGGTATACAGACTTGCATGTAGAATGAACAACTTGTATTGTTAGAATCAGTTTTATACCTGTTCCTCTGATATCAAATTCCTTTACCAAACCTCCTTCCAGAGGGGCCAGGGAAATATGCACCCCTCTCTTTTATGACATGTCATAAAGCTCTGAAACTTTGGCTGAAATTATATAACATTTTATAACTTCTGAGTAAGGCACATTGCCGAAATGCGTAAGATATTTACTACCGACTGAGAGCTATGGTTTTATATTATTCTTTATGCTCTTGTCATTCAAATAAAGTATATGGACTTTTATGTCTGGAGGCTTGCTGAAGTTCTTTCCTAAAGTTTTTTTGCTACAATTTTATAACTTCTGTTATGTATATCTAGTTCATATACACAGATAGGCAATCCCTTTGTGATGTAATGAGGTGTATTTTGATACCAAACAACATATATTTTGCATTCTTTATGGTTCTGAGGAATTCTGACTTATAAAAGTATATTTATTTGGAAGGCTGGTTGTCCTGTCAATTACCTCAGGTTAGTGCCTGGATAGAGGCAGTGTGTTCCATTACTCTCTCTGCTGACAGGCTGGGGCAATAAACTGACCCTAGGCCATAAAGTTCTCTCTTGTGGATCTTACAAACTATTTATGGGGGCTCTGGCTTATCTAAGGGAAAAAAACACAGGAACACATTTCATCTGAAAAAACAAACGCCTAGATTACGAGTTTTGTCGGTAAAGACCCGCGGTGCTAACAAGCCTTTTTTTCCAGCGCACCCTTAAGATAACGCTGGTATTACGAGTTGTCTGAGTGGCTGCGTTAGCCTCAGAAAAGGGAGCGTTGAGCAAATTTAGCTTCCCTTCAACTTTCAATACCAGCGTTGCCTACGGTAGCGGTAAGATTGCTAAACGTGCTTGTGCACGATTTCCCCATAGGATACAATGGGGCTGAGCTGGCTGAAAAAAAACCTAACACCTGCAAAAAAGCAGCGTTCAGCTCCTAACGCAGCCCTAATGTTTCCTATGGGGAAACACTTTCTAAGTCTACACCTAACACCCTAACATGAACCCCGAGTCTAAACACCCCTAATCTTACACTTATTAACCCCTAATCTTCCGCCCCCGCTATCGCTGACACCTGTATTATACTATTAACCCATAATCTGCCGCTCCGGACACCGCAGCAACCTACATTATAGCTATGAACCCCTAATCTGCTGTCTCTAACATCGCCAACACCTACATTATATTTATTACCCCCTAATCTGCCCCCCCAACCTCGCCGCCACCTACCAACACTTATTAACCCCTAATCTGCCGACCGTACATCGCTGCCACTATAATAAATGCATTAACCCCTAAACCGCCGCACTCCCGTCTTGCAAACACTATAATAAATTTTATTAACCCTAATCTGCCCTCCCTAACATCGCCGCCACCTACCTACAATTATTAACCCCTAATCTCCCGCCCCCAACGTCGCCGCTACTATAATAAAGTTATTAACCCCTAAACCTAAGTCTAACCCTAACACCTCCCTAAGTTAAATATAATTTAAATATAACAAACTAAAATTACTATCATTAAATAAATTAATCCTATTTAAAAATAAATACTTACCCGTAAAATAAACCCTAATATAGCTACAATATAATTAATAATTACATTGTAGCTATTTTAGGGTTTATATTTGTTTTACAGGCAACTTTGTATTTATTTTAACTAGGTACAATAGCTATTAAATAGTTAATAACTATTTAATAGCTTCATACTTAAAATAATTACAAAATTACCTGTAAAATAAATCCTAACCTAAGTTACAAATACACCTTACACTACACTATCATTAAATTAATTAAATAAATTAACTACAATTATCTAAACTCAAATACAATTAAATAAACTAAACTATAGTACAAAAAAAATTACAAAAAAAAATAAATATTACAAGAATTTTAATCTAATTACACCTAATTTAAGCCCCCTAATAAAATAAAAAATCCCCCCAAAATAATAAAATTCCCTATCCTATACTAAATTACAAAAGTAATCAGCTCTATTACCAGCCCTTAAAAGGGCTTTTTGCGAGGCATTGCCCCAAAGTAATCAGCTCTTTTACCTGTAAAAAAAAATACAATCCCCCCCCCAACATTAGAACCCACCACCCACACACCCCTACTCTAAAACCACCCGATCCCCCCTTAAAAAAACCTAACACTACCCCCCTGAAGATCTCCCTACCTTGAGCCGTGTTCACCCAGCCGGGCACCAATAGGGCAGAAGAGGACATCTGGACCGGCAGAAGTCTTCATCCTATCCGGGCAGAAGAGGACATCCGGACCGGCAGACATCTTCATCCAGGCGGCATCTTCTATCTTCATCCTTCCGGAGCGGAGCCATCTTTTATCCAGCTGACGTGGAGCCATCCTCTTCTTCCGACGGACTAACGACGAATGAAGGTTCCTTTAATTGACGTCATCCAAGATGGCGTCCCTCGAATTCCGATTGGCTGATAGGATTCTATCAGCCAATCGGAATTAAGGTAGGAAAAATCTGATTGGTTGATGCTATCAGCCAATCAGATTGAAGTTCAATCCGATTGGCTGTTTGGATGAGCCAATAGAATTGACCTTGCATTCTATTGGCTCATCCAATCAGCCAATCGGATTGAACTTCAATCTGATTGGCTGATTACATCAACCAATCAGATTTTTCCTACCTTAATTCCGATTGGCTGATAGAATCCTATCAGCCAATCGGAATTCGAGGGACGCCATCTTGGATGATGTCATTTAAAGGAACCTTCATTCGTCGTTAGTCCGTCGGAAGAAGAGGATGGCTCTGCGTCGGCTGGATAGAAGATGGCTCCGCTCCGGAAGGATGAAGATAGAAGATGCCGCCTGGATGAAGATGTCTGCCAGTCCGGATGTCCTCTTATGCCCGGATAGGATGAAGACTTCTTCCGGTCCAGATGTCCTCTTCTGCCCTATCGGTGCCCGGCTGGGTGAACACGGCTCAAGGTAGGGAGATCTTCAGGGGGGTAGTGTTAGTTTTTTTTTAAGGGGGGATCGGGTGGTTTAAGAGTAGGGGTGTGTGGGTGGTGGGTTGTAATGTTGGGGGGGGATTGTATTTTTTTTTACAGGTAAAAGAGCTGATTACTTTGGGGCAATGCCCGCAAAAAGCCTTTTTTAAGGGCTGGTAATAGAGCTGATTACTTTTGTAATTTAGTATAGGATAGGGAATTTTATTATTTTGGGGGGCTTTTTTATTTTATTAGGGGGCTTAGATTAGGTGTAATTAGATTAAAATTCTTGTAATATTTTTTTATTTTTTGTAATTTAGTGTTTTGTTTTTTTTGTACTATAGTTTAGTTTATTTCATTGTATTTGAGTTTAGATAATTGTAGTTAATTTATTTAATTAATGTAATGATAGTGTAGTGTTAGGTGTATTTGTAACTTAGGTTAGGATTTATTTTACAGGTAATTTTGTAATTATTTAAACTAGGTAGCTATTAAATAGTTATTAACTATTTAATAGCTATTGTACCTAGTTAAAATAAATACAAAGTTGCCTGTAAAATAAATATAAACCCTAAAATAGCTACAATGCAATTATTAATTATATTGTAGCTATATTAGGGTTTATTTTAGAGGTAAGTATTTATTTTTAAATAGGATTCATTTATTTAATGATAGTAATTTTAGTTTGTTATATTTAAATTATATTTAACTTAGGGGGTGTTAGGGTTAGACTTAGGTTTAGGGGTTAATAACTTTATTATAGTAGCGGCAACATTGGGGGCAGGAGATTAGGGGTTAATAATTGTAGGTAGGTGGCGGTGATGTTAGGGAGAGCAGATTAGGGGTTAATAAAATTTATTATAGTGTTTGCGAGACGGGAGTGCTGCTGTTTAGAGGTTAATACATTTATTATAGTGGCAGCGATGTCCGGTCGGCAGATTAGGGGTTAATAAGTGTGGGTAGGTGTCGGCGAGGTTGGGGGGGCAGATTAGGGGTTAATAAATATAATATAGGTGTCGGCGATGTTAGGGACAGCAGATTAGGGGTTCATAGGTATAATGTAGGTGGCGGCGATGTCCGGTCGGAAGAATAGGGGTTAAAAAAATTATTATAGGGTTTGCGATGTGGGGGGGCTTCGGTTTAGGGGTTCATAGGTAGTTTATGGGTGTTAGTGTACTTTTAGCACTGTAGTTAAGAGCTTTATGTTCCGGCATTAGCCCATAAAACTCTTAACTACTGACTTTTTTTTGCGGTTGGAGTCTTGGAGGTAGAGGCTCTACCGCTCACTTTCTCCAAGACTCGTAATACCAGCATTAGCCAAATCCCATAGAAAAGATAGGATACACAATTGACGTAAGGGGATTTGCGGTGAGCCTGTACCTGTCAGACTCTTAATACCAGTGTTAGATAAAAAGCAGAGTTAGGACCCCCTAACGCTGCTTTTTAAAGCTAACGCAGAACTCGTAATCTAGGCAAAATGTTTTTAGCACACAGGCTAAAAAAAATTAGCTTTTTAGCACCTAAATCATGAGGTCTTCATGACAGTGACCCAGTTGTAAAATGTTATATTTGGTAAACCAAATCCTCCAAACTCCTTCCATTGAGAAAGGTATAGAAAAGACAGGCATGCTTTCCTTTTCCCCCATAAGAGAAGTTTACATAATTTTTTCAATTGTTTTAAATCCATATTCTTAATAAATATTGGTAGGTTTTGCATTAAATAAAGTAAATGTGGAAATAAAAAAACGTTTTCAGTAATGTAATTTTAGCTGATAGTGAGTGAAGCCGACTTATCGATCAATACTTTACTTTACCAAAAAACTTTGAGTAATTAAAAGTATACCAATGACTAGGGTTACTACCTAAGAAGACCGCCAAATATTTAATTTGTTCTACAACTTGGAAGGGGTGGTCTACCATGTTGTCCTTAGTTTTATTAATCCATAACATTTCAGATTTTCTTTTGATTAATTTTATAAACTGAAATCAGGCAAAACTCATTAATAATGTCTAAAAGAAAATAAATGTTTTGTTTAAAAGCAAGTCCTCTGCTTGGGGACAATTTTATTGTCCCCAATAATAATACCATCTGGATCTTGTCTTAAACAAACAGCTAGCGGCTCTATTGATAAATTAAGTAACAGTGAAAGCAGACATCCTTGTCTGGCACTTTTAGCTAAAGTTACCCTGGGAAAGAGTCCCCCATTATTAAGAAGGCGAGAATAAGGGTTATTATTTATCAGTCTAACAAAGTTGAGAAATTGACCTGTCAATCCAAACTGAGTTAATGAGGTAAATAAGTAGTCTCATGTTATCAAATCGAAAGTTTTTTCAGCGTGAAGCGTTAGTACTGCCATATCAGTTTTAACAAGGTTTTGTTTTATTTTTTACTCTGTTCTAATAATAATCTAAAACCAAAAGAACCTTTTTGTAGATTTTTTGTTGAATTCCTACCCGTCATGAATCCTGTCTGGTCAACATGAACCAGCTTACTGATTCATTTCTTAAGTCTATCCACAAATATACAGGTAAGTAGCTTATAGTTATTATTTAATAATGAAATAGGGCGGTACAAGCTCAGCTTTTTTAGGTCTTTATTTTTCTTAGGTATAGGTGTTATTATAGGTGCAGCAAAGAAACTAGAATCCATTTTATTTAGTCTATAATATTTTATAAACAGGTGAGATAGCGTATCCAAAATATCATCCCTCATCATTTTATAGAATTCAGCTGCTATCTGTTCAGGACCTGGGGCTTTGTTAGTCCTAACCTTATCAATAGTTATTAATATCTCCTCTGCCAAAAGTGGTTGATTCAATTCCTGCAGATCTTCTGATGTCACCTTGGGCAGGCAAATCCTATTCCAAAAAGAATTGAGGGTTTACTAAAGTTATTTAGCAAATATATCTCCTGAAATAATTCATAAAATAACTTCCTGATATCATTGGAGGAGGTAAACCTCTTATCACCTCTTGATACTTGGGATATTTTTCTTGCCCTTCCCACCTTTAATTAATCTAAACAAATATTTAGCTGATCTCCCCTTATAGCTGGAAAAAAACTTCCAAAACTTTCAAAACTTCTCTAGCTCCTTTCTGTTTTAGAAACATATCTCTCTCAGATTTAGCATTTCTATATCTATTCCAGGAACTCTCATTAGGGTTGTTAATATAACTTGTTCCTCAATTGGTTTGTCAATTGCAAATCCCTGGCCATTACTTCTTTTCCATTTAAATAAATATGCCTTTATCTTACCTCGGAGTACCGCTTTCGCTGCTTCCCAAAAAATCTCAATTTTGGGATTATATGACTTGTTATTTGTATAATAATCTCTCCATTTCTGCACAAGGAATTTATTAAAATCAATATCATGTAAGAGATGTCTTGGGAAAAAAAAAATATTGGCTTGCTCAATCTGCCTTTTCCCCCTCTAAACACCCAAGCGATAATAGCATGATCCAAAATCAATATGTCCTTAATAGTGGGCTTCAGCTCTAAACACAACATATGAGAGAGGCAGACCTAAACTGAAGGCACCACCGCTTGAAGAACTTTTCTCCCAAAAGAAGCCTCAGCTGAGACAAAAACATCAAACTTGTAAAACTTAGAAAGTGAGGACCAAGTAGCCGCTTTACAGAACTGTTCCACTGAAGCCTCATTCTTAAAGGCCCAAGATGAAGACACTGCACAGGGAGAATGAGCTGTAATTCTTGAAGAAGGCTGTTGTCTCCACATAGGCCATATGGATTAAACTTCTCAACCAAAAAGAAAGGGTAGTCGTAGTAGCCTTTTGGCCCCTGTGCTTATCAGTATACACGAACAGGGAGTAGGACTGACGAAATTCCTTTGTAGCATGAAGGTAGAACTTTAAGGCTCTAACTACATCCAGATTGTGTAACAAACGCTCCTTCTTGGAACAATGATTGGGACAGAAAGACGGCACAATCTCCTGATTGATATTACGAGAAGATACAATTTTTGGTAAGAACCCCAACTTGGTGCACAGAACTGCCTTGTCCGCATGAAAAATAAGATCTGGCGGATTACAATGTAAAGCTGATAGATCAGAAACTGTGTGAGCAGAAGAGATAGCTAATAAGAACAAAACTTTCCAGGACAAAATGTCAATAGCATGCATAGGCTCAAACGGAGCCTGTTGGAGAACATAAAGAACAAGATTAAGGCTCCAAGGAGGAGCAACAGGCCTAATTCTCACAATAGCCTGAACATCAGGCAACCTAGCCTACTTTTTATGAAGTAAAACAGAAAGGACAGAAATCTGACCCTTAAGACAACTGGCCGACAAGCCTTTCTCCAGTCCAATCCTTCTCTGGGAAACAAAAGAATACAAGGTGTCACTGATACCAGACAGCTAAGGCTACCCCCCACCCCCCTACAACCTCACCCCTGTTGTTTCTCAGTGGTTTTGGGCTCCTCAGAGCAACCAAAATCCCTGGAATCTTTTGGTTGCTTGTTTTGTGTTCTAAACTCGTCAAGAGAAGAGCTGGTCTATGACCAGGAAAACCCTCCTAGGCTGGCTGGGCTCCTGGAACTCCCGGTCGGCCACAGAACAACAGGACACCTGCTAACTTTACCCCTGGTAGCTCCAGCAACCATGTGCCCCAGAGCTCCGCTCTTTTGGAGATTAGTAGCCCCTAGGGAGGACAAGAGGTGGGGGAATTACCGGAGGGGAGCTCCTTAGGGAACCGGGGGTTTTGGACACCCCTACCCTCATAACTTCAACGGCTGTATCTCCTGTCCCCAGTAACGAATCACGCCGCTTTTTGGACTGTGGCATCTGACCAACAGCTTTTAAATGACACCCTGGAAGTGCCGCCGCTCCCCCGGAATCACCCAAAACCATCACCACTGGGTCCTGGGATTCTGTGAGACTATGGCTGCTATGAAGGCGCCGGTCCGTCTGGAGGGGCGGGAATGGCGGGAAAATTGTGGGATTGTTCAGTGCTTTATCAAGATGAGTTGTGTGTATACAAGATGTGTGTGTTTCCCAATAAATCAGTTCCTGTTTCACCTGAATGCTAGTATGTGTAGTTATTTTGGTGGGCTCCAGCTGTAATCACTTTCCTGAGCTACATAGCAGCCTGTTCCAAGCAGAGGAAGGACCCTCTGGCAGAGCTACCCAGTCTGGGTAGCTGGAGTCTGCCACAGGGTGGGACCCTGAATACTGGTGCTGTCGGGCATCAGGGGTGGCTACAGGCTGTGGTCACTAGCCAGCTACATAGCTGCAGTCGGCAGGGAGGAAGCAGGACCCATTTGGCGGAGCTACCCAGTCGGGATAGCCGGGGTATCCGTCACATTGGTTGGCAGCGGTGGGATGCTTCCGTCTACCTGGAACGTCCAAACCACCAACTGAAGATCTTGCTGAATGGAGCAGTACCACGGGCTCCGGAAGGAAGAATTGAGAACTTTGCTGCAGTCTAGAGGGAAAGTCCCTGGCAACAAGACAAAGGCAGTGCTCCTAGCCGAACTGATGGAGGACGATCAGGCTAGCGAGCAGACTGGTGGGTCGGACAACGACCAAACGGGGGACGGCCCAGTACAGCCTCCACTCAGGGGACTACAGTGTCCGACCTTCAGCGGCAGATACAGTGGCAACTGGCTCTCTATGGATCAAACCCCCCCGAGGAGATCATTACTCGGATAGTGACTGAAGCTACCAAGGTACATATGTTGGAGCTTCAGAAGTCTATGGGGGGGGGGGGGGTCATGCCAGATCCCCTAGACCCCCTTCCTGGCCCAAGAAACTACCTCATGGGGATTTCTGAGCCTTCCAGGATGATGAGAGCGAGGATATCGACCGCTACCTACAGCTGTTCGAAACCCAGTGGCGGATGCATGGGGTCACCGATGCCGATAGGGTTACTATCCTAATTGGGAAGTTGTCCGGCAGCGCCCTGGAGGCTTTCCACACTGTCTCTTCTGGAGATCAAGGCAAATATGACCGGTTGAAGGAGCGCATCCTTACCCGGTATGGACTCACACCGGAGGCTCACCAGCTAAGATTCAGGGGGCTACAAAGGCAAGAGGAACAGCCTTATACCGTGTTTGCCCATCGCTTAGCTCGGTCCTTGAACTCCTGGGTTACTGGGTGCTACATCACCACCCTAGACAAAGCTGTTCAACTCATCCTGGAGCAGTTCTACAACCGCACTCCAGCGGAGATCAGGTACTGGGTAAAGGACAAGTGACCCAGAACAGCTGACCAAGCTGCCGCCCTGGCCGATCAGTATGTGGATGCCCACAGACCTCAGGCCAGCAACCCGCTCCGCTCCAGCCCCAGCTCGACCCCCAACAGCTTTTCGGCAGCCCCAGACCCGGTCATCCCCTGTCTACCTGGCTGGAGGCAGCAATCCCCAGGAGTGTTATGGGTGTGGACACCCGGCCATATTGTACGGAACTGCCCCACAAGACAAAGAAACCCTCCAGCCCATCCGCCAAGGAACCCCGCCCCAACTACGTGGGGAACTCCTCAAGCCCGCTCCTAGCAAGCTGCCCATTGTGCCCATACAGCGAGCTCCGACCCTTATGCTGAGTGGCCAGAAGAAGAAGTGGGTGTCTTGCACCACGTCAACTCAGTGGACCAACACAACCGACAACAACATCGGCAAGAGGTATGGGTCAACGGGCAGATGGCTCAAGGAATGAGGGATACTGGGGCCACCATTTCTTTGATTCAGCCTCACTTCGTTCCCCTCTCTGGTCACACTTGACAGACCCTTGCTGTAGGGGTAGCGGGAGGTGCTGTTCTGAGGGTCCCTACAGCCTGGGTCCATTTGGACTGGAAAACCGACTCCCACAATGTAGAAGTGGGGGTTATGCAACACATCCCTGCCGAGGTCCTGCTGGGAAATGACCTTGGCCACCTTGTCTCCGCCTTTGTGGGAGATACCTCTCCGGACACCTGCCCAGTCACTACCCGCCAGCAGGCCAGATGCCAAGCCACCTCACCAACTCTGGGGACCCAGGTAAGACACACTGCCCCGACTTCTACCTTACCCCGACGGCTCATCCCTACTAACTTCGAACTTGCCGACACCCCCTCCTGGGCAACCCCTTCTGACTTCACCCAAGAAACCTTGAGCGACCCGACCCTGGCCCCTTACCAAGTAGGTGCTGATGCCCAGGGCCCCGGAGCCGAACGGTTCCAGTGGGAGGGAGAGCTCCTGTACCGGATCTCCAAGAGAAGAAAAGGACCAATGCCCAAATGCCAGCTGGTCGTGCCGAAGAAGTTTCAATCCAACCTGTTGAAAATAGGGCATGACATTCCCTTAGCCGGTCACTTCGGAAAGCAAAGGACCCATCACCGCTTGACTCAAACCTTCTTCTGGCCAGGCATTACAGACGATATTAAAGAATACTGTAAATCCTGTGAAGTTTGCCAGAAGGTAGGAAAGACGGGAGACCATACGAAAGCCCCCCTCCATCCTCTGCCCATTATTGATGAACCCTTTAGCCGAGTGGCAGTAGACATTGTGGGGCTATTAGCTCGGCCCAGCCCCTCAGGGAAGAAATACATCCTTACAGTAGTAGATTATGCAACCCGATACCCAGAGGCAATCCCCTTGGCCAATATCCAGGCAGAGACCATAGCAGAGGCGATGCTCCGGATATTCACCAGGGTAAGCTTCCCTCAGGAGGTAGTTTCCGATCTGCGAACACAGTTCACTACGGAAATTACTCAACAACTCTGGAAGCTGTGCGAGATTAAACACCTACACAGTGCCCCTTATCATCCCCAGACAAATGGGTTGTGTGAGAGGTTTAACGGGCCCCTAAAGCAACTGCTTCAGACGTTCTTGGCCACTCACAAGGACTGGGAAAGATTCCTGCTGCATCTCCTCTTCACATATCGAGAGGTGCCTTAGGAATCCACAAGCTTCTCCCCCTTTGAGCTACTGTATGGTCGAAAGGTTAGGGGCCCGCTAGATTTGGTACGAGCCCACTGGGAGGGATCCACAGGGGGGGGGAAGAGCACTCTGTCGTGGGGTACGTACTCCAGTTCTGAGACCGGCTTAAGGACCTGGCTGCCCAGGTCCGCGAGAACCTTCAAGCCTCTCAACACAAACAGAAGCGATGGTACGATCGCAATGCCCGTACTCGAACCCTGATAGTGGGACAGAAGGTCCTCGTCCTGAAGCCTGTCAAAACAGACAAGCTACAGGCCTCTTGGCAAGGACCTTACCGGGTTGTGGAACAACTGAACAACACTACATACCTGGTAGCGAAGTGTTCAGATGAAAGGATCTGTCTGACCTTTCATGTGAACATGTTAAAGGCATACATAGAAAGACCCAGGGATGTGGCCGCTATCTGTGCACCGCCAGTGGAGGACTTGGAAAGTCTTCCAATGCCGGAGTTTCCTGGACCTACTGACGCCCCCCAGGGGGCGGATGACATATCCCTAGACAACAGGTTAGAACCCGGACAGAAAAGGCAGGCTCCTGGAACAGAGAAGTGACATGTTCTCTACTGTCCCTGAGTTTACCACAACAGCCATCCACCGGGTGGAGTCCCCAGGACAGACTCCCCTGCGACAGGCTGCCTATAGGGTCCCAGAAGCCGTCAGGAAAGTATGCACCAGGAGCTGCGGGGAATGTTGGACCTCGGTGTCATTGAACCGTCCAACAGTCCCTGGGCCTCCCTGGTAGTTTAGCGCCCAAAAAGGACGGAACTACCCGGTTCTGCGTTGACTACCGTAGACTCAACAACAGAACCACCACTGACTCCTATCCCATGCCCCGAGTAGATGACCTGTTAGATCGTATCGCCCGGGGCCACTTCCTGACCACCATCGACCTATGCAAGGGTTATTGGCAAATCCCCCTCGATCCTGAATCTGTCCCCAAGTCCGCTTTCATCACTTCTTTCGGCTTATACCAGTTTAAGGTCATGCCGTTTGGAATGAAGAAAGCCCCAGCCACTTTCCAAAGAATGGTAGACCGCCTGTTAGATGGCCTCCAGGATTATGCCTGTGCATACCTGGATGACATCGCCATCTATAACGAGACCTGGGAAGACCATCTGGTCCACCTTGGTGTCGTCTTAGATCGTCTTCGAGCCGCTGGCCTAACCTTGAAGCCAGATAAGTGTACCATTGGAAGTTGCAGCTCTACCTATATGGAAGACCCTTCACCGTCCTCACTGACCATAATCCCCTTGTATGACTCAACCGAGTTTCCGGGGACAATGGGAGACTGTTGGGGTGGAGCCTAGCCCTGCAGCCATTTAACTTTAACATTCAGTACCGATCAGGAAAGAGCAATGGGAATGCGGACGAACTTTCCCAGCGGACTGAAGTGGCATAAACTCCTCGGACATCCCCAGGCCGACCCGTGTGTGGATCTACCGAACTGGAGGGGGGGAGATGTCACGGATACCAGACAGCTAAGGCTACCCCCCACCCCCCTAAAACCTCACCCCTGATGTTTCTCAGTGGTTTTGGGCTCCTCAGAGCAACCACAATCCCTGGAAGCTTTTGGTTGCTTGTTTTGTGTTCTAAACTCGTCAAGAGAAGAGCTGGTGTATGACCAGGAAAACCCTCCTAGGCTGGCCGGGCTCCTGGAACTCCCGGTCAGCCACAGAACAGCAGGACACCTGCTAACTTTACCCCTGGTCGCTCCAGCAACCAGGATCACCCCGAAACCGTCACCACTGGGTCCTGGGATTCTGTGGGACTATGGCTGATATGGAGGCGCTGGTCTGTCTGAAGGGCGGGAATGGCGGGAAAATTGTGGGATTGTTCAGTGCTTTATCAAGATGAGTTGTGTGTATACAAGATGTGTGTGTTTCCCAATAAATAAGTTCCTGTTTCACCTGAATGCTAGTAAGTCTAGTTGTTTGGGTGGGCTCAAGCTGTAATCACTTTCCTGGGCTACATAGCAGCCTGTTCCAAGCAGAGGAAGGACCCTCTGGCAGAGCTACCCAGTCTGGGTAGCTGGAGTCTGCCACAGGGTGGGACCCTGAATACTGGTGCTGGCTGTGGTCACTTGCCAGCTGCATAGCTGCAGTCGGCAGGGAGGAAGCAAGACCCGTTTGGCGGAGCTACCCAGTCAGGGTATCCATCACACAAGGGATTTTCACCTTGTGTCAAGGAAAACTGTGCGCTTCACACCAAGACAAATAAGATCGCCACACCTTGTGGTAGATCCGTCTAGTCACTGGCTTACTAGCCTGAATCAAGGTGTCAATAACCCTATCAGAGAAACCTTTATTGGAAAGAACTAGCTGTTTAATCTCCACTCTGTCAGCTTCAGAGAAATCTAGATTTTGATAAAGAAAAGGACCCTGATGCAGAAGGTGTGCTCTCTGAGGCAACCTCCAGGGTGAAGCAGATGACATCTTCCCAAGATCTGCAAACCAAATTCTGCAAGGCCAAGCCGGGGCGATTAGAATCACAGATGCGTGCTCCTGTTTGATGCACTCGATCACCTGAGGAAGAAGAGCAATCAGAGGAAATATATTAATAAATTCCATTGGACCACTAACGCATCTACCAACTCTGCTCGAGGGTCTCTTGATCTTGACCCGTATCTGGGCAGCTTGACATTGAGACGGGAGGCCATTAGATCTGTCTCCGGGATCCCACATCGAAGGGTTATCTCGGAGAATACCTTCTGATGTAAGAGACCATTTCCTGGGGTGCAGAGTCTGTCTGCTCCGAAAATCAGTTTCCCAATTGTCCACGCCTGGAATGTTAATGCCTGAAATGTGATAGTTGTAACACTCCCCTATTGAAGAATGTGAGAGACTACTTTCATAGCCAGGGAGCTTCGAGTCCCTCCCTGGTGATTGATATAAGACACTGTAGTGATGTCTGACTGAAATCTTATAAAGCAGACAGAACGAAGTTGAGGCCACGCCAACAGAGCATTGAAGATGGCCCTCAGTTCCAAAATATTGATGGGCAGGGAAACCTCCTCTGGCACCCAGGTTCCCTGAGCTCTGAGGGAACCCCAGACACTCCCCAACCTTTTAAACTATCATCTGTGGTTAAGATCTCCCAGGATGGTCTCAGGAAGCAAGCCCCCTGAGCAGATGATCCTGAGAAAGCCACCATGATTCTCTTGTCACCTGATTCAGAGAAATTGACTGAGACAGGTCAAAGTGGTGGCCATTCCATTGACTGAGCATACATAGTTGAAGAGGTCTCAGCTAGAAGTGAGCAAAAGGAATAATATCCATAGCTGCTACCATGAGTCCCACCACCTCCATGCATTGAGCAACTGAGGGCTGAGGAGTGGATTGTAACAAACGGCAAACAGAGTGGAGCTTGTCCCTACGTTGATCTGTCAAAAAGATCTTTATGGACACTGAATCTATTATGGTTCCCAGAGAACACACCCGTGTACTTGGAAGAAGAGAGCTCTTGCCCAGATTTATCTTCCAAGCGTTAGTCCAAAGAAGCCACAAAAGTCTCTCCGTGTGAGAGTTTGTTAAAGGAAAATTGGGGGCTTGAACTAAGATATATTCCAAGTACGGAGTTACTGCAATACCCTGAGCTCTGGCCACAGCCAGAAGAGCTCCCAGAACCTTTGTAAAAATCCTCGGAGCAGTAGCTTATCCGAAAGAAAGAGCTATAAACTGATAGTGATTGTCGAGGAAGGCAAAGCGAAGGAACTGATGATGATCCTTGTGGATCGGAATATGAAGGTATGCATCCTTCAAGTCTATTGAATGGGCCTTTCTGGACTAGCGGAAGGATGGACCTGATAGTCTCCATCTTGAAGGAGGGAACCTTCAGAATCTTGTTGAGGTATTTCACACCAGAAAGTGGCGGCTTCTGCAACTGCTGCAATCCCTGCCGCTGGTTAAAAAAGCAGTCCCATCTGATTAAACAGCCTTCTCAGGTACCCTTCCATTTTTCTATCCTTGGGGTCCCTAAAAGAGGTGCTATCTTCTAAAGGAATAGTAGTACATTTGGCCAGAGTGGAGATGGTATCATCCAACTTGGGAATAGAACTCCACAAATACAAATGAGACTCAGGAACTGGGAAAATTTTCTTAAAATTAGGGGACAGAGAAAAGGGAACCCCTGGATGAAAAACTTCCGGAGCTTTAGCTCTGGTCTGGTAAACAATGTCTAATTTTGGAATTTTCTGTTCCTTAGAAGCCTTGGTCTCAGGGACATCCAGAGTGGACAACACTTCTTTGAGCAGAAAATGTAAGTGTTCAAGTCTAAACCTAAAATTAAAGGTTTAAAGGAGTCAGAGGAATAAAGTTCTTCTTCAGAAGCCACAGAGGAATGGTCGTCATCAGAATGTTGAGACAAACTGACCAAAGCCACATCTATGGCACTACTGTTCCCCATGTAAGAGGAAACATTTTTCTCCTTTTTTTTCCTCTTCCCTGACTTAGGAAAAGCACTCAGCGCAGCAGACTGAATCTATGTCGCCAAATCGACAGGGAGACATACAACCCAAGAAGTTGAAGCTGAGCCGCAGGGTACTGCTTTAGAAATGTCAGACGAAAAAGACTGAGGCAAAAGGGATAACAGAGTCCTGAGATGTAGAGGGCTCTGAGATATTAATCTGAGTAATAGGGGTTAAAGCAGCAGAATTAGTCTTAGGTCCCTTTGAATGAAACTGCAATGCAGATCCCAGACAAGCTGAACATAACTGTGCAGGTGGGTATTCCATAGCCTCAACACATAACATACATCTATAATTATTAATGGGGACAGGGGAATTAACCTCAAGTGGAGAGAAATTTGATTCTGAGTCTTTCATAGCTAAAATACTACCCTACAAGAAACAAAGATACATTTGAAAATCAGCACCTGCAGAGAGCGTACTGACTCACCACCTCCCGGACCAGTATCAGAATGATCCCAGAGGAACCTTTAGACTATACGCCTGAGCCCGGCTTAGATGCCGCTGGATAGAGTGTGCTGACCCTCGTGGTGTAATGCTCTCACTGAGGCACCTCCCCCTGCACATCCAGAAAAGCGTGCAAAATCGCACTAAACAGTGCCACTCTCAACCGCTTTAAAACACACTCTTACTCATAAAAAATGCTAAGATCCCTTAAAAAAAGCCAACCGCCTTATAAAAGGTGTGTAACGGCCCCTTCACACCTTACGCACAAACGGCCGAGTTGCAGACTGAAATCAAGCATAGGCTAAAATCCCTGCTAGGACCGTAGTCCCAGTCTACTCATAAGCCGTCCAAAATATCCCACATTAATAGATATGTAAAGGCCCCCCGAATTCTGACCTCTTTAGAAGGGAAAAGTGCCATCTGGTCACCCTGATATTTAAGTCCTTGATTCTAGCTTGCCCTTCAATTAGCAAGCTTTAATAAGAAAAAAGGGACTTCTGCTGTGGAGCAGTCACAGCACTTCCAGGTCTGACAGCCCGCCTACTCCTGACAGGGACAGAGGTATGCAGTGTAACTAACACCAGATGCCTGGAGCAGTTAGAAACTGGAAGGAGGCATGGAAACTTCCCTGCGACATCCAGAGGCTAACTTTCACCAAAACTCTTACTAAGAGATTTAAATGGCTACTAAACATACCCCAATCCTTTCTTGCAGGAAACAATCCATTAAGGATCAATAAATCCAATCTTCTTCAGCGCACACTCTCTACCGTCCTCCTAGTAGACGAGGCAAAGAATTACAGGGAGGGTAGGGGAAGTGGGAGGGATACTTAATGCTTTGACTGGGGTGTCTTTGCCTCCTCGTGGAGACCAGGTGTTGAATTCCGATAGGTATGTCAGGGTATTGCTGAGTGACATTATATAAGTTATATATACACATATATATGCATTATATAGATACAAAATAAATGTATCTTAAAATATTAACATGTTTTGAAATTGTAAAGTACAGGTCTATTTAAAGTGGCCTGAAACTACATCCCAGACACAGACCTCCCCCTAGCTATACTCAAATACAGATGGATGCTTTAAAGATCAAAAGGAAATAAACATTTGTCCCAAACTATAAGAGATAATGTAAATTCAAAGAAAAGTTTGATTACTACCTGAACAGTGGGTAATAAAATTAGCTGATCAGGGGACCCCCTGTAGTCACAGCAGACACAGGTCTGGACTCGTATTTAAAGCTAGAAAAATTTCAGAAAGGTAATTAATTTAACACAGGCAAATGATGAGACAAAGGGGCCGATTTATCAAGCACTGTATGGAGCTTGATGCCCCTGTTTCCGAAACAGAAGTTATGAAGCAGCGGTCTAAAGACCGCTGCTCCATAACTTGTCTGCCTGCTCTGAGGCCGCGGACAGAAATCAACACGATCGGGTTGATTCACACCCCATGCTATTGTCAGGGTGCCAGGAATCAGACTGAGACGAGAAGTGCAAAAATAATCACACCTTTATTCATAGCAAAAAAATAATAAAAAGTCCACAAGTCAAATAACAAGCCAGGAGTCAAAACCAGAGCTAGTAGTCAGACGTGCCGAGTCAGGAGCCAAAGCGAATAGTCAGACGAGCCAGAATCAGGAACAAGGAAAACAGCAGTCAGGAACAAGCCAGGGATCAGGAACCAGGAAGGACGTCAGGCAGCCAGGTAATACACAGGAACTCTCACAAACAGGTCTGAGACAACGCAAAGGCAAAGCATACTGAACAGAGGCCCTTTAAATAATAAGTGATGACATCACAATTCTGAGACTGCATCCTGTCTCACATGGATGATGCACACCAGTCTGGCCATAAAAGGAAGTGTAGGAAATGAGCAGCATCCCCCACAATGCACCATAGTCAGGAAGAGAGGTGAGTAAAATGGCTGCCAGCAGCACATGGCAAACAACAGGGAGAAAACCCTGACAGTACCCTCCTCTCAATGACCCCTCCCCCGCGGGAGGACAAAAGGCTTATTGGGGAAACGGGCATGGAAGGCACGGAGGAGGGCGGGAGCATGAACATCAGAGGAGGGAACCCAAGAACGCTCCTCCAGGCCGTAGCCCCTCCAGTGAACCAAATACTGTACACGGCCCCTGGACATACGAGAGTCAATAATGCTGCTGACCTCATACTCCTCATGGTTGTAAAGAAAGATAGGATGGGGACGAGGCAACACACTGGTAAACCGATTAAAAAACCAATGGTTTCAAGAGGGAGACATGAAAAACATTGGAGATGCGCATAGCAGGAGAAAGGTCAAGAGCGTAGGCCAAAGGATTTACCCGTCGGAGTATTTGAAAAGGACCAACATAACGGGGAGCCAATTTATTGAAAGGTACACAAAGGTTCAAGTTGCGGGAGGACAGCCAAACTCTCTCACCAACCTGCTAGGAAGGTGCGGGCAGACGCCTACGATCAGCCTGGAACTTTTGGCGCTGCATAGAACGATGAATAAATCATTTTTATTAGACTAATTCTCCCTGATAGAGACAGCGGGACTTTCTCCCAGTTTCCAAAGTCCTCCTTCACTAAAATAGGGGGTATATTTAACTTTTACCAATCATCAGGTTTTAGAGATAGTCTAATACCTAAACATTTAAAAGAGCCAGGTACTTCTTTAAAGGGTATGTTTTTAGCAGAATCTGCCTTCCTTACAATCCACAGTATCTTGGATTTAGAAGTGTTTACCTTATATCCAGAGAAAGAGCTAAAGATATTAATGATATTTAACAACCTGGGAATATTTTTATTTGTATTTCTCATGAAAATCAGTAGATCATCCGCATAAATTGCTATTTTTGCTTCAGCTTTTCCTATCCTAATTCCATCTATTTCATTTCTGATTGCTATTGCCAAAGACTATTTAGCTAGATCAAATAGCAATGGAGAGAGGGGGCAACCCTGTCGCGTTCCCCTACCCAGCACAATATCGCCAGATAACTGACCATTTATAATAATAGCAGTAGTTGGCATATTATACATTTTAGTTACAATATTTAAAATATCAGAAAACCCGAATTGTTAAAGGAAGTGAAATAGGTAACTCCAATGAATGGAGATAAACGCTTTTTCTGCATATAATGAAACTACTACATTATCCTGACCTCCCAGAGCTTTGAGAGTCCCCTCCTCTCTTTACTGCTAAAATGGTCCGGAATCATTATCCTGATCTCCCAGAGCTTTGAGAGTCCCCTCCTCTCTTTACTGCTAAAATGGTCCAGAATCATGAATTTCTGTTCTTCATGAAACCAGTCTGATCTCCATGGATAATTTCCTTAAAGGACGTCTGCAGTCTTTTTGAATTAATGTTTGTTAGAAATTTGTAATCTGCAATAGGTCTATGTGATCCTAAATTATCTGTCTCTTTATTCGGTTTTAATATTAACGTTATGTGTGTTAAGATTAAACAGTCCTTTTGTGGTGTGCGTAACAAAAAAAACCCTTTGTTCTATTTCTTAAATAGGGAGCTGACCAAATCCCTCCCCTTTGGTTAATGCACGCCACCCAGCCCAGGTGTGTTCCAGATTAATATACTTAATAAGCTAGAAAGCTTCACACTGTGTAGACATGACTTGCTGCAGTGTGGAAACTGGTTAGTGTAGGACCAGTCTTTATGGGACACCTTGTAAGTGGTGACTGGCTTAGCAGAATATGATCATATTGTGTGACTAAGATCCCATTTCATTTAAAGGCATTTTTTAAAGCAAAAAAAAATTTTGCAGCATAAATATAAGTCAATATTATTGCGAGATGTTAATCACAATTTTATTTGAACTATGTAAGTATATTTAGCAGATAGAAGTATATTTGTTTTTGCAGCACAAATATAAGCTCATATTATTGCGAGATGTTTATCCCAATCTTATTAGAAGCTATGTAAGTATATTTGGCAGACAGAAGCATATACAAATATGCCATGAAAGAGTGGACTTAAGTGGTTGGATGTGCACCAATATTTTTTGTTGTTTTGTAATTGTTTTGGTCACTTTGGTAGAACTCCCACAATATGTGTGTTAAGATTAAACAGTCCTTTTGTGGTGTGCGTAACCAAAAAACCCCTTTGTTGTATTTCTTAAATAGGGAGCTGACCAAATCCCTCCCCTTTGGTTAATGCACGCCACCCAGCCCAGGTGTGTTCCAGATAAATATACTTAATAAGCTAGAAAGCTTCACACTGTGTAGACATGACTTGCTGCAGTGTGGAAACTGGTTAGTGTAGGACCAGTCTTTATGGGACACCTTGTAAGTGGTGACTGGCTTAGCAGAATATGATCATATTGTGTGACTACGATCCCATTTCATTTAAAGGCATTTTTTAAAGCAAAAAAATTTTTTGCAGCATAAATATAAGTCAATATTATTGCGAGATGTTAATCCCAATTTTATTTGAACTATGTAAGTATATTTAGCAGATAGAAGTATATTTGTTTTTGCAGCACAAATATAAGCTCATATTATTGCGAGATGTTTATCCCAATCTTATTAGAAGCTATGTAAGTATATTTGGCAGACAGAAGCATATACAAATATGCCATGAAAAAGTGGACTTAAGGGGTTGGATGTGCACCAATATTTTTTGTTGTTTTGTAATTGTTTTGGTCACTTTGGTAGCACTCCCACAATATGTGTGTTAAGATTAAACAGTCCTTTTGTGGTGTGCGGAACCAAAAAAACCCTTTGTTGTATTTCTTAATATTAACCTTGTCCAGAAGGATGTAAAATAGCAGGACATTTCATTTCCTTGCAAGAAATAAAAATTAAACAAATTTTTCAGATATGGGGTAATATCTGGGAGTAATAATTTATAAGTGGGGCAACAAGTCTGGACCTGGCGTCTTATTTCCCAAAGCATCTTTTATTGCTTGAATAATCTCTTCTACTGAGATAGGCTTATTTATTCTCTGTAATATTTCACTACGTATTTTGGGAGTTTCAATTTTTGAAAATTCTTTACTGTTTTTCTCATGGGAAGGCCTTGAAGCATAGACATCCTTGTAATAGTCAAAAAATGCCTGTAAAATGTCTTCATTCATATTAACTAACCTACCATTTATCTTTATGGCATCAATATTGTTAGATTTGTTATGATTTCTTATTAATTTAGCCAAGAACTTGCCCGATTTATTCCCAAACCTGATATATATATTTAGCATTTTCTTCTAATTCTTTTTGCGCGATGGTACTAAGTAATAGCGTATCTCTTTCTTTTTTCGCTTGTTCGTATTTAGCCCAATTTTGTCTTGAAGGATTATTCAGATAATTATTATATGAATTTGTTAAAAAAATTAATCACCTCCTTCTGTCTATCTTTTTGTCTCTTCCTTAATTTACCCAGGTAAGCAATTACTTTCCCTCTGAGTACTGATTTAGAAGCTTCCCAGAATATTAGGTACGAACTCCTTATTATGCTCCAAGTATTCCTTCCATTTTCCTTGAATCCAGGCTTTAAATGTATTGTCATTTATAAGATAGGAGGGGAATCTAAAACGTCTAAAATATGTATTAGGTTTATACAGCTGGATTACAATACTAATTGGGGCATGATCAGGGGGTTTAATCTGATTAATTGATGTGGAGGTTTATAGATAGTGTGATTTATGGGATTTTGATAAGCACGTGAATTCCCTTTTATCAGGATCCTTTTATCTCCAGATATCCTTTAATTTTAAATTATTCCTTAATTTATTTAACAACGTAACCTCTAATCTATCCCTTTTAGTTTTAAAAATCTTACCTCTATCTCTCATTCTGTCTATTGATACCTTAGAGGTCATATTAAAGTCACCTCCCCAAACAAAATATCCTTCTATCTCCTCCAGCATTTTCACCTGTAGAGAGTCCCAAAACTCTTGTACTAGCTCATTTGGCCCATATACATTACATAATGTGAAAATTGAGTTAGCTATTTTTAATTTTAAAATAATAAATCTTCAATCTGGATCTACAATGAGCCAAATTATTTCATATGCCAGACTCTTACCTAAGAGTATGGCAACTCCCTTTTTCCTTTTAATGCAAGGTGTGGCAAAAACCTCTTCAACCTACTTTTAATTTTATGATCTCCTCTTGTTTTAGGTGCGTCTCCTGTAAAAAGGCAATATTTGTTTTTAAACTATTTAGATGCTTAATTATAGTTTTCCTTATAATGGGAGAAGTTATTCTCCCCACGTTCCAAGAACTTAAAATAATTTTATTTAAATTATGCTCCATCTTCAAGTACTAGAGGAGCCCAGGAAGAGGACCAAGGGCAACGAGAGAGGAGGGAGAGAAAAAACAAACAAAAAAAAAACACATACTGTATGCATAACCCGTGAACCATTCCCTTTACCCCACCCTCTACATTAAACATATTATACACATTCATGGCCAAAAATATTGGCACCCCTGCATTTCTGTCAGATTAATGCACCACTTTGCCCAGAAAATTGTTGCAATTTCAAATATTTACTCATTCTCATGTTTATTTCTTTTGTTTGTATTGGTATGACACAAAAAAGTGGAGAACAAAAAGCCAAATCCGACACATTCCACACAAAACTCTAAAAATGGATCGGACAAAATTATCGGCACCTTCTCAAAATTGTAAGAAATAATTGCATTCCAAGTTTGTGATGCTCCTGTAATTAGTAATTAAACTCACTTGTATCAATTAACAGGTGCTGACAATATAGAAATCACACCGGCAGTTAAAATGGTTGCCACACTGAGCATGGAGAAGAGACAGAGCAGCAAAGAATTGTCTGAGGATTTGAGAACAAAAATTGTGGAAAAGCATGGACAATCTCAAGGTTACAAGTCCATCTCCAGAGATCTTAATGTTCCTGTGTCCACTGTGCGCAACATTGTCAAGACGTTTACAGCCCATGGCACTGTTTCTAATCTCCTTGGACATGGACAAAAGAGAAAAAATTGATCAACGCTTGCAACAAAGGATTGTTCAATTGGTAGAAATGTGTCAGCTTGCACTATACGTCGCCATCTGAATAAAAGGGAAACATAAAAAAGCCAGATTGGAGTTTACCAAAACGTACCTGAGGAAGCCAGAATCATTTTGGGAGAATGTACTGTGGACAGATGAAACAAAATTACAGCTTTTTGGTAAAGCCCATCAGTCTACTGTTTTCAGAAAAATAAATTAGGTTTTTAAAGAAAGAAAGAAAAAAAGCCCCACAGTCAAACATGATGGAGGTTCACTGATGTTTTGGGGTTGCTTTGCTGCTTCAGGCACTGTATGTCTTGACTGTGTGTATGGCATTATGAAATCTGAAGACTACCAAAGAATTCTGTGGTGCATTGTAGGGTCCAGTGTCAGAAAGTTGGGTCTCTGTCAAAGGTAATGGATCTTACAGCAGGACAATGACCCAAAGCACATGTCAGAAAGCACCCAGAAATAGTTTAAGACAAAGCGCTGGAGAGTACTGAACTGGCCAGCAATGAGTCCAGATCTCAGCCCCATAGAGCACCTGTGGAGAGATCTCAAAACAGCAGTTGGGAAAAGGAACTCTTCCAATCTGAGAGACCTGGAGCAGTTGGTGAAAGAACGGTAGAGGTGTAAGAAACTCGTTGATGGTTACAGGAAGCTATTGATTTCAGTTATTTTTTCCAAGGGGTGTGCTACCATATTTTAAATTCAAGGTGTCAATAATGTTGTCTAGTCCATTTTTGGAGTTTTATGTGGAATGTGGCAGATTTGTCTTTTTTTCTCCACTTTCTTGTGTCATACCAATACAAACAAAAGAAATAGACATGAGAATGCCTTAACATTTGTAATTGCAACAATTTTCTGGGTGAAGTGGTGCATTATCTGACAGAAATGCAGGGGTGCCAATGACTGTATTTTTATTGTATATATATATATATATATATATATATATATATACATACACACACTTATACATTGTTGTTGTTGTCCAGTCCCGTCTGCTCCCTGTCCCGCGCTGTCCTCTCATTGAGCTGCCTCTACATGCCCAGGGCCCATGCATATGTGCAATGGCACTCTGAAAGGCCTGCCTGGTATTCCTGATGTGGGGAGCGGTGGGCCTGTCAAGAGTATGCAGTAGGGGCATGTTGGGTCACGGCCTGGCACCGGGCCACAGCTGGGCTGTTGAGAAACCAGGGTCTAGATCCTATTTAAATTTTGATTACTTTTAATTTTTGACATTACATATAGATTAAAGGGACATAAAAGTGAAAATAAAAAACATAATTTATATCTTACCTGATAAATTCATTTTTTTTATGGTGACAAGAGTCCTGGACCTGTTACGTACGGAATATACATTCCTACCAGGAGGAGGCAAAGTTTCCCAAACTCCAAAAGCCTATAAAACCCCTCCCACCTCACTCATACCTTAGTTTGATATATAGCCAAGTGGTGAGGAGCAGGGAAAAAATAAGTACTTAAACAAAAATTAACCCTAAACGGATGGGGGCTCGTGGACTCTCTCTACCATGAAATAAATTAATTTATCAGGTAAGATATAAATTATGTTTTCTTTCATATAGGTGGCGAGAATCCGTGACCTGTTAAATATGGGATAAAATACACAAGATGTGGAAGTCCACGAGTAACAATAAAGGGAGCTATTAAAATAAAAGCAGGATTTTCGCTTCCGGATCCTTCCAGCATTGGTGTGACATACATAGCTAAAGAGGTCTCATATGAAATTGAGCAAATATAATTGCATCCAAAGCTATAATCATGAGGCCTAGTTCTTCCATACACATAGCCACTGAAGGGAATAAAAGAGACTAAAGTTTCAGACAAGCTGATATCAATTTTATTTGTCTCTTTTCTGTCAGGGAAAGGGTCATGGACACTGAATCTATCTGGAAACCTAAGGAATCAATGAACTCTTTGGTAAATTGATCCTCCAACCATGTCTATGAGGAAATATTTTTTGTGTGTTTTTTTTATGGAAATGCCCTATATAAGAAGAAATGTTTAATACAAATATATATTTCTTGGGGCTAGAGTTCTATGCATTTGTTCAGTTGGAACAAACGAAAAAGGTCAGAAAGATGAGTTTACATCTTACATTTATGGATAGTATCTTTAGGTTATCCAGTAAACCTAAAGATACTAACGATAAATGTAAGATGTAAACTCATAGTCAGTGATAACTGCCTAATAACGGCAAGAGCGATTCAGAAAGGGCAGACTAATAGAGCTTGAAATTCATTTAAATGAGTGAACAGTATAAGAGCTTTACTGAACAACAAAACCAGCGGTCTGCTGCCGAGATCACAGCTATTTACACAGATTGAACAGATTGGGTTGTTACTTAAATATCAATATTTTGTTGCTAGTCAAACAGCCTCAATCACTTTTTGGCAAAACACCCAGACTGAACACAGCGGTCAGATTCAAACTGATGAGAATAGCTACAGCATACAAATTTAGCGATAGCAGCCTTGTTCATTTGTAAAGCATTAACAGCTGTGATTCAATCTAAATATTTGCCAAAGTTATAACGGCAGTAAAACAATAACGGCTAGATTTGGAGTTTGGCGGTAGATGGGCTGCTAACGCTACGCGTGGTTTATGTCTAACGCACGGCATTGTTTGACTCCGGTATTTAGAGTTCAAAAAAGACCATCTAACGATGCTCCTAACACGTGTATTTCACACGCGGAATCCTGCCCGCGTTAGACAGTCTCCCATAGAGATCAATGGAAAAGCAAAATAAATAGCTTTTTTCACCTAACACTCAATCTCGCGAGAAATACGCACAGCTCGGTCATATTACGCATACCACATCATGCACAACAATAACACGCCGCAAATGTCACAACAACAATCACTCAACAAAGCACACAAGCATTACACATTCACAAGCGAGGGGATTTTTAATAAAACTTAATACAGGGAATACGCATATACTTTAAGATGCGGAAATACGCTAAATAACAACAAGGAAAAAAATATATACATACACTAGCAAAATAATCGCATTCAATATCACTATATATTAGGACAAACATACATATACAACACTTCACTAATAACACACCATCGCAAATTCACATTTAAACAGAATACTATTGGCCAATGTTATAGAAAACAAGCACTATGACATCATCGCATTCTACACATTCCACAAATACTAACTCAAAATGAGCATGCGCAAATTCACACACCTAATACAGGCCTAGATTTGGAGTTTGGCGTTAGCCGTGAAAACCAGCGTTAGAGGCCCCTAACGCGGGTTTCTTACGGACTCCGGTATTTAGAGTTTATTTACCGCCACTCCAAAATCACCTAACGCTCAAATTTCTACCAACACCTCAGACCCAGTAGTAAACATATACCGACAAAAAAAACATCCACGAATCACAAAACAAATATTACACAAAGTACACTTACACTCATACAAACACTACACTATGTTTATTTTTCATATTTAATAATTTTTCAGCAAAATACAAAGGATTAAAGTTGCGAGATCTCGGGTGTTAGAAAAAAAACAACACAAATCCATTTTCCCATTGACTTACATTGACACACAGGAAAAGACCCTCGTATACCTACATCTAACTAATAACATTATCACAAACATACACTCATCGATGCATACAAACAATATACACCACATGACATACACAAAATATTTATTTATCACAAAAAGAACACGATTTAGTTACTTTTTCACACAAGCTCATGACGTCACTCACTTTACGAGGAAAACCAGTCTTAGAAAAAAAAAATTGGAAATCTTTAGAGCCTCCATTGACTTCTATTGACAAGACGTGCTCGTGCACGCGAAACCCTCATTTCCCTAACGCACGCAAATAGCGTAGACTGAAAAACTCCAAATACCAGCGCTAGAAAATACATGATTTTATGCGTTAGACATAGCGATGATAAATAGATCAAGAAATGACTATGGTGGATTTATGTTTTTTAATTATTGAATATTCACAACACCATAAAATTGTTTCACACTTTTAGATTACATCAACTACAAATCAACATCACTAGTAACACATTATTATTTAAATAAAATTACATTTAAAATTAAAATAAAATTCAATAAACATTTCTTGATTCACAAACAGTACACAATGGGAAACACCTCTCATTTACCTTTATTATTGCATTTCTGTTATTCAACTCATATGCTTGCAGCAACTGCATATCTACATAGGCTTAACACATGATCACTCATGGATGCACATATATTACTTTTAACATTCACTCATACATGTGCATTCAAATGATGGGGGAAAAACACATTACATTCTCTCGAGGAATCACAAAACAGAACATATGGATTTTACTGTACTTTTAACATCATGATTCCATCACAATAAACCATTAGGAATTACGTACAACAAGAACATCATTACACAAGATTACAGATGTCACTTTATGGGAAGGAACAACAATGCCACACCGCTATATAGAAGTCAGCATATGTGGGACACAATCACAATATATACGTACATGTACATAACACGCATCACCCATCACGCAACCACAAAGCACACATTTAGATTTTATTCAGCACACAATAACAATGTAGTCAAATACAACAACACAATGAGGATTTCAGAACTACATAGGCAGGTTAATAATATCATGACGTCATTACAAGATTCAACCATACACATCACAGATTCACCACTGTACCGCCCCTTTCGGAACTTTAACACTCAATACTACAATACAACATATACGTAAACAACAGTTTGGAACAGCATTATTAGGGAAATTTCAATGGGACAATTAATAAATATTGTCAGATCGCAAATCACTTATATATATAATACTACAGATGACAGCCGGAAGTTATTCAGCATTAGTGCCATTTGAATGGGACGCATACAATATTGACAGCTCAGCAATCACTTATATATACAATACTACAGATGACAGCCGGAAGTTATTCAGTATTAGTGCGATTTGAAAGGGACGCATACAATATTTACATCTCGGCAATCACTTATATATACAATACTACAGATGGCAGACGGGAAGTTCGGAATTATTATTGCGATTTTAAAGGGACGCATACAATATTGACAGCTCGGCAATCACTTATATATATACAATACTACAGATGACAGCCGGAGGTTATTCAGTATTAGTGCGATTTGAAAGGGACGCATACAATATTGACAGCTCGGCAATCACTTATATATATACAATACTACAGATGGCAGCCGGAAGTTATTCAGTATTAGTGCGATTTGAAAGGGACGCATACAATATTGACAGCTCGGCAATCACTTATATATACAATACTACAGATGGCAGACGGGAAGTTCTGAATTATTATTGCGATTTTAAAGGGACGCATACAATATTGACAGCTCGGCAATCACTTATATATACAATACTACAGATGGCAGACGGGAAGTTCTGAATTATTATTGCGATTTTAAAGGGACGCATACAATATTGACAGCTCGGCAATCACTTATATATACAAAACTACAGATGACAGCCGGAAGTTCAGATTTTTCATGGCGATTTGAATGGGACGCATACAATATTGACATCTCGGCAATCACTTATATATACAATACTACAGATGGCAGACGGGAATTTCGGAATTATTATTGCGATTTTAAAGGGACGCATACAATATTGACAGCTCGGCAATCACTTATATATACAATACTACAGATGGCAGACGGGAATTTCGGAATTATTATTGCGATTTTAAAGGGACGCATACAATATTGACATCTCGGCAATCACTTATATATACAATACTACAGATGGCAGATGTTACTTTATCTTTTACAAACAATATTGCAGCAACATTGATCGATCACATTTGATGCACATTATACACAACTATGCACTTTCATTCATGTTAGCCTGGACGTGTGTTTGTTACTATAAGATCGCGTTTAAGAAATATTGATTACGCATATGAACAAACATTGCAAACATGCACTGTATGTGTGATATTTGACACTTTCACATTGAGATTCATTGGGGGAAAAAAACATTTCAGCCAAAAAAAATTAAACGCCCACTTTGAAAGCATTCGCGCCGCTCACATACAAACAGGTGAATACAATCAGCAATCATTACAAACTCACTACCATTGGACTAATCGTACTATAAATCCCACAAACAACATGGCCAATGCATCACTTGTGATCCACATCAGATCAAGCGCTTACCTTGTTACGCTGTTTTGAAAGATGGATGACGATGACATGGTAGACGCTGCTGGTGCTGCTATTGGCGAACTAGCTGTTGGTCGAATCAGGCAGCCTCGGCGGCTCAGACTGAGACAAAGGGGTCGTCTGGTTTGAGGTCCCCCTGTCTACAGGGTGAGACCCACCTTGGAAAACATGAGCGACTTTGAGGTTTTTGATAAGTATCGGCTCGATCGCGAACAGCTCATTGGCCTTTACGAGCTTCTTAAACCTCATTTGGAGCCACGTATACAAATAAGGACTGCTGTTCCCCCCATGAGTAAGATGCTAAGCTGTCTATACGTCCTGGCCTCCGGGAGTTTTCAATCCGGAGAACTGTACATGCATGGCCTGGCTCAAGGTACATTCTCTGTGGTGTTTGATAACTTTCTGGACGCCATGGTACGTATCAGTAAGCAATACATAGGATTTCCACAAAATGATGGTGATTGGAGGCGCCTGAAGCGGGAATTCTTTGATATTGCTCAATTGCCCAATGTCTTGGGAGCCATTGATTGTACCCACATTGCGCTGCGTGCTCCAATTGATGACTTGCCCTTCAGAAATCGCAAACATTTTCATAGCCTCAACGTGCAGTATGTTTGTGACGCACGGATGAGGATTATGCATGTGTATGCGAATTTTGGAGGGGCTTGTCATGATGCCCGCATCCTCTCTCTGTCGTCCCTGTGGAGACAGTTTGAGGAAAGACAAATGCCCCCTGGTTATCTCGTTGGTGAGTATTTGTGCACAACATGTTTAATTAGTTTGACAATTGCCCCTGTAGTCTTAAAATGTTAGCGTCATGTTCATCTATAGGATGCAATTTAACCATTTGTTATTTACCGACGCTAATGTTTACTTTTATTTAAATGCAGATATGTAGCATGTCTTACCTTAAGTGCTCAGATAGAGAATGCAATGTAACCATGTATTTAGCATTTAACACTATTTTATTTTTGGATAAATACGCATATGTAGCATGTCTTAGCTGAAATGTGAATATATTATCTCATGCAATTTAAGCCTGTCATTGTCTCTTTCCGCTAATGTGTAGTTTTAGTTCAATGCAGATATGTAGCATGTCTTACCTTAAGTGCTCAGATAGAGAATGCAATGTAACCATGTAGTTAGCATTTTACACAAGGTTTGGTTTAGGAGAAATACGCATATGTAGCATGTCTTAGCTGAAATGTGAATATATTATCTCATGCAATTTAACCCTGTCATTGTCTCTTTCCGCTAATGTGTAGTTTTAGTTCAATGCAGATATGTAGCATGTCTTACCTTAAGTGCTCAGATAGAGAATGCAATGTAACCATGTAGTTAGCATTTTACACAAGGTTTGGTTTAGGAGAAATACGCATATGTAGCATGTCTTAGCTGAAATGTGAATATATTATCTCATGCAATTTAACCCTGTCATTGTCTCTTTCCGCTAATGTGTAGTTTTAGTTCAATGCAGATATGTAGCATGTCTTACCTTAAGTGCTCAGATAGAGAATGCAATGTAACCATGTAGTTAGCATTTTACACAAGGTTTGGTTTAGGAGAAATACGCATATGTAGCATGTCTTAGCTGAAATGGCAAGATACAGAATAATATACAACTTTTTTTTTGGATGTTTCAGAAAAATTTTAATACGGATTATCGTGTAAAAAAAAATATTTCTAAAACAATATACTATTTTAAGGATTCTGTTTGAATTATGTTCTGTTCATAATTTATAGGTGATTCTGGGTACATGAGCCGGCCTTGGCTCATTACCCCCTTGCGTAGCCCGACTGATGTGTCTGAGGAGCGCTACAATAGGGCTCATAAGAGAACCAGGGCGGTGGTTGAAAGGATGTTCGGGCTCCTGAAGATGAGATTCAGGTGCCTGGACCGTTCTGGAGGAGCACTCCAGTACAACCCAAAGAAGGTGGCTAAGATCGTTGTAGCCTGTAGCGTCCTGCATAATATTGCACAGCGGGCTGGGATGCTGCAGGCCGTCCCGGTGGACAGAGACCTCCTCAGAGATGAGGAGGATGATCCTGTTCTAGAGGGGGAATTCCAGGACGAGGGACTTGATGTCAGAGCAGTCGTCATCAACCGCCACTTTAGACGGTAAAGAATAGAAGTTAGACTGGAGTATTGTCAATAGATGTGAACTCTAGGGAAATGACAAGTAGAGAATTGTGCAAACATGTTAGTATTGATCAAATTTTAAATTTTTTTTTAATTTATTCATATAGGTGATGCTCTGGGCATTGGGTCCTGTAGCGAGTCTTTGCCACCTGGTTTTTAAAGAGGACATCAGATGGTAAGTAGAAATGTATGGACTGTTGCTGGCATGAATTGTACACAAATACATCATATGGCATACATTTTCAAAAATAGAATTTAGTTTACACATTACTTAAAATGTACATACTCAGAAAGGGATCCTCTAGAATGACTATGGTTCAATGTCACACATTAGAGGTTTGTTCTGCTCAATATGACTCATCTTCACACTTGATAGAAAATAACACAGGTTGATACACAGGCTTAGTAAGCTAGTGACAGAAATTTAGTATGAAATGGGGGGTGGGAGAGGGGTACAGAACTGATTCACACACTTGTATGAATTTTCTTTAAAATATTTCTTCCATTAGGGAGATGACTTAATCTAAAGACTGAAAGGGAACTATTAGAAGCCTGACAGTGAAGATTGCCCAGACTGACAGTGGGGGAAAAAGCCAAGATTGAAATTGAAGTATATCAATGGGATCATGTCTGGCATTATCTTTCAATTATGCTGACCTTGAAAACCATACAAAGACATGTTCACATGGTAAGTGCAAACTATTTGATAGAATAAGGCTGTGGAGACATCCTATTGGAGACACTTAGATGATTTTACTTTTTTATATGGTATTTCCCAGTCCTCTATTTAATGAACCGATGAATAAGACACCTATTGAAGATCAACTGTTTACCCCTGAATTGACTTTCAAAGACCATGCATTGTCCAGGTTGGTGTACCAATGCATGCTAGTGAAGACTGTTGAATATTATTAGCTTACATACATTAGTCATATTTAGTTCAAAATTATATATTTAGGGATCACAATCAGACACTTAGATGAATTTACTTTTTTATATGGTATTTCCCAGTCCTCTATTTAATGAACTGATGAATAAGACACCTATTGAAGATCAACTGTTTACCCCTGAATTGACTTTCAAAGACCATGCATTGTCCAGGTTGGTGTACCAATGCATGCTAGTTAAGAATCACATGAAGAATGTTGATTATTGTTAGCTTACATACATTAGTCATACTTATTTAATCATTAGATATTTAGGGATCACAATCCGAAAAAGGAATACATATTATAGTTGATATAGAGGTATTTGAATGGACATGAAATATTACATTTATGTTCAGCATACATATATTGTTGAAATGTGATATACATTATTATGTATAATTTGAAATTTGGATATTTAAATAGAATTTTGATTCAACAATATAATGGTGTATGTATTTCATTTCTTTTAAATCAATTTAATAATTATCTTTAAAAAATGTTGAACAAAGTTAGAGCATAGACACAAGATGATTTTAAATGTATTTTATGAATATTTGACAACGTGTGTATTAACTTTGTTCCATTTTTTTATTTGTCATTTCAGATTGGCATCTGATGACTTCAAGGAATATTTTTAGTTTTTAGATAAACTTATTCTTTTTTATTTTTACATGTTAATAATAAACATTTTATAATTAAATACATTCTTTTGAACAGATTCTACTAAATATCAATATAATCTGGCAATAAATAAAAGTTGGACTCCCATTACTGGTAGTTGGCTATTTGACAAGCACATGCATAAGATCAAATAATGCATTAATATTATAAAATCAACTGATTCCGAGAATATTACATTAAAATATCTTTTAGAACATTAATTGGGGAGTGAGATCCTTCCGATGCTTTTCTTTAGAAAATGTAGATATTAAATTAATTTTGGATATGTAGTAAAAAGTTTTTTATTTTAACTTTTAAGAAGGTGAAGTGGTTCAATTACATTAAAGTGACAGTGTTGTTGAATGTAAAATTAATTTTATAAGATCTTGTATCTTCCTTAGGTATCTCAAAACATTATTTTCAAAATTATTTTAATTTTTACATTTATAAATGGTAGGTCATTTAAGTTGATATTTTTCACAAGCTAGTTATTGGATGCCAGATTAATCTATGTAATTTTCTAGTGGAGTCATTTAACTATACTTAGTAATATTATGTATATTTTAAAATATTACCTCTTGGGTTAGACATCAAATATCTATATAGAATTTTAATTCCCCTTTAGTTTATTTTGTCAATGTTAAATCAAAATTCAAAATGTTTGGGTCCTTAAAGGGACATTCACAAAGTATATTGTGTATAGATTTTTAAAAATATCATACAAGAATTTCAACATATTTAGAAAGTACTATAGAATTACATTCAGTCTTTAAATGTACTTTTCAAAAAATACAGCAATGCACATATCTTAGTCAATTACATAAGGCATATATATGCAAAAAACAATCAGCATCAAAATAGCCTATGTAGAGATGTATTTAATCCAAGAATATATATATATAATTACAATATAATGATTGAATAACAAAACATATTAAGTTGGTCAAATATAAGAATATTATACAAAATGCATACATAACATATAGCTTAATGTCCCTCTAAGCTGAAGGCTCCAAAATACCTCCTTTAATAAAAATATTTCAGTCAGTGTGTAAAACAATATAGAAGTTAATCTAAATTTGCTTTACTCATATGTTAGACTAATTTAGCAAAAGGAAGGTGCCTAGGTTTATGATATTTTAAGCATTATTGTGAAATGTTTCTTTAAAGGGACATGAACTCAAAATATACTTAAAGGTAGACAGTTAAAAAAATAATGATTTATACATTCTGAATGAGTATACTATTTTAATCAACTTTAAAACTTGTCTCATATTATGAATGCTCCTTGTGATGTTGCTATCATTACTTTAAAAATAAGGCATTAAATAGCTAATTTATTTGCTTCAGTACTCTGGACAGAACTTGCTTGTTTTGTTTGGAATAATTGATCCAACAATCGTCAAGGACAACCCAGGTTTTTTTAAAACAATTGTCCGTAATATAAAATATCATTATTGATTTGCTAAGAAACATAACAAGATAACTGTTAACATTTGATAATCGGATTAAATAATAAAGTTGATTAACATTTCATGCTCAATCACCAATGCTAAATTTGTTTGGACAGTGTCCCTTTAAGAGCTTTAAATAGTGTATTTACTTATCTTCCTATCTTGACAAACTTTGCTTGAAAAGCATATCGAGATCGGCTCAGTAGATGAAGATTGGTGGATGCACAGAGATGCCTTTAAATTTCTTCTGTTGAGGATATATAAATACTAAGAGAAATTTATTTACATTTTAAAGTCTAAACAATCTTCTATCTCTACAGATCATTTGATACCATTGTTTGTTTGTAATGTCTATTTAAAACTAAAGACGCCATTGCACAATAACATATATGAGCACTTCAGAGAAATACAAGCTCGAGGTTTATTTGCTAATAACAAACCTGTAGTTTAACATTTATAAACAGATTCTCAAAATTTACTGACATTCTAACCGGAATTTGAACATTAAGAAATATTGCGTGGGAAACGCATCTTGAAACACCATATTTTCATCTTTAAACATTAGAGTCTAATTTCACGCAATAGCACACAATCAATGTGCATTATAAATACATTTAATAGAGCAATGTCAATACTTCACAATAAGTTAATAAATTTATTTAAAGAACAATAAAGACATACAATATTAAATGTGTATTTGTATTAAAGAAACAGACCGTTATTAAACCGAGAAATGTGGACAACATTTAATAATGTGAAAGTATTAGATTTTAAAGAGTATTTAATCATTAATATTTAACGGATCACGGATATTAAATCTGCGTCACACATATCCGCATGACAGGCCCATGAGTTACAAATAAGTCTACATGAAAAATGAAGTAACAGCACCACCAAGCGGTATGTGTAAGGAAGTTACTAAGATATGAAACATTAAGGAACGGCCAATCAGAGTTCATCACACAAACACAACTTGAGTCAGGATGGTCTCACAGACATTCTAACAATATTTCAAACTTTTATCCAATCAGATGTACAGATAACTTGTCCCATGGTGCATCTCATGTTTACTTCAACATATAAAAGTCCATTACACGTTGCCATCTTTGTCAGTTCTCTAATGCCTGCAGGCAGTGTTATATATTAATATTATTATAATATATTTAGTAGCCAACCGAGCAGGCATGTCAGCTCCCAGGTTCACCAAGGAGGAGAGCGCTGCACTGGTCCACGCCGTCAAGGACTTTTATCCCCAGCTGTTTGGGAACAAGAGGAGCTCGACAGATGCGCCTGTTAAGAAGGCCCTCTGGGAGTCTATCACCAATGCGGTTAGATTGGTGTGTGACGTCCAGAGGACCCAGGATCAGATCATGAGGAGATTCGGAGATATGAGGTTGCGTTTATCCAAAAAAGTCAACCTCATAAGGGACTGGGTACAAGCCCGTAAAAGAGGGGGCCAAAGAAAGGCCCCGCGGAAACTGTACCTACTCCTTTATGAGGTGACTTTATGCGAGCTCCTCAATCTCCGGGTCCCCAAAAGATTTCGATCCTCGCCATCCTCGGCCTCCTCTTCTTCCCTCCCAGCTGCGGGATCTGAAAGTCCTGACGCGGGGGACAGGGCAGATGCTTCTCCGTCCGGTGGCCTGGGAGGAGATAGAGAATCTGAACCAGGTAATTATCCAACTTCATATAATATCTTATTTATTTTTTTAAAATCAAAAAATGTGTATATAGTCAGATACTAAACCTATACAGATCTCACAACATACACTACATATGATGTTTAGATATCTGATTTTAGATTAGTGACACATGAAATAAGAATGATGTTTCTTGCGCTCTACAGAATATGCGTCACAGAGCGGAAATGTAATTTCTCATCCACGTTAACATGGCTTTGCTGTAAGTGGCATTGCTTTATACATGTTGTTCAAATGACGGATGCGTAATTCCGCTTGGAATCATTGCGCAATGATCGCGAAAATGCAATTTCTCATCCACGTTAACATGGCTTTGCTGTAAGTGGCATTGCTTTATACATGTTGTTCAAATGACGGATGCGTAATTCCGCTTGGAATCATTGCGCAATGATCGCGAAAATTGAATTTCTCATCCACGTTAACATGGCTTTGCTGTAAGTGGCATTGCTTTATACATGTTGTTCAAATGACGGGTGCGTAATTCCGCTTGGAATCATTGCGCAATGATCGCGAAAATGGAATTTCTCATCCACGTTAACATGGCTTTGCTGTAAGTGGCATTGCTTTATACATGTTGGTCAAATGACGGATGCGTAATTCCGCTTGGAATCATTGCGCAATGATCGCGAAAATGGAATTTCTCATCCACGTTAACATGGCTTTGCTGTAAGTGGCATTGCTTTATACATGTTGTTCAAATGACGGATGCGTAATTCCGCTTGGAATCATTGCGCAATGATCGCGAAAATTGAATTTCTCATCCACGTTAACATGGCTTTGCTGTAAGTGGCATTGCTTTATACATGTTGTTCAAATGACGGATGCGTAATTCCGCTTGGAATCATTGCGCAATGATCGCGAAAATGGAATTTCTCATCCACGTTAACACGGCTTTGCTGTAAGTGGCATTGCTTTATACATGTTGTTCAAATGACGGATGCGTAATTCCGCTTGGAATCATTGCGCAATGATCGCGAAAATGGAATTTCTCATCCACGTTAACATGGCTTTGCTGTAAGTGGCATTGCTTTATACATGTTGGTCAAATGACGGATGCGTAATTCCGCTTGGAATCATTGCGCAATGATCGCGAAAATGGAATTTCTCATCCACGTTAACATGGCTTTGCTGTAAGTGGCATTGCTTTATACATGTTGTTCAAATGACGGATGCGTAATTCCGCTTGGAATCATTGCGCAATGATCGCGAAAATGGAATTTCTCATCCACGTTAACATGGCTTTGCTGTAAGTGGCATTGCTTTATACATGTTGGTCAAAATTATATGTGAATTCTTATATTATTGAAGAATACAGTATTCTTATTTTCAATATTATAGCTAATAAAAAACGAAGAATACAAATCAATTATAACATATGGCCATCAATTGATGATTATGAAATAACAACCAGAAATTATTAAAGATACAGTAAACAACACAACTGATTGAAAATAAGAGTCCAGGATATATTTATCATTAATTTAATTGAGGAAACAATTAACTCATGGGACTACCAAAGGATTAATATTTTTAAATTGATTTGTTAATAATGTAAAGTTTTTAAACATGGCATGATTAGTATTAATGATATGCAATCCTCATTTAATATATTACAGATATGGATGTGGCTGCTGGATCCTCAAGCCAGGGCTTGTCACAGTATGGTATGTCTCTTTTTAATTGACATTTGTCTTAGAAACATGGACAGAACATTACATACTAAATCCACATTGTTCAATATTTATATGTAATGTCTCTTTAATAGATGAAAATTAAATAATTCTTCGGATATCCTTAAATAACATATTAGATTTGAATTGCATGCTCAATACCATTCATTGCATCAACATATGGAGTAGATAATTCATTAACAACAACATTGTCGAATCAATTTAATTTTAGATTAAAGGGATACTGAGCTACAATTATTAATGTAGTCATTCAGATACAGTATGCAATATTAATAAACATAAAAATATAATACTATCATCATATGTGACATATTCTATTGCTAAATGTATTTTAAAATCAAGAAAGTACGTTTATGTGCATCTAAATTTTGGTTGACCAACCTGGGTTTTTATTGATGATTGGTGGATACCTTCAACAAACAATATTTATTGAATCCAATATTGCTTATCTGCCTTTAAGATTAAAATCTAGCAACATTCTAATTATAATAGGAGTCAATGTTAAATCATTTTGAACAGTTTGAACATAGAAATCAATGATTTAAATTAATCATGTCAGTGTCCCTTTAAGACAAAATAGATTCATTCATCTTTACATTCTTTTGATTAAACAATATTGATATATAATTCACATATTCTCTGTTGGAGTTACTTTATAGATATCTGCATACTCTAACAGCACCATGATTACATATTTGTAATAATCAATTTTGTTTTGTATTGTGATAAATATGTGTTGTGTCCTAAACAAGATTACTGTACATTGCACAAATGGCTCGATGTGACACATGTGTTTGTTTAGATTTGTCAACAGATGCTCTTCAAAATGTGGTTTGTGTGTATTCTTTTAACCTCTTAAGGACATATGACGGAATTATTCCGTCATAAAACAATTGAGCAAACTGAAAGCTGTGTCCTTAAAGGGTTAAGAACATTGATCAATGGGTATATTTAGATATGCAATAGCATCGTATGAGATGATTTTGACGTCTAATATAGTCTGACATTAAACATATGTTCAATACAGAATATTTAACAGAATCCCCTTGATTCAATCAAGCATTTTCTGGTGTAATGACTGCTCTATTCTTCACATTTTAAAGTTGATTAATGGTAAAATTCGAGACAGATGTGATTTAGTGATATCCCAAATGTGTTTCATAATATATATCTATATCATTCATAGAGAGAGTTGGTGTGGTGAGCCCACAGGAATCCAGCAGTGACATAGAGCCGCCTTTGCGGTCTCCTGGTAAGTCCATTGACTCATTTATATGTAATTGAAGGTGTATTGCTAATCAATATTATGATCATGTCTCTTCTGATTATATATTAATTTTCTTTTAATATTGAACGATTAATAATTTCAACTTTATTAGTCTCCACATTTGTTATTCAGAAGATGTATAACATATGTTTGTTTCCATGTTCTTTTTTTACAACAGTCATCAAGTGATACACACATGAGAAATCTTAAATGTTCTATGTAATATGCTTTTATGATTTTTACATTAATCCAAACAATACATCGAAAATATGAATCATTGAGAATAACAAATATAATGTAATTTGTATGCTCCATCAAAATGATGTAAATCATAACTTTGGGTGTGTATATCTTTAATGCAACATTGATGTGTGTCTTTGACCAACAGTAACATATGTTATAATATCTGTTGTTAACGTGTACACAACATGTTATGTTTTACAGAGATTGATTTAACATGTGGGACGGAGGAGGAAGAGGCTGCCTTGGAGTCTAATGGTATGTGAAATATATCTATCATGTTTCCAACATGTTTGTTTATTTGAAATAATTTAATTGAAGACATTCAAAGTCTACATCTTTTGCACTTTAAAAAGGAATATTATTTGTCTGTTCAAATACACTACTGCCCCCTTTCTATATCAGGCAGCATGAAATATATTTAATAGAAAATATGTAAAATTCATGACATCATTATGTCACATGCATATTCCAGGCCAAAACACAATAATAATGTTATAATTGTACAGACAGTCATTGATATTCATCTGAGTGCCTATATACATACCATATCCTAATTTCAGAATTTTTTACAAATTCAAACACACTTCGAAGTATATTGAAAACATAATCAATTTGAAATGCGTTGATTTGATGTCAGGATGTATGAGATGTTAATATATTTTCTTTAAATTTTCAGATGGATCCACCACTTCTGGTCATCTGGTTTCCGCCCCTGCCCAGTCACAGACCCCTCCCCATGCACAGACCCCTGACCATGGCCAGACCCCTGCACAGACCCAGACCCCTGCCCATGACCAGACTCCTGACCATGACCAGACCACTGCCGGCCCTTCCCATAGTTCATATCCTGTCCCTCCCAAAAAACGCACCTACACCCCCCTTCGCCGCTCTCCCCGTATTATGGCCCGTACAGCTGCCCAGACCCAAACTCCCCACTCCCCAGCTGTACGGCCTACCCCGGAGCGGCAGCTCACCCCTCCCCAAGCCATTAACATCCCTCCCCAAGCCACTCCCATCCCTCCCCAAGCCAATCCCATCCCTCCCCCCTGTCTCAACCTTCATTGTCCTGGGTGTCGGATTGTCCTTCCCAGGCACAGCTGTAAGTATCATTCAAAATACACGTTATAAGATACTTAAATGTACAGTGAAGTTAAATTTTGTAAATTGTGATTCCAATCCAGCATGCAATGTTAATCAAATTTATAATTTACTACTCTTATGAATTATTCTTCATTCTCTTGATATTTTTTTTGAAACAAAGAAATTCCTATAATTAGTTTAAACAATAAAATAATTCTGGCCATCATTTCTTTATTGTTGGATGAATGTATCCATCAACCAGCAGGGACAAACAAAGTTGATAAACAAATATTGGCTTCCATAAAAAGCAACATTCTTGCATTCAAAATCTAGCTAGAGAATGTAAAAATTTAATGAATATGTGTAAGTTTTAAAGATTTGTAATGTCATGCTCTATCTGAATCAGTCCATTAAATATTTAGGTTCAGTGTCCCTTTAATTGGATATCACTACATATACCAATCACCACTACTTGGATCCAACAATTTATGTACAAATGTTGATACATTATCTCTTGTCTAACCCAGTGGGAATGTAATTTCTTCAGGTTGCTATGTTTACACAGCTTGTCCTCAATGCCAAAATGTTTAAGGATAGGTGTGCCTACCACAGTATAATTTTAATTTTTTAATTGCTAATGTAAGTACAATGTAAATCCTTTAACAAGATTTGATACACTCAAGCTGTATAAGTGGATCATCTAAAACCAATTAAAGGGGACAACATGTTTGAGTTAAATGTCCCTTTAATGATTTCTGTCTGTCTGAATAACCTAATTCATGTGTAAATAATAAATGTAAAATAATTGATGTAAAGAATTATTTGTCTTTATGATGACAATGTATGTTGTAAAAAATTTTCGTCTGTTGTGTAATTATCCTTAATATTTAATGTATTCTTTCTTTTAGGCTGTGACTCAGCATGGCTCATGCTAGAAAGTATAGCAAGAGTAGAGCAGGCCGTGTTGAGGAACGCAGCTGTCCTGAGAGGGATGAACGAAACCATGCAGGCCCAGCTCCGGGTTCAGGACTTGACTCTGCGTGCAATTATGAGATTAAGTTCAAGGCCTGAATTTGGAGCTGGACATGCACAGGACGATGAAGAGGATGACCAGTAAGTGGAGGATCTGGAGATGCTCCATGGTGGCAGATAAGAATCCTCCGTCCACATGTTGATTTTGTTTTTTTATTGTTGCCATTTGGCCTTTTTAAAAGTTTATTGTTGTGCCTGTTGCACTCTTTTACCTTGTCATATGTCTCCAATGGGGCTATGCTGGCCCTTGGCAACTCTCTTCATGGACTGTGATGCACTGTGTTACCTTGTCATATGTCTCCAATGGGGCTATGCTGGCCCTTGGCAACTCTCTTCATGGACTGTGATGCACTGTGTTACCTTGTCATATGTCTCAAATGGGGCTATGCTGGCCCTTGGCAACTCTCTTCATGGACTGTGATGCACTGTGTTACCTTGTCATATGTCTCCAATGGGGCTATGCTGGCCCTTGGCAACTCTCTTCATGGACTGTGATGCACTGTGTTACCTTGTCATATGTCTCAAATGGGGCTATGCTGGCCCTTGGCAACTCTCTTCATGGACTGTGATGCACTGTGTTACCTTGTCATATGTCTCCAATGGGGCTATGCTGGCCCTTGGCAACTCTCTTCATGGACTGTGATGCACTCTGTTACCTTGTCATATATCTACAATGGGGCTATGGTGGCCCTTGGCAACTCTCTTCATGGACTGTGATGCACTCTGTTACCTTGTCATATATCTACAATGGGGCTATGGTGGCCCTTGGCAACTCTCTTCATGGACTGTGATGCACTCTGTTACCTTGTCATATATCTACAATGGGGCTATGGTGGCCCTTGGCAACTCTCTTCATGGACTGTGATGCACTGTGTTACCTTGTCATATGTCTCCAATGGGGCTATGCTGGCCCTTGGCAACTCTCTTCATGGACTGTGATGCACTGTGTTACCTTGTCATATGTCTCCAATGGGGCTATGCTGGCCCTTGGCAACTCTCTTCATGGACTGTGATGCACTGTGTTACCTTGTCATATGTCTCCAATGGGGCTATGCTGGCCCTTGGCAACTCTCTTCATGGACTGTGATGCACTGTGTTACCTTGTCATATGTCTCCAATGGGGCTATGCTGGCCCTTGGCAACTCTCTTCATGGACTGTGATGCACTGTGTTACCTTGTCATATGTCTCCAATGGGGCTATGCTGGCCCTTGGCAACTCTCTTCATGGACTGTGATGCACTGTGTTACCTTGTCATATGTCTAAAATGGGGCTATGCTGGCCCTTGGCAACTCTCTTCATGGACTGTGATGCACTGTGTTACCTTGTCATATGTCTCCAATGGGGCTATGCTGGCCCTTGGCAACTCTCTTCATGGACTGTGATGCACTGTGTTACCTTGTCATATGTCTCAAATGGGGCTATGCTGGCCCTTGGCAACTCTCTTCATGGACTGTGATGCACTGTGTTACCTTGTCATATGTCTCCAATGGGGCTATGCTGGCCCTTGGCAACTCTCTTCATGGACTGTGATGCACTCTGTTACCTTGTCATATATCTACAATGGGGCTATGGTGGCCCTTGGCAACTCTCTTCATGGACTGTGATGCACTCTGTTACCTTGTCATATATCTACAATGGGGCTATGGTGGCCCTTGGCAACTCTCTTCATGGACTGTGATGCACTCTGTTACCTTGTCATATATCTACAATGGGGCTATGGTGGCCCTTGGCAACTCTCTTCATGGACTGTGATGCACTGTGTTACCTTGTCATATGTCTCCAATGGGGCTATGCTGGCCCTTGGCAACTCTCTTCATGGACTGTGATGCACTGTGTTACCTTGTCATATGTCTCCAATGGGGCTATGCTGGCCCTTGGCAACTCTCTTCATGGACTGTGATGCACTGTGTTACCTTGTCATATGTCTCCAATGGGGCTATGCTGGCCCTTGGCAACTCTCTTCATGGACTGTGATGCACTGTGTTACCTTGTCATATGTCTCCAATGGGGCTATGCTGGCCCTTGGCAACTCTCTTCATGGACTGTGATGCACTGTGTTACCTTGTCATATGTCTCCAATGGGGCTATGCTGGCCCTTGGCAACTCGTCTCAAATGGGGCTATGCTGGCCCTTGGCAACTCTCTTCATGGACTGTGATGCACTGTGTTACCTTGTCATATGTCTCCAATGGGGCTATGCTGGCCCTTGGCAACTCTCTTCATGGACTGTGATGCACTGTGTTACCTTGTCATATGTCTCAAATGGGGCTATGCTGGCCCTTGGCAACTCTCTTCATGGACTGTGATGCACTGTGTTACCTTGTCATATGTCTCCAATGGGGCTATGCTGGCCCTTGGCAACTCTCTTCATGGACTGTGATGCACTGTGTTACCTTGTCATATGTCTCCAATGGGGCTATGCTGGCCCTTGGCAACTCTCTTCATGGACTGTGATGCACTGTGTTACCTTGTCATATGTCTCCAATGGGGCTATGCTGGCCCTTGGCAACTCTCTTCATGGACTGTGATGCACTGTGTTACCTTGTCATATGTCTCAAATGGGGCTATGCTGGCCCTTGGCAACTCTCTTCATGGACTGTGATGCACTGTGTTACCTTGTCATATGTCTCCAATGGGGCTATGCTGGCCCTTGGCAACTCTCTTCATGGACTGTGATGCACTGTGTTACCTTGTCATATGTCTCAAATGGGGCTATGCTGGCCCTTGGCAACTCTCTTCATGGACTGTGATGCACTGTGTTACCTTGTCATATGTCTCCAATGGGGCTATGCTGGCCCTTGGCAACTCTCTTCATGGACTGTGATGCACTGTGTTACCTTGTCATATGTCTCAAATGGGGCTATGCTGGCCCTTGGCAACTCTCTTCATGGACTGTGATGCACTGTGTTACCTTGTCATATGTCTCAAATGGGGCTATGCTGGCCCTTGGCAACTCTCTTCATGGACTGTGATGCACTGTGTTACCTTGTCATATGGCTCATATATTCCTTATTTTTACAAGATTATTTATAAACGTTGTGTATGTTTTCTTACATACTAATAAAATACATTTTATTTCACGAATCTTTGTCCTGATTCTTCATGTTATTTTTTGAAAGCTCTAGTTTATGTTGTTGATCCTTAAAGGGACCTACCAAATATATTTGCAATAATAAAATCATATATGTAAGACAATAGTAAATGACTTTAAGATTAACATCTCCAATGTAATCTTATTATTTGTCTTTATATATTTTTATCTTAGCTTTATCATTGCCTGATTATGATTAGCATAGTAATTGTTTTATATATGTATATATAGATTGTTATTTGTGTATATATGTATATTTCAATGTTCAGATCCATGTGTGTATTTAGAAACTCTGCATGAATTGATGCACCTTTACCAAATGATCTGAGTATTGATACAATTATATAATCCCTGTAAAGTGTTCATTTTATTGAAATAGTATTGTCTATGTGTATGCTCTTTTTAAAAACAAAATAATGTCCCTTTAAGTGATGGTGAGCACAATTGTTAATGAATGTATTTCCATTTCTAAAGCGTTTTTGTCCTTTTTACATGAACAAGGACATATAATCTTATTAATAAACAATCTTATTGTAATGTTGACAGCACATGTATTTCATTTTAAATTCTATATAATTGTAAAAGTGTAACCAAATAAATCTCTGTGTGTAATGCAAATAATTTAGATGATGAATATTTGTTAACAAAGATGTTAACAAAATACTTATCCTCCCATATATGGTTATAGGTAGGCTGACAATAATTAAACTTGAATAAATGACACGTTTAATCAATCCATGTATAACTATTGTTATTCCACAACAATCCAAACATATCTTAAAACATCAATGGCATATGTATTTCTCATGTGTATCTTTTAAATGTTAAAGATATACACCATAGCTATAGTTCAAGGGACAGTCAAGTCCGAAAAGATGAATCATGATTTGGTGACATTCCTAGATAGCAATCTAGACACATACTAGTTCCGAAAATATAAATACGTTTCTTAGTGATATGCCAAGATGTCACTGAGTCCTTGTATTGTCTGCGGTTTTTCTGCGATCTAGGATGCGCCATGTTGCTTAAGACGTCACCTGCCAGGCTGTCCAATTATTCCTTGTATTGACTGACGTTCTTACGTGATCAAGAATGTGCCTTTTATTGGATTGCGTTTTGACGCGATCAAGGATGCGCCTTTTTTTTGGGCGTTCTTACGTGATCAATAATGTGCCTTTCATTGGATGGCGTTTTAACGCGATCAAGGATGCGCCTTTTTTTTTTGGGCGTTTTTACGTGATCAATAATGTGCCTTTCATTGGATGGCGTTTTAACGCGATCAAGGATGCGCCTTTTTTTTTGCCTTCTTACGTGATCAAGAATGTGCCTTTCATTGGATGGCGTTCTTACGTGATCAAGGAAGCGCCATGTTAAGACGTCACATGCAAAGGTAAAAAAACGTCTGATTGGATTACGTAGTCCCGCAATATTTGTGCACGTTAAAAACGTTTGTGACTGCAGCCAATTTTAAAAACCTTGCGAATATGTATTATTTGCATCATGTTACATTGTTGACCCGTAGCTGATAAAGACCAACAAATTCTCTTTTGCTGGATGTGTGGTTGAATAAACGGACGAAAGCAAAATGTTTTCATGCATATGATATTTCGAGGCAAGTGCAAATCTGTATAGTCCATGTTTAATATGTTTGTCAACAATGTTCCTTTTTCTGAAAAATGACTTGTGTTTAATGTTAAAGATATCTAATTAATAAATATGCGCTATTGTGTTTGAATAAAGTAATCAATATGCATTTATATTTATCATATGCTAAATATATGATGCCGACTTCTTCTAAATGTAATTTCGTTGTATATTTTATTAAAGGTTCATTAGACACTCACATTATAAATCAAAAGCTTTGATTTTGTCTCTAGTTAGATAGTCCATTGTTTAACCAATACGTTTATTTTTTCTTCTGTTCTACGAAAATGTAAGTAATTTTCAGACTCCTCGCAAAGCCTCTGAGTTTCATGTGAGTACCATCTCCAGCTTTCTCCAGTTTGTGTAAAGGGTCTTTTCATATGTTAATGATGGGGTATTGTCTTGTTTTACGGTTGTAATGGGGGTTCATCTATATTTTAAATATAGCTAACCCTATTTTATTTTCAAGTGTTTGAAGCTTTGTAATATTGATATCAGTATATGTTAATCTTGTTGTTTGTAGTAGTGTCTATTACATACAGTTCTGTTAAAAATATAGTATACTGTCCCTTGAATGCAAATGTTGTTTTTTGTATCATGTATGAGATCCACATTGTTTAATCTTCAAATATATTATTGTTAGCATATTTCCCCCCCCTCTCCTAAAAGGACTTTAAACCATATTCATTGTTCAAACAAATGTCTTTACAATAAAATATTAACACAATAATGTCTCTTAAAGAAAATAGACTTTATTTAACACGTCAATATAAATGTGATTTCAATATTTATTTTTTCACAAAGTACATGTAGATATACCAACAAGCTTCAAATATGTGTTAGCATATGTAATGTTGTTAAAGGGACAGTTTCGAAAACAAATAATGTTTTGCATTATTCTAAAAGTCAATTATGTAATATCAATGATATCAAATGTTTCTCAACAATTGAACATTTGTCTGTTAAATTTGCTAGCTAAACCTATGAGGTTGGTGTGCTCATTTCTTCGATCTTGAAGAGTGCTTGTAATCATTATACAATTTGAGCACTAGAGGGCATTTGGATAGCATTTGTATATGTAAAACCTTGTGCTCATACAGCATATTATTGACCATGTATTGATCATTGATATCTAAAATGTTGTTATGTCTGAACAACAAATAAGTGGTCATTTTTCATAGTCAGAGATACAAGGGTAAGCACATAAGTCACACGTATTTCTCCATGTTTTGTTGTTTCCAACTTTATAATGCGTAATACAGTGTTTTCTTTGTAATCAATAATTTTCTGACTGTCCCTTTAAGCTGTGTTATTGGCATTCAAACAGTAATATGCCATCATGGATAATTGTAATGGTAATTTTGTTTGCGATTCGGGAAACAGTTTGGACATCACATCACAGAAACCAATCAATATCATGAACAAGGATAGGTATGTGATGATGTGGTTTTCACACACTTATAACCCACACTCTGCAAACAATCTCCCTCCATGGACCCGGTCCCATAGAAGTCGATTATATACAGAGTGTGGTCCACAAGTGTATGAAAACCACATCATCACATACCTATCCATTACACATTAAATTAAAAAAACCAGAAAAGATGGAAAAAAATACTTACTTCCTCTTCCTTCCCCTCTTCCCACGGGGCTGAGGCTCTGGGAGAGGCAACTGCCGACTCCGAAGAGTTCTCCTTGGAGCTGTTGTGGGAAGAGTGGAAGGAAGAGTACTGGGACGACTAAGTTGAGGAGAAGATGGATGAGGAGGAGAAGATGGCTGAGGAGGAGAAGATGGATGAGGAGGAGTAGATGGGCCGGCAGGAGGAGCAGATGGGCCGGCAGGAGTAGATGGGCCGGCAGGAGGAGATGGCCCAGCAGCAAGAGGCCCAGCAACAAGAGGCGGACCAGGAGGTAGACCAGCATGCGCCTCCCGGAAAAAAGTGAACATTTCTTGGTGAAGCTGAAATATTCTGGTTTGTCCTTCTTCAATTCGATTCAGTATGGTGATGATTTGATTTTGTCCTTGAATAATTTGATTTTGGCCATCAAGTAATCTGTTGCGTCCTTCGATATTTTCTATCCGGGAGGTACGCATCTGGTCTATGTAGTCCAGTAGAACCCGCACCTCCGCTATTTCCTCTTGTTGGGCTTGTTGTTGTACCCGTGCACGGCGGGGTGCCCGTGCACGGCGGTGTGCGGGTTCTTGAGGTGCCTCGGGTTCCACGGGATCCTCCTGTGCTTCCGGGGCCTCTTGATCATCTCCCGTGCGCTCTTCGTCACGGGGGGCCTCTTCCCTCCGAAGTGGAAATTCCTCCCCACCACTCTCATCCCGGGGAGATGCATGAGGCTGTGTTTCCTGTGCTGCCTCCTCCCCAGACTCTGTATATTAAAAAAACAAAAAAAAGAAAAATGTATATATTAGCATATTAGAAAATCAAGCTTTAAATTACTTAGCTTACGATACAATTACAAATGCAGAATCATTAATCCACTTAGAAACCTAACAAACAATCAATACGATTTCAGCTTTTTCATAAACCGTGTTTGTGATATCTGTGGTCAATGTGAATGTTTTAGCGTTTGTTTTCAGTCTGTTTAAATGCACACCTAACCTATAGCCTAGATACTGATGTAACCGCAAAGTAATTGAATGCATGTAAACAACGTTATAGCATTAATCGGATCCTTAACACATGAAACCCAATGTTTTATCTTTCATGATTTAGAAGCATACATTTTTTATCAACTTTCGAATGTACTTTTATTATCTAATTCGCTTAATTCTCTGGATATTCTTTGCTGAAAAGCATATCTAAATATGCTTAGAAGATGCTGATTGTTAGCTGAATATAGCTGCCTCCTGTGATTGTTTCACCGTGTGCATGGCTATTTCTTCATTAAAATATATCTCAAGAAGGATTCAAATTAGGTAATTTAAGTACATTTGAATGTTTTGTCAAATTGTATTCGCTACCTCAATCATGAAAGTAAATGTTTGCGTATAGTGTCCATTGAAATACATTCGTATGTGAAATTATTGTTCAATGAGCTTACCGTCAGATGAGAGTGGCAGGTTCCCGGTATCAATTCCTCCGATACGACTACTTCCACCTCGGAGATGCTGGGCCGCAACATTTCCTCCCATCGGCAGTACTCGATCTCAAGGGCAGGTCCGCCACCGGTTCCTGCGGCATGTCGTGCCTCCAGACCTAACTTTTTTTTGAGTTCCAGTTTACAGTCCCAGTAGCGATGTTTGATAGAATCCATATCTCGGTTCCGGCCACCCACTGCATTGACTGCATTCCTGATCTCATTCCAGAGCCTCCTCCTGTCAGTCGGGGTTGTCTTTTGGTGCTGCAGCCTCCTATGCCTGGCCATATAGGCCTCTACGAGGGCCTCCTCCTCCATCGTAAACCTCGCCTCCCTAGTCGCCTTGGCCTTCCCCTGTGATGATGCCCTCTGTTTCCCGGACTGTGAAGCCCTACTCTGACCGCCACTGGGCCCAGCCACTTGTTCATCTTGAACCAAGTGGCTGGGTCCACCCACCGCTTCCACTCCCGCTTCCTGCCCCCTTTCCTGCCCTGTTCCTCTCCCCCTCCCTCTACTCCCCCCTCTACCTGTCCCCTGCCTGGCCTCCATCTCTTCCCTAAACTAAACCCCAAATAATCAAACAAAAAGTGAGTGTGATGAAATGAAAGGGGGTCAAAATAAAGAACTAAAAAGACAAAAAAGGTGCTTAAAGTGTGAGAGGGATGTAAAAAAACAAAGAGGGTAAGGAGTATTTAAATAAACGAAAAGAAGAAGAAGACTAAAAGGAGGATATGTAAACTAAATGTAACTAGGGGATGGGTATGGGATGGGTATGGGGTATGGGATAAGAGTAAATGGGATGAAAGGGAATGGGACTACAAGGAATGGGGTATGGAGTGTAGTATGAGGGGGTAGGGGGTATGGAGTGTATGTAGTGTTATTGATAAGTGTATGTATGTATTGAATGTGTTTGCGTGTAAATGTGTTAAGTGTACAGAAAAATCACTCGCTCGCTAACTCACACTACTACTAATTCTCACTAACAAACACTCCCACTAACTCTCACTAACTACCAGTAACTTACGCTCCCACTAACAACTCTCACTAATAACTCCCACTAACTCACTCACGCTCCCACTAACAGACTCTCTCCCACTCCCACTAACTCCCACTAACTCACTCACTCTCTCACGCTAACACTAACTCACTCTCAAAAATTCTCAAACTCTCTAATCTTAAACCTCCAATCTCCAAAGACCCAACAGCAACACAGTCAAAGAAGCCCTGCTTGTGTGGTGCTTATATACCCTGTGTAAATGTTTAATGATGTCCCAATTTCCGTTGTAAATAGTGTTCAGGTGTGCTTTATTAGCAATTAATATTATTGCAATGTGTATTAAGTGTGTGAATTTGTGCATGCTCATTTAGAGTTGGTATTTGTGGAATGTGTAGAATGCGATGATGTCATAGTGGTCGTTTTCTCTTTCATTGTACAATAGTATTCTTTTTAAATGTGAATTTGCGATGGTGTGTTCTTCGTGAAGTGTTGTATATGTATGTTTGTCATAATATATAGTGATATTGAATACGATCTTTTTTCTAGTGTATGTATATCTTTTTTAATCCTTGTTGTTATTTTGCGATTTTCCGCATCTTAAAGTATATGCGTATTCCCCGTATAAAATTTTATTACAAATTCCCCCGCTTGTGAATGTGTAATGCTTGTGTGCTTTGTTGATTAATTGTTGTTGTGACATTTGCGGCGTGTTATTGTTGTGCATGATGTGGTATGCGTCATATGACCGAGCTGTGCGTATTCTCGCGAGATCGAGTGTTAGGGGAAAAAAATAAATTTTTTGCCTTTCCCATTGATCTCTATGGGAGACTGTCTAACGCGGGCAGGATTACGCGTGTGACATACACGCGTTAAGAGCATCGTTAGATGGTCTTATTTGAACTCTAAATACCGGAGTCAAACAATGCCGTGCGTTAGACATAAAACACGCGTGGCGTTAACAACCCATCTACCGCCGAACTCCAAATCTAGGCCACACATTGCACAAATACTAATTGCTAATAAAGCACACATGAACACAATTTACAACGCAAATAGGTACATCATTAAACATTTACACAGGGTATATAAGCACCACACAAGCATGGCTTCTTTGACTGTGTTGCTGGTGGGTCTTTGGAGATTGGAGGTTTAAGATTAGAGAGTTTGTGCATTATTGTGAGTGAGTTAGTGTTAGTGTGAGAGAGTCAGTTGTTAGTGTTATCGTGAGTGAGTTAGTGGGAGTGGGAGTTAGTGGGAGTGGGAGAGAGTCAGTTAGTGGGAGCGTGAGTGAGTTAGTGGTAGTGGTAGTTGTTAGTGAAAGTTAGTGGTAGTGTGAGAGAATCAGTTAGTGGGAGCGTGAGTTAGTGCTAGTGTGAGTTATTGAGAGTTAGTGGGAGTGTGAGTTAGTGAGAATTAGTAGTAGTGTGAGTTAGTGAGAATTAGTAGTAGTGTGAGTTAGTGAGAATTAGTAGTAGTGTGAGTTAGTGAGAATTAGTAGTAGTGTGAGTTAGCGAGCGAGTGATTTTTCTGTACACTTAACACATTTACACGCAAACACATTCAATACATACATACACTTATCAATAACACTACATACACTCCATACCCCATACCCCCTCATACTACACTCCATACCCCATTCCCTGTAGTCCCATTCCCTTTCATCCCATTTACTCTTATCCCATACCCCATCCCCATCCCATACCCATCCCCTAGTTACATTTAGTTTACATATCCTCCTTTTAGTCTTCTTCTTTTTGTTTATTTAAATACTCCTTACCCTCTTTGTTTTTTTAGATCCCTCTCACACTTTCAGCACTTATTTTGTCTTTTTAGTTTTGAACCCCTTTCATTTCATCACACTCACTTTTTGTTTGATTATTTGGGGTTTAGTTTAGGGAACAGATGGAGGGCAGGCAGGGGAGAGGTAGAGGGGGGAGGAGAGGGAGGGGGAGAGGAACAGGGCAGGAAGGGGGGCAGGAAGCGGGGGTGGAAGCGGTGGGTGGACCCAGCCACTTGGTTCAAGATGAACAAGTGGCTGGGCCCAGTGGCGGACAGAGTAGGGCTTCACAGTCCGGGAAACAGAGGGCATCGTCACAGGGGAAGGCCAAGGCGACTAGGGAGGCGAGGTTTTCGATGGAGGAGAAGGAGGCCCTCGTCGAGGCCTATATGGCCAGGTATAGGAGGCTGCAGCACCAGAAGACTGAGAAGAGGAAGCTCTGGCATGAGATAAGGAATGCAGTCAATGCAGTGGGTGGCTGGAATAGAGATATGGACTCTATAAAACATCGCTACCGGGACTGTAAGATGGATCTCAAGAAAAAGTTAAGCCTGGAGGCCCGACATGCCGCAGGAACCGGTGGCGGCCCTGCCCTGGAAATTGAGTACTGCCGATGGGAGGAAATGTTGCGGCCCAGCATCTCCGAGGTGGATGTAGTCGGTATCGGAGGAATTGATACCGGGAACCTGCCACTCTCATCTGACGGTAAGCTCATTTAAGAATAAATTCACATACGAATGTATTTCAAGGGACACTATACGCAAACCTTTACTTTCATGATTAAGGTAGCGAATACAATTTTACAAAACATTCAAATGTACTTATATTACCTAATTTGAATAATTCTTGAGATATATTTTAATGAAGAAATAGCCATGCACACGGTGAACCAATCACAGGAGGCAGCTATATTCAGCTAACAATCAGCATCTTCTAAGCATATTTAGATATGCTTTTCAGCAAAGAATATCCAAAGAATGAAGCTAATTAGATAAGAAAAGTACATTAGAAAGTTGATTATAAATGTATGCTTCTAAATCATGAAAGATAAAACATTGGGTTTCATGTCCCTTTAAAGATCAGATTAATGCTATAACGTTATTTACACGCATTCACAATTACTTTGCGGTTACATCAGTATCTAGGCTATAGGTTAGGTGTGCATTTAAACAGATTTAACAGAGATATCACAAACACGGTTTAGAAAATGCGGAAATCGTATTGATTGTTAGATTTCAAAGTGGATTAATGATTCTGCTTTTGTAATTGTATCGTAAGCTAAGTCATTTAAAGCTTGATTTGGAAATATGCTAATATATACATTTTTTATTTGTTCAAATATACAGAGTCAGGGGAGGAGGCAGCACAACAAATACAGCCTCCTCCATCTCCCCGGGATGAGAGTGGTGGGGAGGAATTTCCACTTCGGAGGGAAGAGGCCCCCCCGTGACGAAGAGGGCACGGAAGCAGATGAAGAGGCCCCGGAAGCAGAGGAGGAGGCTGCGGAACCAGAAGCCCCTCAAGGACCCGCACCCCGCCGTGCACGGGCACCCCGCCGTGCACGGGTACCCCGCCAAGCACAACAACAGGAAATAGCGGAGGTGCGGGTTCTACTAGACTACATAGACCAGATGCGTAACTCCCGGATACAAAATATAGAAGGCCGAACTCGAATTCTTGAAGGACAAAACCAAATCATTGAAGGCCAAAACCAAATAATAAACACACTTAATAGAATAGAAGAAGGGCAAAACAGAATCATTAATCTACACCAAGAGATGTTTAATTTTTTCCGGGAGGCGCATGCTGGTCTGCCTCCTGGTCCGCCTCCTGCTGCTGGGCCTCCTGCTGCTGGGCCTCCTGCTGCTGGGCCATCTTCTCCTGCCGGGCCATCTTCTCCTGCCGGGACATCTCCTCCTGCCGGGACATCTCCTCCTGCCGAGCCATCTCCTCCTCCTCAGCCATCTTCTCCTCCTCAGCCATCTTCTCCTCCTCACCTTGGTCGTCCCAGTACTCTTCCTTCCACTCTTCCCACAACATCTCCAAGGAGAACTCGTCAGAGTCGGCAGTTGCCCCTCCCAGAGCCTCAGCCCCGTGGGAAGAGGGGAAGGAAGAGGAAGTATTTGTTTTCATGTTTTTTTTTTTTTTTATATAGTTTTTATTTGAGGTTCATTTAAAGGCATACAACATTGCATAAATATATTCTTATATCACATGAGATAAGACAACAGTGTTACAAGGAGTACTGACAACAAAAAATTGGATTACAAAAAACACAAGGCTAATAATATATGTACCATGTGAACATTAATGGAGTGCCTGTCACCTAGGGACCTTCTAAATGATACAGTAGGTCTCACTTGGACCCACTAACATGAACAAAAATATTTGAGCAAAAGAAGGTGCTTTCAAACCTAGGAGACCACTTATAAATTCCAAATGATAAACCTCATTTTTATAATGCTTTTATATCATGTTTACCAAATAAACTTAAAACATTTTTCTTATAACTTCATAGGCCACTATTGGACCTAACTGAAATATTAACTCAAGGTAGGAAAGTAAAATTAATTTAGCACGTTCAATTTGTAGGTAATGTTGAAAGTTATGATAATGGTTGCGGCATAGGCAAGAGAAGCCGCGTATGTAGTTCTCCTTAACAAGGGGACACATTATAGATGGGGGGGGGAGGTGAGTATATATATATATGCAGTAGGTTATATAAATTAAATAAGCAGGCTATAGTCTTACGGAGCAATATTGCTTTATATAGCAGTGCATGGGCATATGAGACCCTGAGGAAATGTGAGAGAGGAATGGGTTACATATGAGGCCAATAGCTTATCTATCACAGTAGGGCAATATGTGCCATGTTCCCAGACTAGTAGCAATACAGAGCTAGAGATATGAGAGTTAGAGGTGAAGTGTTGCTCCGCTATATACGATGGTTACTATATACAATTTAGGTATAATAAGATACATAGTTCCTATTCAAACAGAGGTAGAAAAATTGTGCATTCATATGAGAACATGGGAAACTATTGCTTGGAGGTTTAAACTAAGCATGTTTCAACAACCTGTCTATATGGAGAGTTTCATGAGCAACTGAATGGCTATTAAATACAGGAATAGAGAGTGCTGATTTACATGTAAGGCCTATATTATATCTAGCAGGATAGGACCTAACTGTCCAAACTTAAGATTTGGTACAGTTTCCATAACTTATTTAAGATACAGCGACAGAGGGGATAATGTCTGGGATGAATAACGCAGGACCAGCCTGCTCAATAAAGCCTTATGGGTATTTTGAGGTTTTGAGATAATGTAAAATTTTTCTTCTAAACAAAATATTTGCTAGATAGGGGATGAGAGATATCCAAGCTTCCATTGAAATTATTCATGAACACCGCACATCCCCTTATAATAAGATATATACATGCAAGTCAATAATAAAACAAATAATGCTATTGTTCATGCAATTGTTAAGTGGGGATTAAAAAAAAAAAAAAAATGCTGCAACTACCTTTAACACTTCAAATATACCAGCGTTGTCATAAAGAAAGAAGGGAAGCTACATCTTTATACCTGAGTTGTCTTAGATCTTATCTCCTGGGCATGGGCCCTATACCCAGTAAGAATCCAGTCATGACTCTGCGGCAAATTACAAGGTGTTATCATTCCATATATTTTAGCTTTACCCTTAAGAAGATTGTATGATTTGTTTTATATCAAAGGTATGCTTATTAAAGGGACAGTATACACTCATTTTCATATAACTGCATGTAATAGACACTACTATAAAGAATAATATGCACAGATACTGATATAAAAATCCAGTATAAAACTGTTTAAAAACTTACTTAGAAGCTGTCACTTTGGCTCTGTTGAAAAGGTAGGTGGAAAGCCCACTGCAAGTGGCAAATAAGACACTCCCCCCCTCCCCCTTCTTTTGCATATGAAAAGACCCTTTACACAAACAGGAGCAAGCTGGAGTAGGTAGTCGAGCGTATTCACATAAAACTTTGGGGCTTGGTTAGGAGTCTGAAAATCAGAGCAATGTTATTTAAAAATAAGCAAAACTATACATTAATTAAAAAAAAAAAACTTTATGGGCTATATAAATAGATTATCTACAAAACATTTATGCAAAGAAAAAATGAGTGTATAATGTCCCTTTAAACTGTGAATCAGAGGGGGCTGACTAGTATATTGAGAGAGACTATAGCGGTATCCAATTAAAAAAAAAGTAGCTTACATAATGCAGTGATGTATTTAAACTAGGCATCTCTAATCCTCCTATGCTGCATCTGTAATCCTGTAATGCAAGGGTATGGAAACTCCTGGTGGTAATGGCTCTCACTTAATTGTCAATATTAGACACATAATGTGAAATGGAGTAAGTATCAAACACTTATTTATCCTGCATTCAGTATAAAGTTGTAAGGTGACAAATCTCAGGTTACTAGAGCTAAGTAGTAAATTATTAGGTTGCTAAAATACAAATGGAGAGCAAGCATGGTTCTTTAACTATCATGAGTGTCAAATATGTGGAATGCAAAGCATAATATTCACGAGCTAGCTGAAAGCCTTTAAATTTACCACATGCAAGATATAGCCTTAATCAGCAGAGAGCATAATATAGCAATTCTTATTTAGAAGTTGCTGTCTGAAAGCTATCTGCTTGTTACTAATACAGAGTATGAGAAACAGAGAACTCAATGTGAACATATGTAACTTGCAGCAAAAGTGCAAAAGCTAACAGTGAATCAGTAGCATCTGCAGCCTTTCAATACCCATTGTGGCGCATAAGCAGATGTACAGTAATACACTGAAAAGCATAATTATGATAGGAACTCATATGTAACATAACATATAGACTTGATGCTAATTTTAAACAAACAGTGTGGAGCAGTACATTGATAAGCAGATGGTGCTACATATTAATTCAGGAACTGTTATTGAAAACAATGAAGATATTATAGTATAGTGTGTATAAAGGTCTGCAGGCAGGGCAGGGGGAAAACAGTGAGGAAATCAACTCTAGAATTTTAACAGTAACTCAGTTCCAGTAGTTGTGAACAAGCTGTCGATATAGAATTTAGTTATGTCTCATAGCAGTCTTAGCCTGACAAGGTATGCATTATCATAAGGAGGTTTTTAAAGAAGTCCCAATGTCCACAGACCACGAATGGAGCACACTGACCTTGATGCGCAAGTCCCTGCAATGACCTCCACTTAGCAAGGAAATTATTGCTTAAAATATGGTGCGCTAATAGCCTTTCATATTTATGGTGCTGCATCCCTTGACCTCTCCTCTCCAGCATGGGCATCGTGAAAAGCTTCAATAGTGTAGGATTTCGCCTGCCTGATGTGAGCTTGTAATTCTTCTCTGACCTCACAATTTCCCCTCCACAGGCCCGCAGTCCGTCAGATGCAGTCTCGCCTGTGGCAAACACCTTTCGCTGCTGAACCGGGTTGTTAGCTGATGCCTGCGCTGAAGTCAGATCTTGCCGAGCGGTTCCAGTTATCTCTCGGTCTGTTACTCCAACCTCCGGTCTCAATCTAGGAGCGGTCTTTGGAGTCGTTGGAACAGTATTCTGTGCGTCTGCCGCTCCTCCCCAGGCCGCAATCATGCTTTTCTCGAGTCTGGAGAAGTGGTTGCGCAGCAGGCTATGTAGTGACTCCACAAAAGTATGGCTTAAGAGTTCCATTGTAGTTGTGTATTGTTCCGCCTGATTTCATAAGAGCCCACCAGCTAGGTCAGCAAAAGCGGTGATCGCGACTAGATGCTCTCACTAATTAGGTCTGCCCAGGGTTCTGAAAATGGCCGCTCCACAAAGCCTCTGTGAAAAAACAAGGGCCTCTCCCAATAGGCATTATCACGCTAGCTATGGAGGTGTGCTAGGCTCCAGACCTCATATATTGGTTCCCTGATACTCAGGTTGTCTTGTTTTTTTAAAAGTTAGGCTGATCAGATCGGTCAATGTTTAATTTAAAAGTATAGATTGAGCAGAGCTGTATAGACATGCGACCTCTCTGTTTCAGCGTTGGCTCCGCCCCCATTTGTTTTCATGTTTAATGTTTTTTTTATTTAATGTGTAATGGATAGGTATGTGATGATGTGGTTTTCATACACTTGTGGACCACACTCTGTATATAATCTACTTCTATGGGACCTGGTCCATGGAGGCAGATTGTTTGCAGAGTGTGGGTTATAAGTGTGTGAAAACCACATCATCACATACCTATCCTTGTTCATGATATTGATTGGTTTCTGTGATGTGATGTCCAAACTGTTTCCCGAATCGCAAACAAAATTACCATTATAATTATCCATGATGACATATTACTGTTTGAATGCCAATAACACAGCTTAAAGGGACAGTCAGAAAATTATTGATTACAAAGAAAACACTGTATTACGCATTATCAAGTTGGAAACAACAAAACATGGAGAAATACGTGTGACTTATGTGCTTACCCTTGTATCTATGACTATGAAAAATGAACACTTATTTGATGTTCTGAGATAACAACATTTTAGATATCAATGATCAATACATGGTAAATAATATGCTGTATGAGCACAAGGTTTAACATATATAAATGCTATCCAAATGCCCTCTAGTGGTCAAATTGTATAATGATTACATGCACTCTTCAAGCTCTAAGAAATGAGCACACGAACCTCATAGGTTTAGCTAGCAAATTAAAATAAACACAGACAAATGATTAATTGGTGAGAAACCTTTGATATCATTGACATTACAAAATTGACTTTTAGAATAATGCAAAACATTATTTGTTTTCTAAACTGTCCCTTTAACAAAATTACATATGCTAACATAGATTTGAAGATTGTTGGTATATCTACATGTACTTGTTCAAACAATAAATATTGAAATCAGATTTATATTGACGTGTTAAATAAAGTCTATTTTCTTAAAGAGACATTATTGTGTTCATTTATTTTCAGAAAGACATTTGTTTTAACAATGAATATGGTTTAAAGTCCTTTTAGGAGTGGGGGGTGAAAATATGCTAACAATAATATATTTGGAGATTAACCAATGTGGAACTCATACATGATACAAAAATCAACATTTGCATTAAAGGGACAGTATACTATATTTTTAACAGAACTGTATGTAATAGACACTACTAGAAACAACAAGATTAACATATACTGATATCAATATTACAAAGCTTTAAACACTTTCAAAGAAAATAGGGTTATCTCTATTGAAAATATAGATGAACCCCCATTACAACCGTAAAACAAGACAATACCCCATCATTAACATATGAAAAGACCGTTTACACAAACAGGAGAAAGCTGGAGATGGTACTCACATGAAACTCAGAGGCTTGGCGAGGAGTCTGAAAATTACTTACATTTTCTTTGAACAGAAGCAAAATGAAACGTGTATTGGTTAAACAATGGACTATCTAACTAGAGACAAAATAAAAAGTTTTGATTTATAATGTGAGTGTCTAATGAACCTTTAATAGAATATACGACGAAATTACATTTAGAAGAAGTCGGCATCATATATTTAGCATATGATAAAGATAAATGCATATTGATTACTTGATTCTAACACAATAGCGCATATTTATGAATTAGATATCTTTAACATTAAACACAACAGTCATTTTACATAAAAAGGAACATATTGTTGACAAACATATTAAACAACATGGACTATAGAGATTTGCACTTGCCTCGAAATATCTTATGCATGAAAACATTTTGCTTTCGTTCGTTTATTCAACCAGACATCCAGCAAAAGAGAATGTGGTGGTCTTTATCAGCTATGGTTCAACAATGTAACATGATGCAAACAATCCATATTCGCAATGTTTTTAAACTTGGCTTCATTCACAAACGTGTTTAACGTGCACAAACAAATATTGTGGGACTACGTAATACAATCAGACGTTTTTTTACCTTTGCATGTGACGTCTTAATTAACATGGCGCTTCCTTGATCACGTAAGAACGCAATCCAATAAAAGGCACATTCCTGATCACGTAAGAACGCAAACAAAAAAAAAGGCGCATCCTTGATCGCGTAAAAACGCCATCCAATAAAAGGTGCATCCTTGATCGCGTAAAAACACCATCCAATAAAAGGTGCATCCTTGATCGCGTAAAAACGCCATACAATAAAAGGCGCATCCTTGATCGCGTAAAAACGCCATCCAATAAAAGGTGCATCCTTGATCGCGTAAAAACGTCAGTCAATACAAGGAATCATTGGACAGCCTGGCAGGTGACGTCTTAAGCAACATGGTGCATCCGCGATCGCAGAAAAACTGCAGCCAATACAAGGACTCAGTTGACAGCTTGGCATATCACTAAGAAACGTATTTATATTTTTGAAACTAGTATGTGTCTAGATTGATATCTAGGAATGTCACGAAATCATGATTCATCTTTTCGGACTTGACTGTCCCTTTAACTATAGCTATGGTGTATATCTTTAACATTTAAAAGATACACATGAGAAATACATATGCCATTGATGTTTTAAGATATGTTTAGATTGTTTGGGAATAACAATAATGACACATGTATTGATCAAAAGGGGCATTTATTCAAGTTGAAATATGGTCAGACTACCTATAGCCATATATGGGAGGAGAAGTATTTTTTAAAAATATTTTGAAAAACATATTCATCATATAAAATATGCGCATTACACACAGAGATTGATTTGGTTACACTTTTACAATAAGATAGAATAGAAAATGAAATACATGTGCTGTCAACATTACAATAAGATTGTTTATTATTAAGATTATATGTCCTTGTTCATGTAAAAAGGACAAAAACGCTTTAGAAATGGAAATACATTCATTAACAATTGTGCTCACCATCACTTAAAGGGACATGATTTTTATTTATAAAAAGAGGATACACAGAGACAATACTATTTCAATAAAATGAACACTTTACAGGGATTATATCATTGTATCAATCCTCAGATCATTTGTTAAAGGTGCATCAATTCATGCAGAGTTTATAAATACACACATGGATGTGAAATTTGAAATATACATATATAACAATCTTTATATACATATATAAAACAATTACTATGCTAATCATAATCATGCAATGATAAAGATTTTAGATAACAATATAAAGACAAAAATAAAAATTACATTGGAGATGTTAATCTTAAAGTCATTTAGAATTGTATTACATATATGATTCAGGAAACAACATTATTTTGGGTATGTCCCTTTAAGGATCAACCAGATAAAATAGAGATTTCAATCAATGACATGAATAAGGAGGACAAAGAATCGTGCAATGACATGTCTTTTATTAGTATGTCAGAAAACAACAACGTTTATAAATAATATGGTAAAGATCAGGAAAATGGAGACATATGACAAGGTAACAGAGTGCATCACAGTCCATGAAGAGAGTTGCCAAGGGCCACCATAGCCCCATTGTAGATATATGACAAGGTAACAGAGTGCATCACAGTCCATGAAGAGAGTTGCCAAGGGCCACCATAGCCCCATTGTAGATATATGACAAGGTAACAGAGTGCATCACAGTCCATGAAGAGAGTTGCCAAGGGCCACCATAGCCCCATTGTAGATATATGACAAGGTAACAGAGTGCATCACAGTCCATGAAGAGAGTTGCCAAGGGCCACCATAGCCCCATTGTAGATATATGACAAGGTAACAGAGTGCATCACAGTCCATGAAGAGAGTTGCCAAGGGCCACCATAGCCCCATTGTAGATATATGACAAGGTAACAGAGTGCATCACAGTCCATGAAGAGAGTTGCCAAGGGCCACCATAGCCCCATTGTAGATATATGACAAGGTAACAGAGTGCATCACAGTCCATGAAGAAAGTTGCCAAGGGCCACCATAGCCCCATTGTAGATATATGACAAGGTAACAGAGTGCATCACAGTCCATGAAGAGAGTTGCCAAGGGCCAGCATAGCCCCATTTGAGCCATATGATAAGGTAACAGAGTGCATCACAGTCCATGAAGAGAGTTGCCAAGGGCCAGCATAGCCCCATTTTAACCATATGATAAGGTAACAGAGTGCATCACAGTCCATGAAGAGAGTTGCCAAGGGCCACCATAGCCCCATTTGAGCCATATGATAAGGTAACAGAGTGCATCACAGTCCATGAAGAGAGTTGCCAAGGGCCACCATAGCCCCATTGTAGATATATGACAAGGTAACAGAGTACATCACAGTCCATGAAGAGAGTTGCCAAGGGCCACCATAGCCCCATTGTAGATACATGACAAGGTAACAGAGTGCATCACAGTCCATGAAGAGAGTTGCCAAGGGCCAGCATAGCCCCATTTGAGCCATATGATAAGGTAACAGAGTGCATCACAGTCCATGAAGAGAGTTACCAAGGGCCACCATAGCCCCATTTGAGCCATATGATAAGGTAACAGAGTGCATCACAGTCCATGAAGAGAGTTGCCAAGGGCCACCATAGCCCCATTGTAGATATATGACAAGGTAACAGAGTGCATCACAGTCCATGAAGAGAGTTGCCAAGGGCCAGCATAGCCCCATTTGAGCCATATGATAAGGTAACAGAGTGCATCACAGTCCATGAAGAGAGTTGCCAAAGGCCACCATAGCCCCATTTGAGCCATATGATAAGGTAACAGAGTGCATCACAGTCCATGAAGAGAGTTGCCATGGGCCAGCATAGCCCCATTTGAGCCATATGACAAGGTAAAAGAGTGCAACAGGCACAACAATAAACATAAAAAAAGGCCAAATGGCCACAATAACAAAAACATCAACATGTGGACGGAGGATTCTTATCTGCGACCTTGGAGCATCTCCAGATCCTCCACTTACTGGTCATCCTCTTCATCGTCCTGTGCATGTCCAGCTCCAGCTCCAGATTCAGGCCTTGAATTTAATAGCATGATTTGACACAGAGTCAAATCCTGAACCCGGAGCTGGGCCTGCATGGTGTCGTTCATCCCTCTCAGGACAGCTGCGTTCCTCAACACGGCCTGCTCTACTCGTGCTATACCTTCTAGCATGAGCCATGCTGAGTCACAGCCTAAAATAAAGAATAAATCAAATATTAAGGATAATTACACAACAGAAGAAAAAATAAGCAAAGATACATTTTCATCATAAAGACAAATCATTCTTTACATCAATTTGTTAAAATTGATTCTTTACACATTAAATATGTTATTCAGACAGACCGAAATCATTAAAGGGACAGTTTACTCAAACATGTTGTCCCCTTTAATTGGTTTTCGATGATCCACTTATACAGCTTGAGTGTATGTAATCTTGTTAAAGGATTTACATTGTACTTACATTAGCAATTTAAATATTTTAATTATACTGTGGTAGGCACACCTATCCTTAAACATTTTGGCGTTGAGGACAAGCTGTGTAAACATATCAACCTGAAGAAATTACATTCCCACTGGGTTAGACAAGAGATAATGTATCAACATTTGTACATAAATTGTTGGATCCAAGTAGTGGTGATTGGTATATGTAGTGATATCAAATTAAAGGGACACTGAACCTAAATATTTAATTGACTGATTCAGATAGAGCATGACATTACAAATATTAAAAAATTACACATATTCTTTAAATGTTTGAATTCTCTAGCTAGATTTGGAATGCAAGAATGTAGGTTTATAGGGCAGGCCATATTTGTTTATCAACTTTGGTTGTCCCTGCTGGTTGATGGATACATTCATCCAACAATAAAGAAATTATGTCCACAATTATTTTCTATTTAAAATTAATTCTAGGCATTTCTTTGTTTCAATAAAGATAGCAAGAGAATGAAGAATAATTGATAAGAGTAGTAAATTATAAATTTGATTAACATTGCATGCTCTATTTGAATCACAATGGAAACAATTTGCCTTCAGTGTACCTTTAAGTATCTTATAATGTGGATTTTGAATGATACTTACAGCTGTGCCTGGGAAGGACAATCTGACACCCAGGACAATGAAGGTTGAGACAGGGGGGAGGGATGGGATTGTATTGGGGAGGGATGGGATTGGGTTGGGGAGGGATGAGCTGCTGCTCCGGGGTAGGCCGTACAGCTGGGGAGTGGTGAGTTGGGGTCTGGGCAGCTGTACGGCCCATAATACGGGGAGAGCGGCGAAGGGGGACGAAGGGCCGTTTTTTAGGAGGGACATGAAAGGACAAATGGGAAGGGCCGGCAGGGGTCTGGGCCTGGGCAGGGGTCTGGGCCTGGGCAGGAGTCTGGGCCTGGGCAGGGTTCTGGGCAGGGGTCTGGGCCTGGGCAGGGGTCTGGGCCTGGGCAGGGGTCTGGGACTGGGCAGGGGCGGAAAACAGATGACCAGAGGTGGAGGATCCATCTGAAATAAATAATACAAATATATTAACATCTCATACATCATGAAATCAAATCAACGCATTTAAAATTGATTATGTTTTCAATATACTTAGAAGTCTGTTTGAATTTCTAAACAATTATGAAATGAGGATATGGTATGCATATAGGCACTCAGATGAATATCAATGACTGTCTGTACAATTATAACATTATTATTGTGTTTTGGCCTGGAATATGCATGGGACATAATGATGGCATGAATTATAATTTTTTTTTAAAAAAAAAACATCCAAGCATATTTTCATGCTGCCTGATATAGAAAGGGGGCAGTAGTGTATTTGAACAGACAAATAATATTCCTTTTTAAAGTGCAAAAGCTGTAGACTTTGAATGTCTTCAATAAAATGATTTCCAATAAAGCAACATGTTGGAAACATGATAGATATATTTCACATACCATCAGACTCCAAGGCAGCCTCTTCCTCCTCCGTCACACATGTTAAATCAATCTCTGTAAAACATAACATGTTGTGTACACGTTAAGATCAGATATTATAACATATGTTACTGTTGATCAAAGACACACATCAATGTTGCATTAAAGATATACACACCCAAAGTTATGATTTACATCATTTTGATGGAGCATACAAATGACATTAGATTTGTTATTCTCAATGATTCAGATTTTCGATGTATTGTTTGTATTAATTTTAAAATCATAAAAGCATAGTACATAGAACATTTAAGATTTCTCATGTGTGTATCACTTGATGACTGTTGTCAAAAATGAACATGGAAACAAACATATGCTATACATCTTCTGAATAACAAAGGTGTAGACTAAGAAAGTTTTAATTATTAATCTTTCAATATTCCAAGAAAATTAATATATAATCAGAGGAGTAAATTATATGTTTGTTTCAAATGTTATGCTTCATCAGAATCATGCTCATAATATTGATTACCAATACTCCTTCAATGACATATAAATGAGTCAATGGACTTACCAGGAGACCGCAAAGGCGTCTCTGTGTCAGTGCTGGATTCCTCTGGGCTCCCCACACCAACTCTCTCTATGAATGATATAGATATATATTAGTGAACACATTTGGGATAGCACTAAATCACATCTGTAGCGAATTTTAAGAATAATCAACTTGAAAATGTGAAGAATAGAGCAGTCATTAAACAAAAAAATGCTTGATTGAATCAAGGGGATTCTGTTAAAAATGATGTATTGAACATATGTTTAATTTCTGACTATATTAGACATCAAACTCATCTCATACGATGCTATTGCATATCTAAATATACCCATTGATCAATGTTCTTAAAAGAATACACACAAACCACATTTTGAATAACAGCTGTTGACAAATATAAACAAAGACATGTGGCACATCGAGCCATTTGTGCAATGTACAGTAATCTTGTTTAGGACACAACACATATTGATCACAATACAAAACCAAATGGATTAGTACAAATATGTAATCATGGTGCTGTTAGAGTATGCTGATATCTATAAAGTAACTCCAACAGTGAATATGTGAATTATATATCAATATTGTCTAATCCAAAGAATGTAAAGATGAATGAATCTATTGTTTATTAAAGGGACACTGACATGATTTATTTCAATAATTGATTTCACTGTTCAAACTGTTCAAAATGATTTAACATTGACTCCTATTATAATTTGAATGTTGCTACATTTTAATCTTAAAGGCAGATAAGCAATATTGGATTCAATAAATATTGTTTGTTGAAGGTATCCACCAATCATCAATCAAAACCCAGGTTGGTCAACCAAAATTGAGCTGCAGATAAACGTACATTCTTGATTTTAAAATACATTTAGCAATAGAATATTTCACATATGATTATAGTATTATATTTAAATGTTGATTAATATTGCATACTCTATCTGAATGACAACATTAATAATTTTAGCTCAGTATCCCTTTAATATAAAATTATATTGATTTGACAATGTTGGTGTTAATGAATTCTCTACTCCATATGTTGATGTAATGAATGGGATTGAGCATGCAATTCCAATCTAATATGTTATTTAAGGATATCCTAAGAATTATTTAATTTTCATCTATTAAAGGGACATGAAGCTCTAAATGTGTAATTGTATACATTTTTAAACTATGTACTACTGTTATCTGAACACATAATTTTAACTTTTGTAAATATGCCAATTTATGCATAGAAAAACAGCCGGATAATACCAGTAATGCATTGTTTAACCTAAACCAAAATCCATTAATTTTTCTAAGAACTAAAACAATAGACTGAACCAATGTAGCTCATAAAATGTTTAAACAAAACAATAAAATCACGTTTAAAAAAAAAATCTATGTAAAATTTAGTTGTCATGTCCCTTAAATGACGTGATCAATTTCAAAAATGGAATCTATATTTTTAAAATCTAAACATATGCAAAATTGTGTGTATTTTTACAAAATGTATACAAATAAGATTAAGCAATACACAAGGGAAGAATATAAATTGGACATTCAAAGAATCTTACATTAAAATTAAGACATCCAGAATAGATGGGAACAAAATCAGAGTAGTCTTACAATGTAATCCTATTTTTTGGTTTTATTTATTCTTATTTGCAAAAATTTTAAAATCCATTTTGAAGATACATATAAATATTGAACAATGTGGATTTAGTATGTAATGTTCTGTCCATGTTTCTAAGACAAATGTCAATTAAAATGAGACATACCATACTGTGACAAGCCCAGCCTTGTATGTATAATATTGAAAATAAGAATACTGTATTCTTCACATATATAATAATTCACATTTCATTTTGACCAACATGTGTAAAGCAATGCCACTTACAGCAAACCCATGTTAACGTGTATGCGCAATTCCATTTTCGCGATCATTGCGCAATGATTCCAAGCGGAATTACGCATCCGTCATTTGACCAACATGTATAAAGCAATGCCACTTACAGCTAACCCATGTTAACGTGTATGCGCAATTCCATTTTCGCTCTGTGACGCATATTCTGTAGAGCGCAAGAAACATCATTCCTATTTCATGTGTCACTAATCTAAAATCAGATATCTAAACATCATATGTAGTGTATGTTGTGAGATCTGTATAGGTTTAGTATCTGACTATATACACATTTTTTAAAAATAAATCAAATATTAAGATATTATATGAAGTTGGATAGTTACCTGGTTCAGATTCTCCATCATCTCCTCCCAGGCCATTGGACGGAGAAGCAGCTGCCCTGGCCCCCGCGTCAGGACTTTCAGATCCCGCAGCTGGGAGGGAAGAAGAGGAGGCCGAGGATGGCGAGGATCTAAATCTTTTGGGGACCCGGAGATTGAGGAGCTCGCATAAAGTCACCTCATAAGGGAGTAGGTATAGTTTCCGCTGGGCCTTTCTTTGGCCCCCTCTTTTACGGGCTTGTACCCACTCCCTTATGAGGTTGACTTTTTTTGTTAACCGCAACCTCATATCTCCGAATCTCCTCATGATTTGATCCTGGCTCCTCTGGACGTCACACACCAATCTAACCGCATTGGTGATAGACTCCCAGAGGGCCTTCTTAACAGGCGCATCTGTCAACCTCCTCTTGTTCCCAAACAGCTGGGGATAAAAGTCCTTGACGGCATGGACCAGTGCAGCGCTCTCCTGCTTGGTGAACCTGGGAGGTTTCATGCCTGCTGGGTTGGATTATAATAATAATAATATATATTGCCTGCAGGCATTAGAGAACTGACAAAGATGGCAACGTGTAATGGACTTTTATATGGTGAAGTAAACATGAGATGCACCATGGGACAAGTTATCTGTACATCTGATTGGATAAAAGTTTGAAATATTGTTAGAATGTCTGTGAGACCATCCTGACTCAAGTTGTGTTTGTGTGATGAACTCTGATTGGCCGTTCCTTAATGTTTCATATCTTAGCAACTTCCATACACATACCTCCTGGTGGTGCTGTAACTTCATTTTTCATGTAGACTTATTTGTAACTCATGGGCCTGTCATGCGGATATGTGTGACGCAGATTTAATATCCGTGATCCGTTAAATATTAATGATTAAATTCTCTTTAAAATCTAATACTGTCACATTATTAAATGTTGTAGACATTTCTCGGTTTAATAACGGTCTGTTTCTTTAATACAAATACACATTTAATATTGTATGTCTTTATTGTTCATAAAATCCATTTCTTGACTTATTGTGAAGTATTGATATTGCTCTATTAAATGTATTTATAATGCACATTGATTGTGTGCTATTGCGTGACATTAGACTCTAATGTTTAAAGATGCTAATCTGGTGTTTCAAGATGCGTTTCCCACGCAATATTTCTGAATGTTCAAATTCAGGTTATAATGTCAGTAACTTGGATAATCTGTTTATAAATGTTAAACTACAGGTTTGTTTGTTATTAGTAAATAAACCTCGAGCTTGTATTTGTCTGAACTGCTCATATATGTTATTGTGCAATGGCGTCTTTATTTTTAAATAGACATTACAAACAAACAATTGTATCAAATGATCTGTAGAGATAGAAAATTGTTTAGACTTTAAAATGTAACTCAATTTATCTTAGTATTTAGATATCCTCAACAGAGGAAATTTAAATGCACATGGTTGAGCCAATCACATAAGGCATCTCTGTGCATCCACCAATCTTCATCTACTGAGCCTATCTCGATATGCTTTTCAAGCAAAGTATGTCAAGATAAGAAGAGAAGTAAATACACTCTTTAAATCTCTTAAAGGGACACTGTCCAAACAAATTTAGCGTTCGCGATTCAGATTGAGCATGAAATGTTAAACAACTTTATAATTTAATCCGATTCTCAAATGTTAAGAATTATCTTGTTATCTTTCTTTGCAAATCAATAATGATATTTTAGATTACGGACAATTGTTTCCAAAAACCTGGGTTGTCCTTGATGATTGTTGGATAAATTAATCCAACCAAAAAAAACAAGTTCTGTCCAGAGTACTGAAGCAAATAAAATATCTATTTAATGCCTTATTTTTAAAGTAATGATAGCAACATCACAAGGAGCATTCATAATATGAGACAATTTTTAAAGTTGCTTAAAATAGAATACTCATTCAGAATGTATAAATCATTAATTTTTTAACTGTCTCCCTTTAAGTATATTTTGAGTTCATGTCCCTTTAAAGAAACATTTCACAATAATGCTTGAAAAATCAGAAACCTAAGCACCTTCCTTTTGCTAAATTAGTATAACATATGAGTAAAGCAAATTTAGATTAACTTCTGGATTGTTTTACACACTGACTGAAATATATATTGTAAAGGAGGTATTTCGGAGTCTTCAGCTTAGAGGGACATTAAGCTATATGTTATGTATGCATTTTGGATAAGATTATAATATTTGAACAACTTAATATGTTTTGGTATTCAATCATTAGATTGTAATTATATATTCTTGGATTAAATACATATCTACATCGGCTATTTTGATGCTGATTGTTGGTTGCACATAGATGCCTTATGTAATTGACTAAGATATGTGCATTGATGTATCTTTTTAAAAGTATATTTAAAGACTGAATGTAATTCTATAGTACTTTCTAAATATGTTTAAATTCTTTTATGAATTATTGAAAAATCAATACACAATATACTTTGTGAATGTCCCTTTAAGGACCAAAACATTTTGAATGTTGATTTAACATTGTCAAAGGAAACTAAAGGGGAATGAAAATTATATATAGATATGTGATGTCTAACCCAAGAGGTAAGATTTTAAAAACTACATAATATTAATAACTATAGTTAAATGACTCCACTAGAAAATTAAATCGATTAACCTGGCATCCAATAACTAGCTTGTGAAAAATATCAAGTTAAATGACCTAACATTTATAAATGTAAAAATTAAAAGAATTTAGAAAATAATGTTTTGAGATACCTAAGGAAGATACAAGATCTTATAAAATTAATTTTACATTCAACAACACTGTCACTTTAATGTAATTGAACCACTTCCCCTTCTTAAAAGTGAAAACAAATAATTTATGTCAAATTTTGACTACATATCCGAAATTATTTTAACATCTAAGAATTTCAAAAGAAAAGCATCGATGGATATCACTACCCAATTAATTTAAAAAAATATAGTTTAATGTAATATTCTCTGAATCAGTGGATTTTCTAAAATTAATGCATTATTTGATCTTATGCATGTGCTTGTCAAATAGCCAACTACCAGTCATGGGAGTCAAATTGTTTTTTATTGACAGATTATCTGGATATTTATTATAATCTGTTCAAAAGAGTGTATTTAATACTAAAATCTTTATTATTACCATTTAAAAAATTAAAAGTTTCTGAAAGAAAACCAAAAAAATATTCCTGGAAGTCATCAGATGACAATCTGAAATAAAAAATAAAAATTTTAACAAAGTTAATACACACGTTGTCAAATATTCATAAAATACATTTACAATCATCTTGTGTCTATGCTCTAAATTTGTTCAACATTTTATCAAGATATTTATTAATTAAATTTAAAAAAAAATAAAACATACACCATTCTATTGTGTAATAAAAAATAAATTTAAATATCTGAATTTCTAATTCTACATAATAATGTATATCACATTTCAATAATATATATGTATGCTGAACATAAATGTAATATTTCATGTCCATTCAAATACCTCTATATCAACTATAATATGTATTCCTTTTTCTGATTGTGATCCCTAAATATCTAATTATGAAATAAGTATGACTAATGTATGTAAGCTACCAATATTCAACATTCTTCCTGTGATTCTTAACTAGCATGCATTGGTACACCAACCTGGATAATGCATGGTCTTTGAAAGTCAATTCAGGGGTAAACAGTTGATCTTCAATAGGTGTGTTATTCATCATTTCCAAAATAGAGGACTGTGAAATACCATCTAAAAATTAGAAAATAATCTAAGTGTCTCCAATAGGATGCCTCCACAGCCTTATTCTATCAAATAGTTGGCACTTACCATGTGAACATGTCTTTGTATGGTTTTCAAGGTCAGCAGATTGGAAAGATAATGCCAGACATGATCCCATTGGTAGACTTCAATTTCAATCTTGGCTTTTTCCACTGTCAGTCTGGGCAATCTTCACTGTCAGGCTTCTAATTCTTCCCTTTCAGTCTTTAGATTAAGTCAGCTCCCTAATGGCAGAAAAAGTTTATTAAAAATTACTACAAGTGTGTGAATCAGTTCTGTACCCCTCTCCCACCCCCCATTTCAGAATACATTTCTGTCACTAGCTTACTAAGCGTGTGTAGCATCTTGTGTTATGTTCTATCAAGTGTGAAGATGAGTCATATTGAGCAGGACGAACCTCTAATGTGTGACATTGAACCATAGTCATGCTAGAGGATAGTTATGCTAGAGGATCCCTTTCTGAGTATTTACATTTTAAGTAATGTGTAAACTAAATACTAGTTTAGAAAATGTATGCCATATGATGTATTTGTGTACAATTCATGCCAGCAACAGTCCATACATTTATACTTACCATCTGATGTCCTCTTTAAAAACCAGGTGGCAAAGACTCGCTACAGGACCCAATGCCCAGAGCATCACTTATATTAATAAATGAAACACTTTTTTAGCATTTGATGAACAATCCTAAAATGTTTGCACAATTCTCTACTTGTCATTTCCCTAGAGTTCACATCTATTGACAATACTCCAGTCTAACTTCTATTATTTACCGTCTAAAGTGGCGGTTGATGATGTCTGCTCTGACATTGAGCCCCTCGTCCTGGAATGGCCCCTCTAGAACAGGATCATCCTCCTCATCTCTGAGGAGGTTTCGGTGCGCCGGGACACCCTGCAGCATCCCAGCCCGCTGTGCAATATTATGCAGGACGCTACAGGCTACAACGATCTTAGCCACCTTCTTTGGGTTGTACTGGAGGGCTCCTCCTGACCTGTCCAGGCACCTGAACCTCATCTTCAGGAGCCCGAACATCCGTTCAACCACCGCCCTGGTTCTCTTATGAGCCCTATTGTAGCGCTCCTCAGACACATCAGTCGGGCTACGCAAGGGGGTAATGAGCCAAGGCCGGCTCATGTACCCAGAATCACCTATAAATTATGAACAGAACATAATTCAAACAGAATCCTCAAAATAGTATTTTGAGTCCAATAAAAAGTTTTGTACACGATAATCCACTAACAAATGTTTATTTTAAAAAAAAATAATCTAGTTCAATATTATTCTCTATCTTCCCATTTCATCTAAGACATGCTACATATGCGTATTTCTCCTAAATCAAACCTTGTGTAAAATGCAAACTACATGGTTACATTGCATTCTCTATCTGAGCATTTAAGGTAAGACATGCTACATATCTGCATTGAACTAAAAGTAGACATTAGCGGAAAGAGACAATGACATGGTTAAATTGCATTAGCTAATATCTTGCCATTTCAGCTAAGACATGCTACATATGCGTATTTCTCCTAAACCAAACCTTGTGTAAAATGCAAACTACATGGTTACATTGCATTCTCTATCTGAGCATTTAAGGTAAGACATGCTACATATCTGCATTGAACTAAAAGTAGACATTAGCGGGGGAAAAAAATAAATGGTTAAATTGCATCCTATAGCTGAACATTACGCTAACATTTTAAAACTACAGTGGCAATTGTCAAACTAATTAACCATGTTGTGCACAAATACTCACCAACGAGATAACCAGGGGGCATTTGTCTTTCCTCAAACGGTCTCCACAGGGACGACAGAGAGAGGATGCGGGCATCATGACTAGCCCCTCCAAAATTCGCACACACATGCATAATCCTCATCCGTGCGTCACAAACATACTGCACGTGGAGGCTATGAAAATGTTTGCGATTTCTGAAGGGCAAGTCATCAATTGGAGCACGCAGCGCAATGTGGGTACAATCTATGGCTCCCAAGACATTGGGCAATTCAGCAATATCAAATAATTCCCGCTTCAGGTGCCTCCAATCACCATCATTCTGTGGGAATCCTATGTATTGCTTACTGATACGTACCATGGCGTCCAGAAAGTTATCAAACACCACAGAGAATGTACCTTGAGCCAGGCCATGCATGTACAGTTCTCCGGATTGAAAACTCCCGGAGGCCAGGACGTATAGACAGCTTAGCATCTTACTCATGGCGTGAACAGCAGTCCTTATTCTTATACGTGGCTCCAAATGAGGTTTAAGAAGATCGTAAAGGCCAATGAGCTGTTCGCGATTGAGCCGATACTTATCATAAACCTCAAAGTCGCTCATGTTTTCCAAGGTGAGTCTCACCCTGTAGACAGGAGGACCTCGAACCAGATGACCCCTTCGTCTCAGTCTGAGCCGCCGAGGCTGCCTGATTCGATCAACAGCTAGTTCGCCAATAGCAGCACCAGCAGCGTCTACCATGTCATCGTCATCCATCTTTCAAAACAGCGTAACAAGGTATGCACTTGATCTGATGTGGATCACAAGTGATGCTTTGGCCATGTTGTTTGGGGGATTTATAGTACAATTAGTCCAATGGTAGTGAGTTTGTAATGATTGCTAATTGTATTCACTTGTTTGTATGTGAGCGGCGCGAATGCTTTCACAGTGGGCGTTTTTTGGTTGTTTGATGAAATGTTTTTCATGTTTTCCAACAATGAATCTCAATGTGAAAGTGTCAAATATCACACATACAGTGCATGTTTGTAATGTTTGTTCATATGCGTAATCAATATTTCTTAAAAGCGATCTTATAGTAACAAGCACACGTCCAGGCTAACATGAATGAAAGTGCATAGTTGTGTATAATGTGCATCGAATGTGATCGATCAGTGTTGCTGCAATATTGTTTGTAAACGATAAATTAACATCTGCCATCTGTAGTATTGTATATATAAGTGATTGCCGAGCTGTCAATATTGTACGCGTCCCTTTCAAATCGCAATAATAATTCAGAACTTCCCGTCTGCCATCTGTAGTATTGTATATATAAGTGATTGCCGAGATGTCAATATTGTATGCGTCCCTTTAAAATCGCAATAATAATTCAGAACTTCCGGCTGTCATCTGTAGTATTGTATATATAAGTGATTGCCGAGCAGTCAATATTGTACGCGTCCCTTTAAAATCGCAATAATAATTCCGAACTTCCCGTCTGCCATCTGTAGTATTGTATATATAAGTGATTGCCGAGCTGTCAATATTGTATGCTTCCCTTTCAAATCGCAATAATAATTCAGAACTTCCCGTCTGCCATCTGTAGTATTGTATATATAAGTGATTGCCGAGCTGTCAATATTGTATGCGTCCCATTCAAATGGCACTAATACTGAATAACTTCCGGCTGTCATCTGTAGTATTATATATATAAGTGATTTGCGATCTGACAATATTTATTAATTGTCCCATTCAAATCTCCCTAATAATGCTGTTCCAAACTGTTATTTAAGTATATGTTGTATTGTAGTATTGAGTGTTAAAGTTCAGAAAGGGGCAGTACAGTGGTGAATCTGTGATGTGTATGGTTGAATCTTCTAATGACGTCATGATATTATTAACCTGCCTATGTAGTTCTGAAATCCTCATTGTGTTGTTGTATTGTGCTACATTGTTATTGTGTGCTGAATAAAATCTAAATGTGTGCTTTGTGGTTGCATGATGGGTGATGCGTGTTATGTACATGTACGTATATATTGTGATTGTGTCCCACATATGCTGACTTCTATATAGCGGTCTGGCATTGTTGTTCCTTCCCATAAAGTGACATCTGTAATCTGGTGTAATGATGTTCTTGTTGTACGTAAATCCTAATGGTTTCTGGTGATGGAATCATGATGTTAAAAGTACAGTAAAATCCATATGTTGTGTTTTGTGATTCCTATAGAGAATGTAATGTGTTTTTCCCCCATCATTTGAATGCACATGTATGAGTGAATGTTAAAAGTAATGTATGTGCATCCATGACTGATCATGTGTTAAGCCTATGTAGATATGCTGTTGCTGCAAGCATATGAGTTGAATAATTGAAATGCAATAATAAAGGTAAATGAGAATTGTTTCCCATTGTGTAGTGTTTGTGAATCCTGAAAAGTTTACATTATTTTTGTGTCCGTTTAAATGTAATATTTTGATAAAAAAAAGTTTGTTACTAGTGATGTTGATTTGTAGTTGATGTAATATAAAAGTCTGAAACAATTTAATGGTGTTGTGAATATTCAATAATTAAAATCCATAAATCCACCATAGGGAAATAGTCATTTCTTGATCTATTTATCATAGCTGGGTCTAACGCATAAAAGTATGTATTTTCTAGCGCTGGTATTTGGAGTTTTTCGGTCTACGCTATTTGCGTGCGTTAGGGAAATGTGGGTTTCGCGTGCACGAGCACGTCTTCCCAATAGAAGTCAATGGAGGCTCTAAAATTTGGTCAATTTTTTTTTCTAAGACTGGTTTTCCTCGTAAAGTGAGTGACGTCATGAGCTTGTGTGAAAAAGTAACTAAATCGTGTTCTTTTTGTAATAAATAAATATTTTTTGTATGTCATGTGGTGTATATTGTTTGTATGCATCGATGAGTGTATATTTGGGATAATGTTATTAGTTAGATGTAGGTATATGAGGGTCTTTTCCCGTGTGTCAATGTAAGTCAATGGGAAAATGGATTTGTGTAGTTTTTTTTCTAACACCCGAGATCTCGCAACTTTGATCATTTGTATTTTGATGAAAAATTATTAAATCTTAAAAATAAACATAGTGTAGTGTTTGTATGAGTGTAAGTGTAGTTTGTGTAATATTTGTTTTGTGATTCGTGAATGTTTATTTTGTCGGTATATGTTTACTACTGGGTCTGAGGTGTCGGTAGAAATTTGAGCGTTGAGTGATTTTTGAGTGTCGGTAACTGAACTCTAAATACCGGAGTCCGTAAGAAACCCGCGTTAGGAGCCTCTAACGCTGGTTTTCACGGCTAACGCCAAACTCCAAATCTAGGCCTAAGAATCCACAATTAAACTGATAGTACAATATAATCACTTCATTTCTGTATAAGAGGGACATTATTGTGAAAATATTAAAGGGATAATCGATTGTATAAGAACACATATATTAATATTTAGTCACAGGTAGTATAGCGTTATTTCAATAAATTGTATATATATATATATATATATATATATATATATATATATATATATATATATATATATATATATATATATATATATGTGCAATTAAATAAAACAGATTTAACATCTTAAACTCAGTATATCAGTACTGAATAATAAAGAAGACCACTTACCAAGAGAGTAACTTAATATTAACAGAATGCAGAGGCTCAACTGAACTCACTGAAAAAACTTGAGAACTAAGATTAGGCTCCACATTGGAGCAACAGGTATAAAAATAGGGCTAATTTGGGCTGAAGCCTTAACAACTCCTGACCATCTAGCCAACTCTAGTGAAAAACTGAACTGAAAGGGCATAGATCTGACCCTAATAGAATTAACCTATCAGTCTTTCTCCAGACCCTCCTCACTCTACGCCAAGGAAAACATCACACACAGTGATAAGAAAATAATAAGAAAAAAAAAATCATAGAATTTTATCATACAATGGACACATTTTATATCTTACAGTAATCGGCCATTTAGTTTGCCTTTTGCGGCATTTTATATTCTAAACCATATAATCATGCCCTAAATCCATCTGAACTGTTTAACCTAAGTCCAAGCATAATTCTAAAAAAAAAAAAAAAAAAAAGAGGAGGATATATCCCCCATGGTCCGCCCAACACTCCGGTATTTCATTTCTTATATTAACAGACATCCTCTAATATTACTTCACCTCTTAGAACTGCATTTTGAATCCATTCAGAATTTTTGAATGGGTCAATCAGCCTACGTTGGATCTCTGGGGGGTTTGAAAATATATAATTACCCCATTTTCTAAAAAATAGATCTATTTCACTTTCAGGGCTTATTGAAGTTTCATATTGTTCCAATATTAATTTAGTATTTAACGTATTAAGGAACATAGAGAAAGCAGGCCTTGGATTTCCACAAAGAAAATATGATATTTCTTGCACAAAGTATTATAAAATTAATAAAGTTTGTATTTTCTTCCCTATTCTTATGTTTCTTCAGGAAGATAATTTCCTCCTTATCCAGCATAATTACTTGCTTTAATATTTTAGACAGCCAATAAGATACCTTTCCCCAAAATTGAATCACTTTTGGACATTCCCATATACAGTGTAACAAATTGGCATTAGGCCATCTACAGCATAGGCATTCATAAACTTGGGGTTTATTCCACCTTCCTAGATCTTCTGGGGTAATATAGACTCTATTAATTAACTTAATATGCTATTCACGCCATGATAACTGGGGTGTCGCTGCCCATGCCCTAGCAACATTTTTTTAATTATCATATTTTCTATTGAAGGAATATCCAAGATCCATTTTTCTCTCAAATGTTCCATTAGGTACTGTCCTTTAATCATTAACAAGTTATACCATCCTGATATAGCCACTTTGCCTTTTTGGGAAATATTTATACCCACGTAGACTCTTTCCTAGTCATTAAGATCTCGTGTATTGAGAAAATGTCTAACCTGAAAATAACCAAACATATCTCTATTAGAGAGATTATATTTTTCTTTAAGGAAACTAAATGTTTGTATGACTTTTTTATCCAAGTTGATACATTGATAGAAATACTCTAGCCCCTTAATTTTCCATCTTTTAAAAACTTCTGTATCATATCCTAAGGGAAAGACTGGGTTATTTTGAATCGGCAAATATTTGGAGCACTGAAAATTGATATCCAACAATATGCATAATTTTTGCCATGCTATTATGGGGTTTTTAAATGTATACATTTTTTTAAGCATAGTAGGCCATTCTTTTTTATTCATATGGACAAGTGTTTTTAAGGAATAAGGCCTAAAAAACTCCGGTTCAATACCCTTAAAGGGATACTAACCCCTCATTTTTTTCTTTCATGATTCAGATAGAGCATTCAATTTTAAGCAACTTTCTAATTTACTCATATTATCAATTTCTCCAACATTGGTGTGTCCGGTCCACGGCGTCATCCATTACTTGTGGGATATTCTCCTCCCCCACAGGGAAAGGCAAGGAGAGCACACAGCAAGAGCTGTCCATATAGTCCCTCCCAGGCTCCGCCCCCCCCCAGTCATTCTCCTTGCCGCTCTGAAAAAGTAGCATCTCCTCGGGGATGGTGAGGAGTTTGTGGTGTTTAGTTGTAGTTTTTTATTCTTCTATCAAGAGTTTGTTATTTTAAAATAGTGCTGGTATGTACTATTTACTCTGAAACAGGAAGAGATGAAGAGTTCTGTTTAAAAGAGGTGTATGATTTTAGTAGCAGTACTGTTGAGATGAGAGAACTTCAGTTGGGGGGAACAGTTTGCAGACTTTTCTGCTCAAGGTATGACTAGCCATTTTTCTAACAAGACTGTGTAATGCTGGAAGGCTGTCATTTTCCCTCATGGGGATCGGTAAGCCATTTCTCTTGTTAAGTGTGTTCAGTCCACGGGTCATCCATTACTTATGGAATATATTCTCTCCCCAACAGGAAATTGCAAGATGTCATATTCAGTCATTCTCTTGCAACTGAAAAGATAGGACGTTGTGAGAGGTTCTGTGGTGTTTTTATACTTCAATCAAAAGTTTGTTATTTTAAAATGACACCGGAGTGTGTTGTTTATTCTCAGGCAGTATTTGGAAGAAGAATCTGCCTGCGTTTTCTATGATCTTAGCGGCAGTAACTAAGATCCACTGGCTGTTCTCGCATATTCTGAGGAGTGAGGTAACTTTCAGAAGGGAATGGCGTGCGGGGAACCCTGCAAACAAGGTATGTGCAGTAAATTATTTTTCTATGGAATGGAATTGACTAAGAAAATACTGCTGATACCGATGTAATGTAAGTAAAAGCCTTTAATACAGTGAGAGCGACTGTTAACAGGCTGATTTAAATATATACAGTAAAGTAATTTTCTAAGGAATGGAATTTGACTGAGAAAATGCTATTAATACTGAAGTGATGTTATAAGCCTTAAATGCAGTAGGAAGACTGGTATCAGGCTTATCAATAGAGATACAAGCTCATTAAAAAAGGGATGTTTAAAACGATTTTACTGGCATGTTTATTCGTTTTGTGAGGTACATTGGTGATAAAACTTGTTGGGGAATAAAAATTTTCCACATGGCTGACAATATTTCTGCATAGAAACAGTTAACTGACACTCCCAATATTGTAATATTGAGTAGGAGGGGCCTATTTTAGCGCTCTTTTGACGCAGTAAAAAATTCAGGCTCTGTCTTCCTGCTTCCTTCTGCTTGACCCGGGTCGTCTCCAGACAGCTTAAGGGACTTCATAAGTCATTTTGAGGGAGGTAATCAGTCACAGCAGACCTGTGACAGTGTTTTTTTTTACTGTATTAATAAACGTTTTTTTGCTTATAAAAACCGTTTGGGTTTTAAGGGGTTAATCATCCATTTGCAAGTGGGTGCAATGCTCTGCTAACTTAATACATTTACTGTGAAAATTTGTTTGCTATAACTGATTTGGTTCATTGTTATTTCAACTGTGACAGTTTTTTGTGCTTCTTAAAGGCACAGTAGCGTTTTTCTTTATTACTTGAAAAATTATTTACAGTGTTTTCCAAGTCTGCTAGTCTTATTGCTAGTCTGTTTAAACATGTCTGACACAGATTAATCTGTTTGTTCACTATGTTTAAAGGCCACTGTGGAGCCCCACAGAAACATGTGTACTAAATGTATTGATTTCACTTTAAATAATAAAGGTCAGTCTTTATCTATAAAGGAATTATCACCAGACAACGAGGGGGAAGTTATGCCGACTAACTCTCCTCACGTGTCAGTACCTTCGCCTCCCGCTCAGGAGGCGCGTGATATTGTGGCGCCAAGTGCATCAGGGACGGCCATACAAATCACCTTACAGGACATGGCTAATATTATGAATAATACCCTGACAGAAGTATTATCTAAATTGCCAGAATTAAGAGGCAAGCGCGATTGCTCTGGGGTAAGAATAGAGCGTGCTGGTGCTACAAGAGCCATGTCCGATACTGCGTCACAGTTTGCAGAACATGAGGACGGAGAGCTTCATTCTGTAGGTGACGGATCTGATCCAGGGAAACCGGATTCAGAGATCTCTAATTTTAAATTTAAGCTTGAGAACCTCCGTGTATTGCTAGGGGAGGTTTTAGCGGCTCTGAATGACTGTAACACAGTTGCGATTCCAGAGAAATTATGTAGGCTGGATAGATACTATGCAGTACCGGTGTGTACCGACGTTTTTCCTATACCTAAGAGGCTTACAGAAATTATTAGCAAGGAGTGGGATAGACCTGGTGTGCCCTTTTCCCCACCTCCTATATTTAGAAAAATGTTTCCAATAGACGCCACTACACGGGACTTATGGCAGACGGTCCCTAAGGTGGAGGGAGCAGTTTCTACTTTAGCCAAGCGTACTACTATCCCGGTGGAGGATAGTTGTGCTTTTTCAGATCCAATGGATAAAACAATTGGAATGTTACCTTAAGAAAATGTTTGTTCAACAAGGTTTTATCTTACAGCCCCTTGCATGCATTGCACCTGTCACTGCTGCTGCGGCATTTTGGTTTGAGTCTCTAGAAGAGGCCATTCACTCAGCTCCATTGGATGAAATTATGGACAAGCTTAAAGCAATTAAGCTAGCAAATGCATTTGTTTCTGATGCCATTGTACATCTAACTAAACTAACGGCTAAGAATTCCGGTTTTGCCATTCAAGCGCGCAGAGCGTTATGGCTTAAATCCTGGTCAGCTGATGTGACTTCAAAATCTAAATTACTTAATATTCCTTTCAAGGGGCAAACCTTATTCGGGCCCGGCTTGAAAGAAATTATCGCTGACATTACGGGAGGTAAGGGTCATACCCTTCCTCAGGATAAGGCCAAATCAAAGGCCAAACAGTCTAATTTTCATGCCTTTCAAAACTTCAAGGCAGGAGCAACGTCAACTTCCTCCGCCCCAAAACAGGAAGGAACCGTTGCTCGTTACAGACAGGCCTGGAAAACTAACCAGTCCTGGATCAAGGGCAAGCAGGCCAGAAAACCTGCTGCTGCCCCTAAGACAGCATGAAGGGATGGCCCCCTATCCGGAAACGGATCTAGTGGGGGGCAGACTTTCTCTCTTCGCCCAGGCGTGGGCAAGAGATGTCCAGGATCCCTGGGCGTTGGAGATCATATCTCAGGGATATCTTCTGGACTTCAAGGCTTCTCCTCCTCTAGGGAGATTTCATCTTTCAAGGTTATCAGAAAACCAAATAAAGAAAGAGGCATTCCTATGTTGCGTACAAGACCTCCTAGTAATGGGAGTGATCCACCCAGTTCCGCGAACGGAACAAGGACAGGGATTTTATTCAAATCTGCTCGTGCTTCCCAAGAAAGAGGGTACCTTCAGGCCAATTTTGGACCTAAAGATTTTAATCAAATTCCTAAGAGTTCCATCATTCAAAATGGAAACTATTCGGACTATCCTACCCATGATCCAAGAGGGTCAGTACATGACCACGGTGGATTTAAAGGATGCCTACCTTCACATACCGATTCACAAAGATCATCATCGGTTCCTAAGATTTGCCTTCCTAGACAGGCATTACCAGTTTGTAGCTCTTCCCTTCGGGTTGGCTACGGCCCCGAGAATCTTTACAAAGGTGCTGGGCTCTCTTCTGGCGGTTCTAAGACCGCGAGGCATAGCGGTGGCTCCGTATCTAGACGACATCCTGATACAGGCGACAAGCTTGCAAATTGCCAAGTCTCATACAGAGATAGTTCTGGCATTTCTAAGATCGCATGGGTGGAAGGTGAACGTGGAAAAGAGTTCTCTATCACCTCTTACAAGAGTCTCCTTCCTAGGGACTCTGATAGATTCTGTAAAAATGAAAATTTACCTGACGGAGGCCAGGTTATCAAAACTCTTAAATGCTTGCCGAGTCCTTCATTCCATTCCACACCCATCAGTGGCTCAGTGCATGGAAGTTATCGGCTTAATGGTAGCGGCAATGGACATAGTGCCATTTGCGCGCCTGCATCTCAGACCGCTGCAATTATGCATGCTAAGTCAGTGGAATGGGGATTACTCAGATTTGTCCCCTCTACTAAATCTGGATCAAGAGACCAGAGATTCTCTTCTCTGGTGGTTATCTCGGGTCCATCTGTCCAGGGGCATGACCTTTCGCAGGCCAGATTGGACGATTGTAACAACAGATGCCAGCCTCCTAGGCTGGGGCGCAGTCTGGAATTCCCTGAAGGCTCAGGGATCCTGGACTCAGGAGGAGAAACTCCTCCCAATAAATATTCTGGAGCTAAGGGCAATATTCAACGCTCTTCTAGCTTGGCCTCAGCTAGCAACACTGAGGTTCATCAGATTTCAGTCGGACAACATCACGACTGTGGCTTATATCAACCATCAAGGGGGAACCAAGAGTTCCCTAGCGATGTTGGAAGTCTCAAAGATAATTCGCTGGGCAGAGTCTCACTCTTGCCACTTGTCAGCAATCCACATCCCAGGAGTGGAGAACTGGGAGGCGGACTTTCTAAGTCGTCAGACTTTTCATCCGGGGGAGTGGGAACTCCATCCGGAGGTATTTGCTCAACTGGTCCATAGTTGGGGCAAACCAGATCTGGATCTCATGGCGTCTCGCCAGAATGCCAAACTTCCTCTTTACGGTTCCAGGTCCAGGGACCCGGGAGCGAAGCTGATAGATGCTCTAGCAGCTCCTTGGTTCTTCAGCATGGCTTATGTGTTTCCACCGTTTCCTCTGCTCCCTCGACTGATTGCCAAGATCAAACAGGAGAGAGCATCGGTGATCCTGATAGCGCCTGCGTGGCCACGCAGGACCTGGTATTCAGACCTAGTGGTCATGTTGTCTTGTCCTCCATGGACTCTACCCCTTTGAGGAAAGGCCTTCTAATACAAGGTCCTTTCAATCATCCAAATCTAATTTCTCTGAGACTGACTGCGTGGAGATTGAACGCTTCATCCTATCAAAGCGTGGTTTCTCCGAGTCAGTTATTGATACTTTGATACAGGCACGAAAGCCTGTTACCAGAAAAATCTACCATAAGATACAGCGTAAATACCTGTATTGGTGCGAATCCAAGAGTTACTCGTGGAGTAAGGTTAGGATTCCAAGGATATTATCTTTTCTCCAAGAGGGTTTGGAAAAAGGCTTATCAGCTAGTTCTTTAAAGGGACAGATTTCTGCTTTGTCTATTCTTTTGCATAAGCGTCTGGCAGAAGTTCCAGACATCCAGGCTTTTTGTCAAGCGTTAGCTAGGATTAAGCCTGTGTTTAAAACTGTTGCTCCTCTGTGGAGCTTAAACTTGGTTCTTAAAGTTCTTCAAGGAGTTCCGTTTGAACCCCTTCATTCCGTTGATATTAAACTTTTATCTTGGAAAGTTCTATTTTTGATGGCTATTTCCTCGGCTTGAAGAGTCTCGGAATTGTCTGCCTTACACTGTGATTCTCCTTATCTGATTTTTCATTCAGACAAGGTAGTTCTGCGTACTAAACCTGGGTTTTTACCCAAGGTAGTCTCTAACAGAAATATCAATCAGGAGATTGTTGTTCCGTCATTATGTCCTAATCCTTCTTCAAGGAAGGAACGACTTTTGCATAATCTGGATGTAGTCCGTGCCCTGAAATTCTATTTACAGGCAACTAAAGATTTTCGTCAAACTTCTTCCCTGTTTGTCGTTTACTCTGGACAGAGGAGAGGTCAAAAAGCTTCGGCAACCTCTCTCTCCTTTTGGCTTCGTAGCATAATACGTTTAGCCTATGAGACTGCTGGACAGCAGCCCCCTGAAAGAATTACAGCTCATTCCACTAGAGCTGTGGCTTCCACCTGGGCCTTTAAGAATGAGGCTTCTGTTGAACAGATTTGCAAGGCTGCGACTTGGTCTTCGCTTCACACTTTTTCAAAATTTTACAAATTTGACACTTTTGCTTCTTCGGAGGCTGTTTTTGGGAGAAAGGTTCTACAGGCAGTGGTTCCTTCCGTTTAAGTGCCTGCCTTGTCCCTCCCATCATCCGTGTACTTGGCTTTGGTATTGGTATCCCATAAGTAATGGATGACCCGTGGACTGAACACACTTAACAAGAGAAAACATAATTTATGCTTACCTGATAAATTTATTTCTCTTGTAGTGTGTTCAGTCCACGGCCCGCCCTGTCTTTTTAAGGCAGATCTAAATTTTATTTAATACTTCAGTCACCACTGCACCCTATGGTTCCTCCTTTCTCGTCTTGTTTTGGTCGAATGACTGAATATGACATGTGAGGGGAGGAGCTATGTAGCAGCTCTGATTGGGTGATCCTCTTGCAATTTCCTGTTGGGGAGAGAATATATTCCATAAGTAATGGATGACCCGTAGACTGAACACACTACAAGAGAAATAAATTTATCAGGTAAGCATAAATTATGTTTTTCTTAGACTCAAACAGAATAAAGGGCTTAATATGGGCTATAAACTGGTAGACACTTTTAGGGGCTAAATCGATTGCTTTATTTAAGTATTATATGCAGTTTGAAGTTGAATTTCACACTTTTATAACATTGGGGAACGTTTTTTAGCACCAGGCACTTGTTAAGACACCTTCCCAGTCAGGAAGGGCCTTTCTCTGTAGTAGGCAGAGCCTCATTTTCGCGCCATTACTGTGCAGTTACTTTTGAGTACAGTACATGCAGCTGCATATGTGAGGGTCTGGAATCCACTAAAAACGTTCCTAGAAGGCTTTATTTGGTATCATATATCCCCCTGGGATTGGTGAAGTCGCAGCAAATGCTGTGGCTGGGACTGTAAGGGGGTTAAAATTGTAAACGGCTCCGGTTTCAACATTTTAAGGGTTAACAGCTTGAAAATTGGTGTGCAATACTTTGGATGCATTAAGACACTGTGGTGAAAATTTGGTAAAGATTGGATAATTCCTTCATAGTTTTTCACATATTCAGTAATAAAGTGTGCCCTGTTTAACATTTAAAGAGACAGTAACGGTTTTGTTTTAAAACGGTTTTTGTGCTTTATTAACCAGTTTAAGCCTGTTTAACATGTCTGTACCTTCAGATAGATCATGTTCTGTATGTATGGTAGCCAATGTGGTTCCCCCTTCAAATATGTGTGATAATTGTGCCATAGCGTCCAAACAAAGTAAGGACAGTACTGTCACAAATTGTAAAGTTGCCCAGGATGATTCCTCAGATGAAGGAAGTAGACATAGTTCTACATCATCTCCTTCTGTGTCTATACCAGTTATGCCCGCGCAGGCGACCCCTAGTACTTCTAGCGTGCCAATACTTGTTACTATGCAGCGATTGACGGCAGTAATGGATAACTCCATAGCTAATATTTTATCCAAAATGCCAGCATTTCAGAGAAAGCGCGATTACTCTGTTTTAAACACTGTAGAGCAGGAGGGCGCTGATGATAATTTTTCTGTCATACCCTCACACCAATCTGAAGTGGCAGTGAGGGAGGGTTTGTCAGATGGGGAAATTTCTGATAGGAAGAATTTCTCAGCAGGCAGAACCTGATGTAGTGACATTTAAATTTAAATTAGAGCATCTCCGCGCATTACTTAAGGAGGTGCTATCTACTCTGGATGATTGTGACAATCTGGTCATCCCAGAAAAATTGTGCAAGATGGACAAGTTCCTTGAGGTCCCGGTGCACCCTGATGCTTTTCCGATACCTAAACGGGTGGCGGACATAGTGTATAAGGAGTGGGAGAAGCCAGGCATACCTTTTGTCCCTCCTCCTATATTTAAGAAATTGTTCCCTATGGTCGACCCCAGGAAGGACACATGGCAAACAGTCCCTAAGGTCGAGGGGGCGGTTTCTACTCTAGCCAAGCGCACGACCATTCCTATTGAGGACAATTGTGCTTTCAAGATCCTATGGATAAAAAAATTGGAGGGTTTGCTTAAAAAGATTTTTGTACAGCAAGGTTACCTCCTTCAACCTATTTCGTGCATTATTCCTGTCACTACAGCGGCATGGTTCTGGAAGGAACTGGAAAAGTCGCTCAGTAGGGAGACTCCGTATGAGGAAGTCATGGACAGAATTCACGCACTTAAGTTAGCTAATTCCTTTATTTTAGACGCCGTTTTGCAGTTAGCAAGGTTAGCGGCGAAAAATTCAGGGTTTACAATTGTGGTGCGCAGAGCGCTCTGGCTAAAGTCTTGGTCGGCGGATGTATCTTCCAAGACAAAATTGCTTATTATCCTTTTCAAGGGTAAGACCCTTTTTAGGCCAGAATTGAAAGAGATTATTTCAGACATCTCTGGGGGAAAGGGCCATGCCCTCCCACAAGATAAACCTTTCAAGGCTAAGAATAAGTCCAATTTTCGTTCCTTTTGCAATTTCAGGAACGGACCGGCTTCCAACTCGGCAGCCTCTAGACAAGAGGGTAACGCTTCCCAGTCTAAACCAGCTTGGAAATCAATGCAAGGCTGGAACAAGGGTAAACAGGCCAAGAAGCCTGCTGCTGTTACCAAAACAGCATGAAGGGGTAGCCCCCGACCCGGGACCGGATCTTGTAGGGGGCAGACTCTCTCTCTTTGCTCAGGCTTGGGCAAGAGATGTTTAGATCCCTGGGCACTAGAAATAGTCTCTCAGGGTTTTTCTTCTGGAATTCAAGGAACTACCCTCAAGGGGAAGGTTCCACATGTCTCACTTATCTTCAAACCAAATAAAAAGACAGGCATTCTTACATTGTGTAGAAGACCTGTTAAAGATGGGAGTGATACACCCAGTTCCAACTGTGGAACAAGGTCAGGGATTTTACTCAAATCTGTTTTTAGTTCCCAAAAAAGAGGGAACTTTCAGACCAATTCTGGATTTAAAAATTCTAAACAAATTTCTCAGAGTTCCATTGTTCAAAATGGAAACCATTCGAACAATTTTACCTACATTCCAGGAGGGTCGATTTATGACTACCGTGGATTTAAAGTTCCCTGTCTCCGTCGACAAGAGTTCCCTTCTTGGGAACGATAATAGATTCTTTAAAAATGAAGATCTTCCTGACAAGAGTCAGAAAGTCAAAGCTTCTAAACGCTTGTCAAGTTTTTCACTCTATTCTGCAGCCTTCCATAGCTCAGTGCATGGAAGTAGTAGGGTTGATGGTTGCAGCAATGGACATAGTTCCTTTTGCTCGAATTCATCTAAGACCATTACAACTGTGCATGCTCAAGCAGTGGAATGGGGACTATACAGACTTGTCTCCAAAGATTCAAGTAGACCAGATGACCAGAGACTCACTCCGTTGGTGGTTGTCACAGGATCACCTGTCTCAGGGAGTGAGTTTCCGCAGACCAGAGTGGGTCATTGTCACGACTGACGACAGTCTATTAGGCTGGGGCGCGGTCTGGGATTCCCTGAAAGCTCAGGGTCTATGGTCTCGGGAAGAGTCTCTTCTCCCGATAAACATCCTGGAACTGAGAGCGATATTCAATGCTCTCCGGGCTTGGCCTCAACTAGCGAAGGCCGGATTCATAAGATTCCAGTCAGACAACATGACGACTGTAGCTTACATCAACCATCAGGGAGGAACAAAGAGTTCCTTGGCGATGAGAGAGGTATCCAAGATCATCAAATGGGCGGAGGATCACTCCTGCCATCTATCTGCAATTCACATGCCAGGAGTAGACAACTGGGAGGCGGATTATCTGAGTCGTCAGACTTTCCATCCGGGGGAGTGGGAACTCCACCCGGAGGTTTTTGCCCAGTTGACTCAATTATGGGGCATTCCAGACATGGATCTGATGGCGTCTCGTCAGAACTTAAAGGTTCCTTGCTACGGGTCCAGATCCAAGGATCCCAAGGCAACTCTAATGGATGCATTAGTGACGCCTTGGTCGTTCAACCTAGCTTATGCGTTTCCACCGTTCCCTCTCCTTCCCAGGCTTGTAGCCAGGATCAAACAGGAGAAGGCCTTGGTGATTCTGATAGCTCCTGCATGGCCACGCAGGACTTGGTATGCAGACCTGGTGAATATGTCATCGGCTCCACCAGGGAAGCTACCTTTGAGACAGGATCTTCTAGTACAAGGTCCATTCGAACATCCAAATCTAGTTTCTCTCCAGCTGACTGCTTGGAAATTGAACGCTTGATTTTATCCAAGCGCGGGTTTTCAAATTCAGTGATAGATACTCTGGTCCAAGCCAGAAAACCTGTGACTAGAAGGATTTACCATAAAATATGGAAAAGATATATCTGTTGGTGTGAATCCAAGGGATTCTCATGGATTAAAATTCCCAGGATCCTCTCCTTTCTCCAAGAAGGTTTGGATAAGGGATTGTCAGCGAGTTCTCTAAAAGGACAGATTTCTGCTTTATCTGTCTTGTTACACAAACGACTGGCAGCTGTGCCAGATGTACAAGCTTTTGTACAGGCTTTGGTCAGAATCAAGCCTGTTTACAGACCTGACTCCTCCCTGGAGTCTACATTTAGTTTTTTCAGTTCTTCAAGGGGTTCCATTTGAACCCTTACATTCCATAGATATCAAGTTACTATCTTGGAAAGTTCTGTTTTTGGTTGCTATTTCTTCTGCTAGAAGAGTTTCTGAACTATCTGCTTTGCAGTGTGATCCATCCTATCTGATGTTCCATTCAGATAAGGTTGTTTTGCGTACCAAGCCTGGTTTTCTTCCAAAAGTTGTTTTCAACAAGAATATTAACCAGGAAATAGTTGTCCCTTCTTTGTGTCCGAATCAAGTTTCAAAGAAGGAACGTTTGTTACACAATTTAGATGTAGTCCGTGCTTTAAAGTTCTATTTAGAAGCAACAAAGGATTTCAGACAAACTTCTTCTTTGTTTGTCGTTTTTTCTGGTAAGAGGAGAGGACAAAAAGCTACTGCTACCTCTCTTTCTTTCTGGCTGAAAAGCATTATCCGATTGGCATATGAGACTGCCGGACGGCAGCCTCCTGAACGAATCACAGCTCACTCTACTAGGGCTGTGGCTTCCACATGGGCCTTCAAGAACGAGGCTTCTGTTGATCAGATATGTAAGGCAGCGACTTGATCTTCTCTGCACACTTTTGCCAAATTATACAAATTTGATACTTTTGCTTCTTCGGAGGCTATTTTTGGGAGAAAGGTTTTGCAAGCCGTGGTGCCTTCTGTTTAGGTTACCTGATTTGCTCCCTCCCTTCATCCGTGTCCTAAAGCTTTGGTATTGGTTCCCACAAGTAATGGATGACGCCGTGGACCGGACACACCAATGTTGGAGAAAACAGAATTTATGCTTACCTGATAAATTACTTTCTCCAACGGTGTGTCCGGTCCATGGCCCGCCCTGGTTTTTTAATCAGGTTTGAAAAATTTCTTTCTCTATACACTACAGTCACCACGGCACCCTATAGTTTCTCCTTTTTTTCTCCTAACCATCGGTCGAATGACTGGGGGGCGGAGCCTGGGAGGGACTATATGGACAGCTCTTGCTGTGTGTTCTCCTTGCCTTTCCCTGTGGGGAGGAGAATATCCCACAAGTAATGGATGACGCCGTGGACCGGACACACCGTTGGAGAAAGTAATTTATCAGGTAAGCATAAATTCTGTTTTTTCTTTGTTCTCATGTTATCTTGATTTGAAAAAGCAGTAATAAAAGGTTAGGAGCCGGCCCATTTTTTAGTTCAGCACCTTGGTAGAGCTGCTGATTGGTTTGTAACATTTAGCCACAAATCAGCAAGTGCTACCCATGTGCTGAACAAAAAATGGTCTGGCTCTAAAGCTAAGATTAAACAATAATGGGGATAGGGGACAGCCTTGACGGGTACCACAATGTAATTGAAAATATTCTGTGCATAATCCATTGACTATCAGTGCTGACCTTGGTCTATAATACAACGCCTGGATAAATGACAAAAAAGGGCTCTTAAAGCCAAATCGTTCCAGCGTGAGGCATAAATACTCCCAACTGATGGAATTGAAGGCTTTTTCAGCGTCTAACGCAATAATTGCCTTATCCTCTAAATCCGTATCACCCTTTTTCTTCCATATGTTATAATATTCCACTGTCAATAATAATTTCCTCAGATTGGAGAAGGAAGATCTACCTTTAAAAAATCCGGTTTGATCAATATGAATTAATTTAGCTATAATTTTCTGTAATCTGGCTGCTAAAATACTGGTCAAAAGTTTATAATCCGTATTTAACAACGAGATTGGATGATAGGAATCTAATTTTTCCGGATTCTTACCTTTTTTTGGCACAAGAGCAATTAAAGAGGAACTAAAATTACTAGATATTGCATGCCCCTGAGAGTAATATGCATTAAAAAGATTAACTAGGGGTCTACCACTTGCTCCAACAAGATTTTATAATATTCAGCTGGAAATGTATCTGGACCTGCGGCTTTGTTAAGGCCACTCTCTTTTATCGCCTGAATAACTTCATCTTTATTAATTGGTTCACTCATTACCTTCCGGGACTCATCATCTAGACTAGGCACATTACAGGTATTCCAGAAGGCTTTTTTGTTCAATTCATTGGTTTCTTTAGGTAAGAAGATCTGCTTATAATAATCCAAAAATTCTGCCCTAATTTCAGCGGACTGCGTTAGCCTTTTGTCTTTAGATTGAATCGCAGAAATATGATTAGAGCCTCTATTTTGTTTAACTAAATTAGATACATTTTTCCCTATCTTACCCCCATATTTATATAGCCGCACATTAGTTCTGGTAACCTCACTAGTAGCCTTTTGTTGAAGGAAGATTTCCCTTTCTTTTTTAGCTTGTACATACAGTGGGGCAAAAAAGTATTTAGTCAGCCACCAATTGTGCAAGTTCTCCCACTTAAGAAGATGAGAGAGGCCTGTAATTTTCATCATAGGTATACCTCAACTATGAGAGACAAAATGTGGAAACAAATCTAGACAATCACATTGTCTGATTTGGAAAGAATTTATTTGCAAATTATGGTGGAAAATAAGTATTTGGTCAATATCAAAAGTTCATCTCAATACTTTGTTATACAGGGAGTGCAGAATTATTAGGCAAATTAGTATTTTGACCACATCATCCTCTTTATGCATGTTGTCTTACTCCAAGCTGTATAGGCTCGAAAGCCTACTACCAATTAAGCATATTAGGGGATGTGCATCTCTGTAATGAGAAGGGGTGTGGTCTAATGACATCAACACCCTATATCAGGTGTGCATAATTATTAGGCAACTTCCTTTCCTTTGGCAAAATGGGTCAAAAGAAGGACTTGACAGGCTCAGAAAAGTCAAAAATATTGAGATATCTTGCAGAGGGATGCAGCACTCTTAAAATTGCAAAGCTTCTGAAGCGTGATCATCGAACAATCAAGCGTTTCATTCAAAATAGTCAACAGGGTCGCAAGAAGCGTGTGGAAAAACCAAGGCGCAAAATAACTGCCCATGAACAGAGAAAAGTCAAGCGTGCAGCTGCCAAGATGCCACTTGCCACCAGTTTGGCCATATTTCAGAGCTGCAACATCACTGGAGTGCCCAAAAGCACAAGGTGTGCAATACTCAGAGACATGGCCAAGGTAAGAAAGGCTGAAAGACGACCACCACTGAACAAGACACACAAGCTGAAACGTCAAGACTGGGCCAAGAAATATCTCAAGACTGATTTTTCTAAGGTTTTATGGACTGATGAAATGAGAGTGAGTCTTGATGGGCCAGATGGATGGGCCCGTGGCTGGATTGGTAAAGGGCAGAGAGCTCCAGTCCGACTCAGACGCCAGCAAGGTGGAGGTGGAGTACTGGTTTGGGCTGGTATCATCAAAGATGAGCTTGTGGGGCCTTTTCGGGTTGAGGATGGAGTCAAGCTCAACTCCCAGTCCTACTGCCAGTTTCTGGAAGACACCTTCTTCAAGCAGTGGTACAGGAAGAAGTCTGCATCCTTCAAGAAAAACATGATTTTCATGCAGGACAATGCTCCATCACACGCGTCCAAGTACTCCACAGCGTGGCTGGCAAGAAAGGGTATAAAAGAAGAAAATCTAATGACATGGCCTCCTTGTTCACCTGATCTGAACCCCGTTGAGAACCTGTGGTCCATCATCAAATGTGAGATTTACAAGGAGGGAAAACAGTACACCTCTCCGAACAGTGTCTGGGAGGCTGTGGTTGCTGCTGCACGCAATGTTGATGGTGAACAGATCAAAACACTGACAGAATCCATGGATGGCAGGCTTTTGAGTGTCCTTGCAAAGAAAGGTGGCTATATTGGTCACTGATTTGTTTTTGTTTTGTTTTTGAATGTCAGAAATGTATATTTGTGAATGTTGAGATGTTATATTGGTTTCACTGGTAAAAATAAATAATTGAAATGGGTATATATTTGTTTTTTGTTGCCTAATAATTATGCACAGTAATAGTCACCTGCACACACAGATATCCCCCTAAAATAGCTATAACTAAAAACAAACTAAAAACTACTTCCAAAACTATTCAGCTTTGATATTAATTAGTTTTTTTGGGTTCATTGAGAACATGGTTGTTGTTCAATAATAAAATTAATCCTCAAAAATACAACTTGCCTAATAATTCTGCACTCCCTGTATATCCTTTGTTGGCAATGACAGAGGTCAAACGTTTTCTGTAAGTCTTCACAAGGCTGTCACACACTGTTGCTGGTATGTTGGCCCATTCCTGCATGCAGATCTCCTCTAGAGCAGTGATGTTTTGGGGCTGTCGCTGGGCAACACGGACTTTCAACTCCCTCCAAAGGTTTTCTATGGGGTTGAGATCTGGAGACTGGCTAGGCCACTCCAGGACCTTGAAATGCTTCTTACAAAGCCACTCCTTCATTGCCCAGGCGGTGTGTTTGGGATCATTGTCATGCTGAAAGACCCAGCCACGTTTCATCTTCAATGCCCTTTTGAGGTTTGCACTCAAAATCTCACGATACATGGCCCCATTCATTCTTTCATGTACATGGATCAGTCGTCCTGTTCCCTTTGCAGAGAAACAGCCCAAAAGCATGATGTTGCCACCCCCATGCTTCACAGTAGGTATGTGTTCTCTCTCCTCCAAACACGACAAGTTGTGTTTCTACCAAACAGTTCTACTTTGGTTTCATCTGACCATTTGACATTCTCCTAATCTGCTTCTGGATCATCCAAATGCTCTCTAGCATACTTCAGACGGGCCCGGACATGTACTGGCTTAAGCAGGGGGACACGTCTGGCACTGCAGGATCTGTGTCCCTGGCGGCGTAGTGTGTTACTGATGGTAGCCTTTGTTACGTTGGTCCCAGCTCTATGCAGGTCATTCACTAGGTCCCCCCGTGTGGTTCTGGGATGTTTGCTCACCGTTCTTATGATCATTTTGACCCCACGGGGTGAGATCTTGCGTGGAGCCCCAGATCGAAGGAGATTATCAGTGGTCTTGTATGTCTTCCATTTTCTAATTATTGCTCCCACAGTTGATTTATTCACACCAAGCTGCTTGCCTATTGCAGATTCAGTCTTCCCAGCCTGGTGCAGGTCTACAATTTTGTTTCTGGTGTCCTTTGACAGCTCTTTGGTCTTCACCATAGTGGAGTTTGGAGTGTGACTGTTTGAGGTTGTGGACAGGTGTCTTTTATACTGATAACAAAGTTCAAACAGGTGCCATTAATACAGGTAATTAGTGGAGGACAGAGGAGCCTCTTAAAGAAGAAGATACAGGTCTGTTAGAGCCAGAAATATTGCTTGTTTGTAGGTGACCAAATACTTATTTTCCACCATAATTTGCAAATAAATTATTTCCAAATCAGATAATGTGATTGTCTGGATTTGTTTCCACATTTTGTCTCTTATAGTTGAGGTATACCTATGATGGAAATTACAGGCCTCTCTCATCTTCTTAAGTGGGAGAACTTGCACAATTGTTGGCTGACTAAATACTTTTTTGCCCCACTGTACTTTCGCCAATTTAGGGAGGAGGCCTCCCGTACATAAGCATTATATGCGTTTGATAGCAGGTTAGTTAGCTGTACATCCTGTATCTGATTTTTTTGTCCATGATCTATATAGATATATATATGTTGTTATGAATATTTTAAGTTTACAACTGCAATATAAACTAACCCAAGTAGTTGTAACATAATAGAAGAGGTTGAAAAAGGACATCTAGTTCAATCTATACAAAACTTAATATAATTACAATAAAAACTCCAGTTGGGCTTACATTACACCCATTAAAAAAGTTGACCCATTTAATATAAGTAATCATATCCCTGAATTCTGTTTCTAGCCAGAAATGTATCCAAACCATTTTTAAATTTATCTAAGGTACTAGCATTTACTCCCTCCTTTAGGTAATAAGTTCCACAATGTATTGCTCTTACAGTGGAAAAAACGTTTCCGTTAAAGGAGATTAAATCTCCTTTCCTCCAGCCTTAAATTGTGACAAACAATTGTGTCAGGAATGACATCATATAATGAAGGACAAGGATGAGTAACACTAACAGCTTGCTCTCTGCTGTATTTTACGCCTTTTTTGCTCCATGTTACTTCATTAAAGAATCTTTTGAATTTTACTTTGTTTGGTGCTCTGTATGACTCGCTGGTTTTTTTTTCTATTATTGAGTAACACTAAACCATAAGAGAAATAGTTAATTCCCTGCCTGAAATATAACATAGGCACCATAGTAACTGGAGGACAACCAAACACTGCAAGATAAAATGTTAATGAAGGTACAACAGGGAATCTGGATCAGTTTCTGTTGCTACCTGTACCTGTCTACCCCTCTTTATACTACTTACCTGAACCCTGCTTCCCTGAACCCCTCTCTTTCTTACCCCGACTGACAGTTAAAGTGTCTAACCTTCAATTAAATCTGCAAGCCTTTCTCTGTAGTGGCTGCGTCCCATAGAGAACAGTGATGGAAGGTCAGATCAGCTGTTAGCTTTAAAGGGACACTGAACCCAAATTTTTTTCTTTCTTGATTCAGATAGAGCATGCAATTTTAAACAACTTTCTAATTTACTCTTATTATCAATTTTCTTCATTCTCTTGCTATCTTTATTTGACAAAGAAGGCATCTAAGCTAAGGAGCCAGCCAATTTTTGATTCAGTACCATGTACAGCACTTGTTTATTGGTGGGTGAATTTATCCACCAATCAGCAAGAACAACCATGGTCCAGCATCTAAACTTACATTCTTGCGGCATGATGTGTGGCGTGTGCGCACGTGTGCAAGTAACTATTGAAAGAAGCAGAGGGCGGCAAAGAAAAACCGGTAAGGTTTTCCTAACAATGATTATGCTGCAGCAATAAAACACGCCTTGCAATAGAATGAAAGAAAACTGTAAAGGGAGGCAGAAGATGAATCTCTGTAACCGAATTTACAGAGAGCCTATGATAAGATTTCCTGAGAGGCGAAAACATGATGTCAAAGGCAGTATTCCCTTCACTTCCCTCTGACAAGCACTGTGTTCTGAGGGTAAACAGGCTTCAATATGCTAAGAAACGCCTTTCACTGAAAAAAATCAAGCACATAATAATGCTTCACCCACCTCCTAAGGAGGCAAAGTTCAAAAACGGAGATAAGTGTGAGGTGGGTGGGGTATTTATAGGTTTTTGAGGTTTGGGAAACTTTGCCTCCTTCTGGAAGGAATGTATGTCCCATATGTAACAGCTTGTGGACTCTCGCCATATATATGAAAGAAAATACATTGCATCAGAAGAAGTGCGCGCATTACAAGTTGAAAGTAAATATGTTTGCTCAAGCACAATTGAATTTAACGCATGTCAGGTTAGCATGACTTTAGATCTCTGGTTAACAAAAGTTATAAAGGGGCTGATTTATCAAGCTCCGCTGCTCCATAACTTGTCCGCCTGCTCTGAGGCCTCGGACAGAAATCAACCCAGATTGAATACGATCGGGTTGATTGACACCCCATGCTAGCGACGGAATTGTACCAGCAGTTCACAAGAACTGCTGGTGTCATGATTATAATAGCCTACAGCGTATGCTGTCGGCATTTATTGATGTGCGGCAGACATGATACGCTACATCGTATCATGTCTGCTCGCCCATTAATAAATATACCCCAAAGGCTCAAAGATATGATATCTCAGGTGTTAGGGGAAAAAAAGGCTGGCAAAGGGCTTTAACATTGAGATACATACATAAACATCTTTCAAAATGTATATGTACAGTATGTGTGTATGCATATATGAGTACATATTAGGACTGCATGATTAATCGCATATGCGATTTAAAACCATGATTAATTGCTGCAATTTAAAAACCGCAAGAGTACACAATTTAAAAATAATTAAAAATGTCTCTGTTCGTCATGAAAACGGAGGCAGAGAGGGAGGATGAGAGGCGGACCAGTGTGCGGCCGTGGGTGGACCTGAGAATGCCTGCGAACCTGCCATTATTGCAGAGATTGCAGAGTGTGTGGGAGCAACAGGCCTTCTTCATCTGGGAGTGGTGTGGCAGTGGTCAAGCGGTGGTGTGGCGGTGGGACATGCGCTCAAAGTTGTGAGCAATAAAGTGAGTAGTGTACAAAAATTTTAAAGTGCCTTTTTTTTATTATCTTCTGTGACGCATAACATTGATTACATTCCCTGTCTGGGTCAATTTTAAAATATATTTTAATTATATATGTTGAGTTGCTAAAATTAAGTCCTGCATTTATTGTAATGTTATTCCCAATGTCTTACTTCTAAGGTTTTGTTAATTGCCATGTGATGTTCAATCCTTATCACTACTTGTTGTTATTCTTAAATTTATAAGTTGTCTTATGCCATAGCTTCAACCTCCTCCAAATTTGTCTGTTTAATTAACTTATCTCACCCTGACTAAACCAGAATCTAACATTCCAATTGGCCTTTCAAATTGTCTTTGATTAGCAATCAACTAAATTAAGTGGACTCAGCTGACTGCCCTGCCTGTATATATTTCACACTAGTTTGGGAGGTGCATTGTACAGGAGTGCATTGCCTGGGCAGTGTGCATTGTAACAATAGCATATGTTAACATTTCTAAAGTGAACATTTTAGAAGTGAGGCACTAAAATAAGAATTATACAAGAATTAAGTGAACATTTTATAAGTGAGGCACTAAGATAAGAATTAAACAAGGATTGGACAAGGGGCAAGACACAAGGCATGCACTCTTGTAATATTGTGTTTTATGTATCTCATTGTATCCTTATGCAAGTGCTGCTGTAATACTGTGTCTTATGTGTTTAATTGGTTCCCACTTTTGTAATAATGCTCAATATCTTCATATTCCTTTTTGCTACCTCTTGTCTCTATAACAAACTACATTATTCAATTACTCCTCCCTCTCCACCTGAATTGTTCATTAGCCCATCTCTCTTATACTCACCTTACTTTTGTACTCATAAATTTTACCTATTCCTAAACACTCTCTCTCCCCCTTGCACTTCAGCCCTAAAACAGTCTCATTACTGCAAATCTGCTTCACATCTAATGTCACTCTCCCTCTTGCTCATACTAGCTGCTGGCGACATCTCCCCTAATCCTGGTCCCCCACAACTTCCTAGCCTTGCACATCAATGTGTGCCTTTCAATAGACTTCATAAACAAAACTCTGGTAACCTTAATCTCATTCCTCTTACATCTAAAACATCCTCCCCCTTCACTTGTGCACTCTGGAACTCTCGCTCTGTTTGCAACAAGCTCACTTCCATCCATGATCTCTTTATCTCCCACTCTCTTAACCTTCTGGCTCTTACAGAAACCTTGCTCTTTGCTTCAGACACAGCATCCACTGTTGCACTGTCACATGGTATTTTACTTTCCTCTTGTTGTACCTTTTAACAAATAGAGCCCTTCTCTTCCCTCACATTTTCTTAATTTGAAGCACACATGATTTGTTTATTCTCTCCCATCTCTATACGTGTGTAACATGTCTCAGCCTAATGTCACTATCCCTTTAAGACTTCCTTCCCTGACTGCTGGTTTTGGGCAGTATTTACATTCAGCTTGCCTGCCTGCCTGCCTGATTAATCATTCATGCACCTGATTCCCTCAGCCTCTTTTTAAGCCTTCTCAGGTCTAATCTGCTTTTGCATTAACTTTGAAGTTGTGATCCTGAACAACAGAGGTCTGTGACTGTTTCCTGCATGAATTTACCAACTATTTCAAGCTACAGCATTTTCTATTACCAATGCTTTAAATCATCAAATCGCAAGTATCCAAATAATTTCATTCTGTTTCCTGGACTCTGCTACTTAACAAACTCTGAACTTTATTATAAATCACAAGTATGCTTTTGGTTATCAACACTCTCTAATTACAACAACAGCATCTTACTCAGAACTTTATAACTATTTCTCTGCTACAAGTTGTCATTGCTGAAATATCCTGCTGCAAATATGTTAACATATTCAGAACTCTGCATCTATGTGTTCAGTTAAAAGCTTTCATGTGATTCTCCAGTATATGCACACACAGTAATTAATGCCTAAACTTGCAGCTTGTTTATCACCTGTGCTTAATACTGACATACAGCTTTATATAATATTATGTACTGTGAACCTGCAACAAACCTTAGTTTGCATCTAAGTGTCAATCTTTTACCAGTTTACTCTGAAGCCTGAACATTCCACATTGCTATATTTTCCACTCATTGAATCCTGCAGCTACTCCTATTAACTAACTATAAGTCACAGTGAAGCCAGATTATATTGTATACAAATGTTGCACTCTCCATTTATTCTACAATAACTTCTAGCAACTATGAATCACAGAATATCATCTATCCACGTCCAGGATACTCTTCCCCGGGTCAGGGGTCGGTGTCTTCAAATCCCTACCACTGCCCTGAGGGTCTGTGTCCTGAGCGCATGTACACCGGTTCATGACAACGTGTTGCAGTCATATACGGCCCCCCCCCGGCTCCCCAACTCAATTTTTAGATCACTTTGCTGCCTGGCTTCCTTGTTTCCTTTCCTCAGACACCCCTGCCCTCATTCTTGCCAACTTCAACATCCCTCTTGACAATTCCACTGCCTCCTCTACAACTTCTTATACTCACTTTCTCTTTCGGCCTGTCACAAAGGACTGACTCTCCCACTCACAAAGATGGTCACTCCCTTGATCTGATTTTCACCTATCGATGCACTCAAATTTCACAAACGCCCCTTTTCCTCTTTCTGACCATCATCCCCTAACTTGCAACATCACTTCCCTCCCTACAACTTCCCCTCCCTCTACCCCTCAGTCCAAACTTCACAGAAACAATAAGTCATTAGATCTGCAATAGCTCACTAGCTCTCTCAAACCTCTCCTCTCATCCATCACCTCCTTTTCCTGTCCTGACCAATCTATCTGCCATTATAACTCCACCCTTACATCGGTTATTGATAATCTGGCCCCTGCAGCCATAGCTCAGAAACCACACTCTCATCCTCAACCCTGGCATACTCCTCTGACCTGGTACCTACGCAGATGTTCCCGTACTGCTGAGCGACACTGGAGGAAATCTCGGAGTTCAGCTGACTTTCTTCACTACATGTTCATCCTGAACTCCTACTATTCTGCCCTTAATCTTTATAAGCACCAATACTTCTCTAATCTCATCTCTACTTTTTCCTCTAACCCAAAACGTCTGTTTTCCACATTCAATACTCTTCTCCGCCCACCCCCACATCCTAATACATTTTCTCTCAGCTTAAAGATTTTGCCAGCCACTTCAATAACAAAATTGACTCCATCAGAAATGAAATCAGCTCTCAACATACTACCAAACTCCCACCCCCTCAAAAGCTCACAATCATCCAAAACCCAAATATCCAAAATGTAGCTCTTTTGTCCCTGTTAATGAGGATGAAGTTTCTGCCCTTATACTGTCCTCCCACCTCACTACCTGTCCCCTCGACCCCATCCCCTCACAGCTACTCCCCTCCCTCTCTTCTACCCTCACCCCCATACTCACACACATTTTTAACATCTCCCTCAGCAGTGGTATATTTCCCTCATCTCTAAAACATGCACTGGTCACACCTATCTTCAAAAAAAACCTTCCCTCGATCCAACTTCCCATCCAACTACCGCCCTATTTCCCTACTCCCTCTTGCCTCAAAGCTCCTCGAAAAGCTAGTATATGCACGTCTATCCCATTTTTTTTACACTAAACTCTCTTCTTGACCCACTGCAATCTGGATTTTGTCCCCATCACTCCACAGAGACAGCAATTGTCAAGGTTACCAACGACCTACTTACAGCAAAATCCAAAGGCCACTTCTCTCTGCTTATCCTGCTTAACCTGTTTGCAGCCTTTGACACTGTTGACCACCCTCTTTTGCTTCAAACCCTCCTTTGGCATCTGCGACACAGCTGTCTTGTGGTTCTCTTCCTATCTGTCTAACCATACATTTAGTGTAGCCTTCTCCGGAGCATCCTCTGCCCCGTTACCACTTTCTGTTGGGGTACCTCAAGGCTCTGTCCTTGGTCCCCTTCTCTTTTCAATCTACACATCATTATTAGGTTCCTTAATAAAGTCCCATGGGTTTCATTATCATTTGTATGCCGATACCTAAATCTACATCTCTGCACCAGACCTATCTCCTTCCCTACTAACCCGTGTCACTAACTGTCTTTCTCATATCTCATCTTGGATGTCCTCTCACTACCTTAAGCCAAATCTCTCCAAAACTGAACTTCTTATTTTTCCCCCTTCTTCCAATATCTCCACCTTAAAAACATCTCTAAAATTAGACATTTCCTTACACAAGACACAACTAATATTTTAATCCACTCTCTCATCCTTTCCCACCTTGACTACTGCAACTCCGTCTTCTCTGGTCTACCTAGTTGCCGCATAGCTCCTTTACAATCCATTATGAATGTCTCTGCCATGCTCATCTTCCTTACACGTCGCTCTTCATCTGCTGCATTTCTCTGCCAATACCATCACTGGCTTCCTCTTGCCTCTATGATTAAACACAAAATCCTCACTCTGACAAAGCCCTCAACTGCACTGCTCCCCCCCCCTACATTTCAGAACTTGTCTCCAGATACTCTGCCTCACGTCCTTTTCGATCTGCTCACAATCTCCTCATCTCTTGTTATTTCCTCACATTCCCGTTTACAGGACTTCTACAGACTTGCCCCCATCTTGTAGAACTCCCTGCCTCGCTCCACAAGACTCTCCCCTATTTTTAACAGCTTCAAGCACTCCCCAAATACTCTACTATTAAGGGATGCATACAACCTACACTAACCTTTCCTACCTCCATTGCTTTCCCCTTGAACCCCTTAGAATGTAAGCCTATGAGCCCAGCTGTTTGCAGATCGCCTTCATAAGAGCCGACTACAACAGTGAAACTCTCGGCAAGGCCCTCTACCCACTTAATCCCTACAAAAGTTATCCTGTATACCGACTATGTTTACAGCGCTGTGGAATCTGTTGGCGCTCTACAAATACCTGATAATAATAATAGTTGCTTGTAGAATGTTCGAATTGTAAATAATATATATTGTTAATATATATAAATAAATACTAGATAGATGATAGATTATGATATAGAAATAGATAGTTACTTAGATAGATGATAATTATTATATATTAAATATATAATCGAGTTGAGTGTAGAAAATAGATCAATCATCATACACAGTGGTACAGTGCACAACAATATCTAAAGTTTAGTATTTTTTTTCTCTGTTAATTTTTAAATTACCCTTACCATTACCATTAGTTTGCAGTCCAGTAGTGTACCATAACACAAATATTTTTTTCTAATTAATATAAAAAATGGTCTATTCTGTTTCCAAAAAAAGTAATTTTGGTTTAATACAATTTTTATTTTGTCATTTTATATTGTGGATGGATGCTGCTGCAGTGCAATTCAGCTTTTAAAATATTTTTTTGCAATAAAATAAATATTTTATCATTTTTTTAATGTAAGCTACAATCAATGCAAGTCAGTTTGTTTTCCTTATCATTGCTGCTAGGCTAGTGCTGCAACAATAACAAATCATTAATGCATTTTGGTGAGCCAAAATAATCAAAATAGCATGAGGCTTAAATGCAATGCATTCATTGTGTCAGGTGTGCAATGCCCTGTTAACCTGTGCATATGCATTGTGCAGCCATAAAATAGCAGTCCTGAGTACGCCTAACCAATTGTGTTTATAAAATACGAAAATAGCTAAGCTAATATAAGTCAATTCAATTGCGAATAATGTTTAAAATTGCATGCTCTATTGCTCTTGATTCAGAATAGAAATTAAATAAATTAATTTAAAGAAGAAAAAAAGTGTTTTTTACTTTGATGTCCCTCCCAGTCCCTTACTGCTTCTGTGTGTTTGTTGTTGTCTTTCCAAAAAATATAACTTGTCTCCCCTGACCCCCCTACCATTCTATGTCTATTTTTTCTCCCTCCCACCACTTTATTCTATAACTCTTTTATGTTCAACCAACAGCAAAGACTGCTTGTGTGTTGTCTTCTAGTATCAAGTTCAACAAACTCAGCCAACAGCTGTGGTTCCAGATTGCAGCCTGTTTCTTCTACAACAGAAAGGTCATCCACATCCTGCAGCCTGTTTCTTCTAATACAACAGCATGGTCATCCACATCCTGTGTCTTCTACAACAGCAAAGTCATCCTGCAAGTGCACTGCAAGCCTGTGTCTTCTACAATAGCAAGGTCAGCCATTCAGCCAGTGTCTTCTACAACAGCAAGGTCAGTCATCCATAGCCAGTGTCTTCTACAACAGCAAGGTCAGTCATCCAAAGCCAGTGTTTTCTACAACAGCAAGGTTGGTTCTCCAGAGCCATTGTATTCTACAACTGCAAGGTCAATCTCCTCCAGTGAAAGCCAGTGTTGCTTCAGTCTCAAATAAACATGATGATGAGCAAGCTCATTGTTGTCTTCTTTATATTAAATTCATTTCAAGTGTACACCTGTGGTCTCTTGTCTCTTCTCAATCAAGGTGACTGCATCTTCAAGCCCATTGTTGTCATTTTTAAATTCAAATGCAAGCCTGTGGTCTCTTCAATCAAGGTGACTGCATCATCAAGCCCATTGTTGTCTTCTTTATATTCAAGTGCAAGCCTGTGGTCTCTTCAATCAAGGTGACTGTATGATCAAGCACATTGTTGTCTTCTTTATAGTCAAGTGCAGCAAGCCTGCGTTCTCTTCAATCAAGGTAACTGCATCATCAAGCCCATTGTTGTCTTCTTTATATTCAAGTGCAAGCCTGTGGTCTCTTGTCTTAATTGCAGCAGAAGCAGAATACCTCCTTATTGATCAAAAAAAATTGATATTCGAAAATCTTTAGGAAGCTTTTTCAAGACTGCTTCCACTGCGTCATCTCTGCAACTTGAAGAAGTTATACTAACATCATCAGAGCTAAGCTAACTACATCATCAAGCCCGTTCAACTGTTGTCTTTCTATTCAAGTGCAAGCCTGTGGTCTATTGTCTCTCATTGTGCCACGGTTGCCACCCTACTGATCCTGGCAGTGTGTGCGGTAGTATAATCTCCTCATTTTCTGTGGCAGCTGGCAGTGTGTGCGGTAGTATAAATCTCCTATTTTTTTGTGCCAGCTGGTAGTGTGTGCGCGGTAGATACAATTCAAGATGAGTTCTGAAGAGCTGTTCGTGTCCAACAATAATAATGATGTTGATGATGAATTGTTAGTGCCAAAGAACAATTCAACATCAGTTGTTTGGGAATATTTTGGATTCAGAAAAGATGCTGTGACACAGAACCAAGTAATCTGCAAGACTTGTGGAACGAGTGTTGCAGCAAAGCAAAGTAACACATCAAACCCGTTCCAGCTCCTTAAACAGCGGCATAAGGAAATCTTTGAACAATGTATCGCAAAAAAAAAAAACCTGACAGACAAAAGATAACATAAACAAGCTGTGAAGCTAAAGTTGAGCAGCAACAATCAGTCATAAAGGCATTTGCAAGCACATCACCATATGCGAAGACCTAAAAAAGGCATAGAGAAATAACCAACCATATTATATATGCAAAGACATGTTGCCTGCATACACGGTTAGTAAAGAAGGCTTCAAAATGATACACACACTCGACAAGAGATACCAACTGCCATCTCGCAATTACTTCTCAGTAGTTGCAATCCCAGAAATGTATGCAAAATGCAAAGCTGTAGTTGAATCTGAGATAAAACAATTGAAATACTATGCAACAACAACAGATATGTGGTCAAGCCGAACAATAGAGCCATATATGAGTTTAACCGTGCACTTCATCAAGGATGATCATACTTTCCTTCTGACCACACTGGAGAGAATGTGGCCCAAGGTTTGAGAGAGGCTTTGGCCTCATGGGAACTCCATGAGGAGCAACAAGTGTCAATCACCACAGACAATGGCACAAACATCGTCAAGGCTGTCGTTCTGAATAAATTGACAAGACTACAGTGTTTTGGACACAGGTTGCATCTTGCAATTGAAAATGCATTGAAAGATGAGCCTCACATTTCTAGATCTGCAGGCTTGTGCAATAAAATTGTTTGCCATTTCTCACACAATTGGAAAAACAAGATGGCATTAACTCAAACACAGGAAGAACTTCAACTGCCAAAGCATTCACTTATAACTGAGTGCCCAACAAGGTTGAGCTCAAGACAAAAGATGATAGAGAGAGTTTTAGAGCAACATAGAGCATTGCCTCAGGTTCTCTCTGCAGACAGAAAAAACAGACATCTGGTTCCACAATGGCAGGCCAGTGATGTTCTTGAATCTGTGAGTAAGGCACTGGGTCAAGTTCAAGATTTTACTGATGCCCTTTCTGGAGAGAACTATATCAGTGTATCATATCTGAAACCAGTTCTGCATCTATTAAACACAAAGATACTGGCTCTGGAGGAAGATGATTCTGACCTGACCAAGACATTGAAATCCAAAATTCTTGAATATATGAATAGGAATTATGAAGTTGAAGATACTCTAGATCTGCTAGATATGGCATAATTCCTTGATCCATGTTTCAAGACAACCTACATAAATGCGGATAAAATTACAAGCATTAAGGCCAGGGTAATGTCTGATATGGCCATTGTGTCTGAGAAGCAAGTTGTGCAGGAGCCAAGTCAAGCAATCAGCAGTCCCCCATGCAAAGTAATAGATGTAGAAGAAGAATCAGTGCCAGCAACTGCAGCAGATGGTCCGCTTCCTGCAAAGAAATCAAGAAAGTCTTTAGGATGCTTTTTCAAGACTGAGTCCGCTGCGCCATCTCTGCAACTTGAAGAAGCCATAGCACCAGAGCTGAACAGCTACCTGCCTTCTCCCTCCATTTATAGTGAGAAGAATAATCTGCAATGGTGGAAACTACATCAGATTAACTTTCCCAAATTGAGCAAGCTTGCACAGAAATATCTGTGTTCTTGTAACTAGTTCACCATCAGACAGGGTGTTTAGCACAGGAGGAAATGTGGTGACCTATCAATGTTCATGCTTGAAGCCAGAAATGGTACATATGTTGGTTTTCTTTTTTAGCAAAAAATCTTAGCCAGCAGTAATGCTTGAAATCCAAAATGGTACTACTGTCATAATCAGATGTTGTTGTTTTTTTTTATCAAAAAGAAAATTTATGCTTACCTGATAAATTTATTTCTTTTTTGACACGATGAGTCCATGGATCATCTTAATTACTAATGGGATATTCACCTCCTTGTCAGCAGGAGGCGGCAAAGAGCACCACAGCAAAGCTGTTAAATAGCTCCTCCCTTCCCTCCCACTCCAGTCATTCGACCGAAGTTAAGGAAAGAAAGGAAAAACCAAGGTGCAGAGGTGTCTGAAGTTTATAATAACCAACAACCTGTCTTACAAGAACAGGGCGGACGGTGGACTCATCGTGTCAAAAAATAAATAAATTTATCAGGTAAGCATAAATTTTCTTTTCTTTTTTTTTTTTTTTGTTTGAATGATTTTTATTGAAAATCGGTGCATTGAAAATGAACAAGATATATAGTTTCAGTTATTTAGCAATAACATAACAGCAGTTCACTATAAAGACAGTCATCGTCAATGATTAATCCAATTTCCATAGGTATTTTCAAGATTATTTAAAAGTGGAGATGAGTCATAACATGACATTAGAAGATATAGAAGGATTTAGTGGGTGAAATAAGGCAAGGGTTGGAGAGGGATATAGGTGTAGTTTTAAAAGCTTCAGGTACAAGATGTCGAGTAAACTGTTTAAGTGTGATCGTCGTAAGATCCCTGCTCCCATATAAATTGAATATTGGAGATCATGTCTTGTTTACCTAGATAACAATAATGCATCTTTTCTAACGTGAGGACGTGGTTTACTTCAAGTTTCCATTGGGCAATGGTGGGTATCTCACATGTCTTCCATTTCCTAGGGATTAAGCGTTTAGCACAGGAGAGCATTAAAAGAAGTAGTTTCCTGCGATAGACGCAAGAGATTTTGGGGATGAGATTAAGAATTATGATTGGTGGGGAAAGTTTGATAACTACACCCAGAACATTGGCTATGTGTCTTTCTACTTGGTTCCAGAAGGTGTGTAGAAGAGGACATGACCACCATATGTGGGTAAGGGTACCCTCCTCCCCGCATCTCCTCCAGCAGCTGGAAGAGGCAGTAGGGTATATGATCCTCAGGCGCTGAGGGGTTAGATACCACCGAGCTAGTATTTTGTAATTCAATTCAGATATGGTCAAGGATAGAGAGATAGAGTGTGTGTGGCAGAAGCATTGCCTCCAGGTTTCAGTGTCTAGATCACTTTGGAATTCATCTGCCCACTTTGTCAGATATGTAGGTCTTTTCAGGGAAAGAACCCCTGAGAATTTTGTACGCCAGGGAAAGGTGCGCTCTATTTATATTCGAGTTGATACATAACTGCTCGAAAGTGGTTAGGGGTCTAAGTATCATTTCTTTGTGCGGGCAGTGGTTGATCGCATGTCTGATCTGTAGATAGGAGTACCAGCAGTGAAAGGGTGGGCCTAGTTCTTCATTGAGGGTAAGTCTGTCTTTAACTCCTGAGGTGTTGGTCACTAAGTAAATTGGTAGGGATCTATGGAGCCTATTAGCTGGGTTATGAGTGAATAGGTTGTGTTTGAGAAAGAGGTGATTTCGAAGAAGGGGAGTCAGGGGAGAAAACATGGTAGAAACTCCTTTTGTGTGAGTGAGTACGTCATCCCACACATCTAGGGTGGTTTTGATATAGTCATTGTCTTGTATAGTGCGGGGTCTGGACTCTTTGGGGATCCAAGGTAAGTCTCTCATGGGGTCAACCTGTGCTAGGTGGCTCTCCATCTGTATCCACAGCTTCGAAGGGTTGGCATGGTTCCAAGCTACAACTCTGGCTAAGTGTGCAGCTTTGTAATAATTAGTAAGATTGGGGACACCGAGGCCTCCATCTTCCTTACTCAAATACATGGTGGGTTGAGCTATTCTCGGGCGCTTATAGGACCAGATAAAGGAATTAATAATTTTTTGTTGTGTTAGGAGGAAGGGCTTTGGTAAGGGCAGAGGAAGGGCTTGAAACAAGTATAAGTATCTGGGAACTATCATCATCTTCACCGTGTTGATTCGCCCTAGCCATGATAAGTGTCCATGTCTATGCCAGTTCTCTAGCGAGGTTTTAACGCTCATTTGGAGGCTGTTAAAGTTATCTGGAAAGAGTGTGCGTGGATCTTTGGAGATTATCAAGCCTAGATATTTAAGTTTATCTGATAGTGTGAACTTTGTTTGTCGCGTGATAGATAGCATTTCTTGAGGGGTTAGATTTATCGGCAATATTCCCGACTTCTCAATATTCATGGAGAAGTTGGAGACCTGCTTGTATGCTTCTAAGGTTTGTATGAGAGCGGGTAGGGAGGTGGTTGGGGATTGTAAAGTGAAGATCACGTCATCCGCAAACAAAAGGCATTTTTGGGTAGTGTCTCCAAATTTTAGGCCTTGTATATGGTGACAATGTCTAATCTGCAGTGCCAGTATTTCAACTGTAATAGCGAATAATAGAGGTGAGAGCGGGCATCCTTGACGCGTGCCATTGGAAATGGGGAAAGGCTGTGATATGTTATTGTTGATTTTAATCTTTGCGCTCGGGTTGTGGTAAAGGGCCTTTATTCTGGAAATGAAGAACTCGGAAAAGCCGAATTTCGACAGGGTGGACCACATAAATTGCCAGTCCACCCTGTCGAATGCCTTCTCAGCATCTGTCGAAAGTAAGGTTAGAGGTGAGTGGGTAAGGTGGGCTTGTTGCAGTGAGTGGAGTAATCTGGTGGTGTTATCCTTCGCCTCTCTCCCCCCAATGAAGCCCACCTGATCAGGGTGGATTATACTGGGCAATATTGCATTCAAACGGTTGGCTAAGATTTTGGCATATATTTTCATATCAATATTTATAAGTGAGATAGGTCTGTAGTTGCTGACCACGTCAGTAGCTTTGCCCGGCTTAGGAATCACTGTGATCACTGCTTCTAAGAGGGAACTAGGCAGGACAGCACCCCGATCTATGTTGTTAAAGAGTGTCAGAAGCTGGGGGTTTATGTGTTGTTGTAGGAGCTGATAAAATTTGGATGTGAGGCCATCTGGGCCTGGGGATTTGCCATTCGGCAAGAACTTAATAACTAGATTGATGTCTCTTAGGGTGATGGGGGAGTCCAAGAGTTGTTTGTTATCTTCTGTGATAGAGGGTGTATGGACGTTGGTTAAATATGTTTCTAATTTCTCTTTCTTGTCTTGTGGCGAGGAGTCTACTAAATTGTATAATTTCTTATAGTAAGAAACAAACGAGTTGATAATTTCTTCATTTTTGTGGGTTAGCTCACCAGATGGGTGGCGAATTGTCCTAATGAAATTGGAGAGTCTTTGCTTTCTAAGGGACCTGGCCAATAGACGACCTGTTTTGTTACTTTCTACGAAAAACTTAGATTTGGTGGTTAACGCCCTCATGTGGGCTTTTTGGATCAGAAATTTATTTAGGGCTTCTCTAGCGTCAGTCAGTTTGGAGAGCTTGGTCGCAGAGGATGGGTCTGCTTTGAGAGTGGTTTCACAGGTAGTTAAGTCGTTAGACAGTGAAGTGAACTGGGCATTGTGAATCTTGCGTTGTGTGGCGGTGTGTTTTATTATAACCCCCCTTATAAAACATTTATATGCCTCCCAGTTGTTCGCGGGTGACGTGTCCTCAGGTTTGTTTAGGGCGAAGAATTCTGCCGAGTGTTTTTTAATGTCATCGACTGTTTTTTGGCTAGTCAGTATATGGTCGTTGAGTCTCCAATTAAATGTAGTATGGGGTTTGCTAGTCCATTTGAATTCTGTAGATACCATACTGTGGTCAGACCATGAGGTGTGCGTGATTTTAGAGTGTACAAGGGCAGAGAGCAGAGCCTGATCACACAGAATGTAATCTAACCTGGAATATGTGTGTTGTGGGTGCGAGAAGAAGGTGTAATCTCTCCTGTTAGTGTGTACTACTCGCCAGGTGTCAAATAGGTTGATAGTTCGTAAGGCTGCACAGTTAGAGTTAAGACTATTATTGCGTAGATAGGATTTCCCACTGGAGGTATCTAATATTGGATTCATGGGGAAATTAAAATCCCCGCCAGCAATGATGAGCCCCTAAGCTAGGTCTAGTATCTTGTTAGCTAGGGGTTTGAAGAAGTTGGGGGTGGGTCTATTTGGTGCATAGGTGTTTACCAGTGTGACCGGGGTGCCGTAGCACAGGCCAACAAGAATTAGGATCCTACCCTCAGTATCTGTGTATTTCTGCAGTAGTTCGAATGGGAAGCCGCGTCTAAATGAAATGCTGACCCCATTTTTCCCATGTGTACCAGAACTACAGTAGTGTTGGTCGAAATATCTTTTGGATAAAGTAGGTTCACGGTTTTTCTTAAAGTGTGTTTCCTGGACCAAAATAATGTCAATTTTTCGTTTGTAAAAATCATGAAACGCTATAGAGCGTTTTTCGGCTGAGAGGAAGCCCTTAATATTTTGGGTGGCTATGTGTAAGGTTTCTTCCTTATGGCGTGTTATAGGAGTCGTCATGATGTCAAGTGTCTAATGCTATCTCACTGCTCGGTATGTGGGGACCGGATGGGACACTAAGTAGAAGAGGGAGAGGGCTCCTACTGCTAGTATTGGAAAGGAAGAGTATCAGTAGGAATGTTAGTCAGTAGGAGTCAGTGAGGATGGGAAAGGGAAAGAGAGAAGTTATGACTTTAAAAACGGTGTTAGAGTAAATAACAATATTTATGACAATATTAATTCGATCAGCATTAATGTAAAATACAAGTCTTGCGCTGGGGGAAAAGAGAAAAGAAATTATACAACAGAATCTCAACTCGTAACTTGTAACTCTGAACTCGGGGGCCGTTGTTACAGGCCGGGTATCAATGTGAAGTAAAGTAGTGTGAAGGTCGACTAATTTGGTATGGCAGTATTCTGGCAAGGGGGGACATATATCCTCTGTACATTGCCTTGGTTCAGAAAGTCCGGTCAGTTTTATTGTGTCCTGTCTAGTGGGGTGTTGGGGTTAGTAGAAGGTGTTATGTGGATTTCCTATACTGTTAGCTGAAGTGTGTTCACTTTTCAGAGATGTTGAAGTGTATACATACTGTCCAAGTTACTGGAGTTGAGTCAAAAGTTGGGAAGTCACGAGTTCCTAAATAGTCAATGTATCATGGCACTATTTAACCTCAGCAAAGTCCCAGGTTGTGTATAGGAGATTGTATAAAATCTAAAAAGGGATCTCTCTGCGGGAGCCATATGTATAGGTTCAGTTTTGAGGTCCTAAGGAAGGGGAAGGTTAGGTCCATTAGTGTGGTTAAGTGTGTAACAGAGGTGGGAAATTGTCTTGTAACATGTTTAGAGTTCAAGAGCAGTGCGTCAATGCTTGCAGGGAAATGTAAAACATCAGAACATGTATATCACATCAAACTCAGTGAATAACATAACATAACATAATAGAACTTATCTTAATATGGAACATAGCTCAATACAAACAGAATATAGTGCCCTTAGGTGGTTATAGCACAATAGTCTATATGTGATGGGCAGCCTATGTGTGGTGATCAGAGCCTAGTGAAAAAAGAGGCATACAAAGACAAACAGTACATTGCATTTACTCATCTGGTAGAGCCCGAGTCCATGGTGTCTGAGTTAGTGGAAGATATTTGTCTTCTCTTATTCTGTTTAGAGTCGGTGTCTGGACCTGGTCTCCGCTGGGGTTTGGAGCCGTTTGAACCATCTTGTGGTCTTTGGGACGATTGATGATTCGTTATATCCGGCAAAGATATTTTTAAAATGTTGCAGAATCTGTGAATGTCGGATGGTGAAGAGCATTCCGTCTTCTTCCCGTTTTTCATCACTATTACTGAAGTAGGAAATCCCCATCTATATGGGATATGAAGTGAGCGGAGATATGTTGTTAGGGGTTGAAAGTCCCGCCTCTTCTGTAATGTTCTGAGTGATAGGTCCTGGTAGATTTGGATTCGATGGTCTTGGAAGTGTATAATTTGTCTTTTCCTGGCAGCATTATATATTTCCTCTTTTTGACAATAATTTTGGAAATGTACCACAATGTCTCTTGGAGGGGAGTCATCTGGAGGCTTTGGACGTAGTGCTCTATGAGCTCTATCTAGTGGAATGTCTAGATTTTCAGGGGAGTTTTCTCTTAGTATGTCCGCAAATAAAGCCTGGAGATAGTCTCGTATATCATTGTTTAATACCGACTCTGGTATCCCCCTGAAGCGAAGATTTCCCCTTCTGGTGCGATTTTCCAAATCGTCAATTTTGTCTTCAAGTTCTGAGATATGATGATCTTGTTGAGTTTGGCTAGTTGAAAGGTGTGCTAGTTTTTGTGCTACCACATACTCATGTTCCTCCAGAGTGTCTACCCTGTGGCCCAGGTCATTGATCTCCTTCTTCAGATCAGCGCATTCCTCCTTGATGCATGTCTTAACCTGCTCAATTAAGGTTGCAATAGCTTTGTAAGTTATTGGTGCGTCCTCCTCCTGGGCCATGATTGTAGTTGCCGCTTCAGTGGTTATAGGTGGACTATTGACTTGTTCCTCTTCTGTAGCGTCCGAAGTGGAATCTGTTGTTTTAGTCATAGATGGGTGGTCTGCCTGCTTGAAGAAAGCATGTACTGCAGGCTGGTTAGTTTGTGGAAGCTTTTGCGGTTTATCTTGACGAGTGTTTTTTCTTTGTGACATAGTGCCAGGAAGTGGTGTCGGGGCACTTGATTTGACTGAAAGTATCGCCACACACTGCACCCCCTGGGGATTTTACCCTCACAGGGCGATTACGGTGAAGGGAGAGTGGGGTATGACCCGCCGCACCGTGGTAGGGCGGGAAAGGGAGCGGGGGTACGTGTGCAAGGCGCACAATGATTAAAGTCACAGTATTGGGAGCATATGTGCCTAAATTATTTGTCTGCAGCCAAAAGATTCTTACAGTCTATATACCCCATTGGCACTGGTAAAGGGGTAATTTCTTTCGTGAGCTTGGGGCTCAGATGCTTAATGTCAGAAAGGATAAGTTAGGCCCCAGCTGTACTCCTGACATGGATGCCTGCTTATTGAGATATACAAAAACTTTTATTAAGCTGCGGCTGTGTATATTAGTGAGACAGCGCATATGGAGCTATGGTGGCGCACAAGGGAATCTTATCTGCTCTGTCGCCTTAGGAGCTGCGCATTTAGTAGTGAGCACAGCGTTACCAGTTAGGATGGCTTATTTATATAAGAGAAAGGAGTAGCTTCTGATGCGTCCTTTTAATTTGGAGTGTTTAATGTTGCCCCACGTGGCTTTAAGGTTGAGGAGAGTGCCCACTGGAAACAGTCCTTATATGTATGTAATTTTCCCATACGTTAGTGTTTAAAGTAGTGTAGCAGCAAGATGGTTACAACAATTGCGTGCCTCATATGTGTATCTTTAATCTTGTTTTGTCTGGGGTTGTATGCGCCTTTGCAGAAGTACAATCTGTGCATTGGAGTGGCTTCTGAGCTGTTTAATTGGAAGCGTGTCCCCCGGTTGATAATTTGTGGTTAGGGTGAGGTGTAAGATGAAGCGTGTGAAACTTATGGCTTACCGGGCGTTGTAAAGCGTGGTCCGGTCCCATGAGAGAACACAAACTGCAGCGTTAAAAGTTCAGAGTGTTATGTGCTGCGAGGAAAGTTTCCTATGCGGTCTTCATGTAGTGTCTCTGATCCTGCTTGTTCTAAGTTATGCGCTGTTAGATCCGGGCTTCAAGGGTGTTACTTGCTGCGGTAAAGGCCGCAAGCCTAAGAGGTCACTTCGATAGTGTACACGGTAAGGAGCTGGGCCACCGGGTCCTCAAACCGGCTACCAGATGTTAAATACAGCTTACAATTGTTATGGGCTTATTATTCGAGCATTTAGTCGTGTTTAAGAGCATTAGTACCCGGCCCGCATTCAGAGCTTCAGTGAAGTGCGGCCATTATGCTCGGCTGCTCGCTCCGCCCCCTTTCTTTTCTTTTTTATGACACGTTGAGTCCATGGATCATCTTAATTACTAATGGGATTCAATACCCAAGCTAGAGTACACAGATGATACGGGAGGGACAAGACAGGGAACCTAAACGGAAGGCACCACTACTTGAAAAACCTTTCTCCCAAAAGTGGCCTCAGCCGAGGCAAAAGTGTGAAATTTGTAAAACTTTGAAAAAGTGTGAAGAGAAGACCAAGTTGCAGCCTTGCAAATCTGTTCCACAGAAACTTCATTTTGAATGCCCATGAGGAAGCAACAGCCCTCGTGGAATGAGCCGTAACTCTCTCAGGAGGCTACTGTCCAGCAGTCTCATATGCAAAATGTATGATACTCTTCAGCTAAAAAGAAAGAGAAGTACTTGTATGTCAGATTGGAAAGATCTTGTTGATAAAAACGTGATTCTAGAAAGATATTACTATTTCAAATTAGGTCAGCTTAATTTTTACCATGATATACTATTCCTATGGGAATCGTTCATCCACATAGATAAGGTGGAACGAACTGCTAACTCCAGCCAGTGAAATATCCTACCCAACGCAATCCAAAAGGGCTTTATACAAAACGGCTCAAATTTAGGCAACACAAGCTATTAAACGCAATACTATGGTCACCCTACCTTCTTCCTTCTCTAGTCTAAACTTTTCTACTACTTTTCTTTCCTTCTAGTGAACTGAGATTAAGCACTCTCATACGCCTATATGTACTAGAAATTTACTAAATTAATATTGTTTGCTCACATTTTGGACATTCATTTAAAGACAATGTTGTTGTAAACATTAGTTGATCTCACCTTAAGACCAGACGGGAAGATGAATATGCCAGCCATGTCTTTTAGAATCTTAAATCCTCCCAAACCAAAGCTCAAATGTAAAGGAACTTTTAAGCTCGAGACAACTTATGTACACTTCAAAACATCAGTTTATGTGATTTGTAAATGTGCAAAAGTTAATTTCTAGACCAACAGTTTACTTATCTGTCATTGTTATTGTTAAGTTTTCAATATTATAAAAATAAAATAAAAAAAAAAAAAAAGTAGCCGTAGCTTTCTGTCCCTTAGGTTTTCCTGAAAAAAATCACAAAAAAAGAAAACGACTGCCGAAAGTCCGTAGTCGCCTGCAGGTAAAACTTTAAAGCACGGACCACGTCCAAATTGTGCAGAAGTCGTGTTCTTTCTGAGAAGAAGGATTAGGACACAAAGAAGGAACAACAATCTCCTGATTAATGTTCCGATCAGAAACAACCTTAGAAAGAAATCCTAATATAGTATGTAAAACTACCTTATCTGAATGGAAAATAAGGTAAGGGGACTCATACTGCAATGCCGAGAGTTCTGACACTCTACGAGCAGAAGAAATAGCAACAAGAAACAAAGCTTTCCAAGATAACTTAATATCTAAGGAATGCATAGGCTCAAACGGAGCCCCGTGAAGAAATTTGAGAACTAAATTCAGACTCCATGGAGGAGTAACTAGTTTTAACACAGGCCTGATCCTGACCAAGGCCTGACAAAATGATTGTACATCTGGAACATCCGCCAGACGTTTGTGTAACAAAATAGTTAAGGCCGAGATTTGACCCTTTAGGGAACTTGTCGACAATCCTTTCTCCAAACCCTCTTGGAGAAAAGACAAAATTCTAGGAATCGTAACTCTACTCCATGAGTAGCCATTGGATTCACACCATAAGAGATATAAACTCCCTATCTGATGGTAAGTCCTTCTAGTTACAGGCTTACGAGCCTGAATCATGGTCTCTATGGCCGAGTCAGAAAAACCCTGCTTGGATAAAATTAAGCGTTCAATCTCCGAGCAGACAGCTTCAGAGAAAACTAGAATTTGATGAAGGAAGGGCCCTCGAATTAGAAGGTCCTTCCTTAACGGAAGTCTCCAAGGTGGCAATGATGACATGTCCACCAGATCTGCATAGCAATTCCTGCAAGGCCAAGCAGGTGCAATGAGGATCACCAATGGCCTTTCCTGCTTGCTTTGAGCAATAACCCGAAAAAAAGCAAACGGATGAAAGAGATATGCTAGACTGAAGATCCAAGGAACCGCCAGAGCATTCCTCAGTTCCGCCTGGGGGTCCCTGGACCTTGACCCGTATTACGGGAGCTTGGCATTCTGTTGATGCCAAGAGATCTAATTCCAGCTAACCCCTCTTGAGAATCAGGCTGGAGAACAATTCAGGATGGAGTTACGTTGTCCGACTGGAACCTGATAGACTGGACCGAGGCTGAGGCCAGGCCGGAAGAGCGTTGAAGATTGCTCTCAGTTCCAGGATGTTTATAGGAAGACTCTGACAGAGTCCAAACTCCCTGAGCCTTTAGGGAACCCCAGACTGCTCCCCTCCCTAGAAGGCTGGCGACTATTGTCACAATCACCCAAGATGGTCTGCAAAAGCAGGTTTCCTGGGAGAAATGATCCTGAGACAACCATCATTAAAGAGAATCCCTTGTCTCCTGCTCCAGTAGTATTCGAGGAGACAAATCCGTCTAACCTCCGTTCCATAGCATGAACATGTTTAACTGCAGAGGTCTGAGGTGGGAACTGAGCAAATGGGATGATGTACATTGCCGCAACCAGCAGCCCGATTACCTCCCTGCACTGGGCCAGAAAAAATCTACATTGATAGGGTAATTGTTATAATTCCCAAGAAAGTTACTTTTGTATTAGGAACTAAGGAACTCTTATCCGATTTTACCTTCCACCGCAGGGTCGGCTCCAGAACGAATGAAATGGGGGGGCATTTTTTTCTGACGAGGGGGCACGCATTTACAAAGCATATATGAAAGTCAAAATAAGAGCAGACCTACATATTCTGCAGGAAAGTGTAGCTTCTAGCTGGCTTATCCCCCACTATTAACATTTGGATAATATGTGCTAAATCACTAGGTAAAAGAATGAAGTCTAAATCTTATGCAGTGCACTAAAACAGAGCCATTAAACTTGAGACCCCCAGTGCAATAGCTCCTTAAAAATAATTCACCTCTTAATCACCATGATCCAAAACCCTTAAACTCAGATGTACTGTAGGACACACTATATGTCATATAGTGTGTCCTACAGTACATCTGATTATATAATCTAACCTGCACATATTTACACATTTTATGCACATATCGTAGTAATAATAAATGGTTAGGATTTGGCAAACAACTTGTTTATTGCCACTTAATAAATTAATTAAATCTTTTTGTAGGGAGAAGTTCTTTTTATTTCCAGGCACAGACACAAATAAGTTAGTAAAATACCTGAATGGGTAAATGGATGAATGTGTGAATGAATGGTATTGATGAATGGATTGCTGAAGGAGTTTAGCAAGCTTTATCTGCTGTTGCCAAGATTATTTTAAACTTTGCTGCCTGGCCCTTTAGTATAATAGTATAGTTTAGTATAAACATAATAAATGTTAAATAAAGCATAATATAAAAAAAAAGTATTAAATACAAATGTGTCAAAATAGTGTGCTGCTCTTTTTTTATATTAATTTTCTTCCAGAAATGTATAAATACAATATATATTATGGATATATGGTATATATATATATATATATATATATATATATATATATATATAATAAAGAGGTTCCCCCTGTCTAAATATAAATATCATCCCTTATATACATAAAATTATAAAGAGGTTCCCTCTGTCTCCCACACACACAGCCCCTCCCCAGTACCTTAAATAAATATAAATATCATCCCTTATAGACATATATATAATATTATAAAGAGGTTCCCTCTGTCTCCTACACACACAGACCCCTCCCCAGTATCTTAAATAAAAATAAATATCATCCCTTATATACAAATATATAATATTATAAAGAGGTTCCCTCTGTCTCCCACACACACAGCCCCCTCCCCAGTACCTTAAATAAAAATAAATATCATCCCTTATATACAAATATATAATATTATAAAGAGGTTCCCTCTGTCTCCCACACACACAGCCCCCTCCCCAGTACCTTAAATAAATATAAATATCACTCCTTATATAAATATAAATAATATTATAGAGAGGTTCTCTTAACAGACACACTCAGTCACACACCTTATACACAATTTTATAACATTATAGAGAGGTTCCCTCTGCTTTGCCACACACATACACACAGCCTCCCTATTACCTTATATAATATATACACAACCCCCTCCTCAGTACCTTACTATATTGCAAGAAGGTTCCCTCAGTCTCACACTTACAGATACGTTTGCAGCTAGATCCCATCCGGCTGAAGGACCTGTGATGTGAGGGCTGTGACTTTATTGGTACGTTAGCTGGAAGGGACCAAGCCAGATAATACATTTTGCTGTATACATTATTTGTTATCTGAGCTTGCTGCTTTGTAAAATACATGGGAGGCAGCATGACAGCTAGGCCTGATGTGTGCACTGAGAGGTGAGGATGGGGAAAATTACCCATAAAAAGTACCTGCCTGCACTACAGCTGCCTTAGAGCAATGCTTCAGCTGCTGCCCTAAGTAAATGCCTTGTGAATGTGTGCCTAGTGCAGAATACACCTTACACTTAGACTGACTGAGCAAAACAAATATAAATAACATCACTGCTGAATGTGATGTTTTTTCTCACCGTGACCAGCCTAGTCTTGCTGCTTCTTTCCTCCTTGCATCACCTCACGCTGATTCCCTCTCACGAGTCAGCTCTCACTCTTCCCGCGCTGGGACTCTGGGTGGGAGGAAGTGATGAGTCATGATGAGTGTCAGGGAGAATGCAGCGTCATCATGTGAGGCCAGCTGGATCAGTCAGTCATCTTCAGCAGTGCCAGCCACCTATTGTGAAATAGGTATAGCTAAGTCATACCCCAGCCTTCCACTGCACTGACTGACTGAGTGCACATTTGAGCGTGCACAAGCCCCGCCCCCAGAAAAGGTGCGGGGCAAAAAAATAAAACATTTTAAGTAAAAAAAAAATTAAAAAAATAATTTACAAAAATCCTGTGTTTTGAGGGGGCACAGCATTCCATTTGGGTGGGCATTGCCCCCCAAAGCCCCCCCTTGGAGCCGACCCTGTTCCACCGGTGATATCGCCAGAAGGATAACATAATGTCCGTGTGTGGATCTTGCTTGTTGAAAGAATAGCGTCTGGACTGGGATGTCATCCAGGTAGGACGCCACTGCAATGTCCTGTAACCGAAGCACTGCTAACAGCGATCCCAGAAGCTTTGTGAAAATTCTGGGAGCTGTGGCAAGACCGAATGGAAGAGCCACGATTGGAAGAGTTTGTTTAGAAAGGCAAATCTTAGGAACTAGTGATGTAAATGGGAACATGCAGGTACGTGTCCTTTAAAACCACTGTTGTCAAAAACTGACCCTCCTGGATCAAAGGGAGAATGGAAAGAATAGTTTCCATCCTGAAGGACGGTACTTTAAGAAATTTGTTTAGATTCTTAAGATCTAAAGTAAGCCTGAAATCCAGACCCTGTTCCTATATCGGAATAGGAACAATCACTCCCAGGTCAGAGAGGTCTCCTACACAGTGTAAGAACGCTTCTCTAGTTTGTATCCCTGGGACACTATTTCTATTGCCCGGGGATCCTAAACATCTCGAACCTGAGCGAAGAAGAAAAGTCCGCCCCCTACAAGATTCGGTCCCGGATCGGGGGCAGGCCCTTCATGCCGTCTTTGGTTCAATAACAGGCTTCTTGGATTGTTTTCCCTTATTCCAAGACTGATTGGGTCTCCCTGAAGGTATAGACCGTTCCTGCTTGGAGGCGGAAAAGGAAGAATTTCCCTTGAAATCTTGAAAGGAAAGAAAAATACTCTGTCATCCCTTTTGTTTGTTTCTCTTATTCTGAGGGAGAAGATGACCTTTACCTCCCGAGATATCAGAGATAATTTCCGTCAAGCCAGGTCCAAACAAGGTCTTCCCCTTGTAAGGAATTGCTAAAAGCTTAGACATAGAGGACACATCCACAGATCAAGGCTTTAGCCCTAAGGCTCTGCAAGGTAGAATAGAGAAATCTGAAATGTTTGCTCCCAGTTTAATAATTTGAAGGGAAGCATCTGAAATAAAGGAATTAGCTAATTTAATAGCTTTATCCTATCCTGGATTTCATCCAGGGAAGATTCTGTCCTGATAGCATCAGGCAACGCATCGAATCAATATGCCGCCGCACTAGAGACGGTAGCAATGCACACAGCTGGCTGCCCTTGTGAGCCCTGGTGTACATACATCCTTTTGAGTAACCTCTCTTGTCCATAGGATCTTAGAAAGAGCAACTATCCTCTATGGGAATAGTAGCTCTCTTAGCAAAGAAGAAAAAGGTTCCTTCCACCTTGGGGACTGTTTGCCAAGCCCCCTTAACAGAGTCGGCTATGGGAAACATCTTCCACTCCTTAGCAATGATCTCAGAAGCTCGGTCTGTTACCGGAAACACGTCTATCGCGGAAGAACCTCAAAATATTTGTTCCGCTTACTGGACTTCTTAGGAACAACAACGACCGTGGAGTCGCTGTCATCCAAGTAGCTAAAACCTCCTTAACCCTTTAAGGACACAGCTTTCAGTTTGCTCAATTGTTTTATGATGGAAAAATTCCGTCATATGTCCTTAAGAGGTTAAGTAACAGATGGAGGTGATCTAGCTAAAACCTGAAAGACACAACTTCAGTATCAGCAAGAGGGATTACACTGGCAGAATCGGAAATTTCACCTTCAGATGCTACTACGGTATCCTCCTCAGGCTTCTGGGAGGGGTCCTCTGAAATAGCAACAACTGCGTCAGAAACCTTGCTTACTGAATATCTGATTTTCCTTGTACGCTAACTCCAGCAGGAGTTTGAGAGGAAGTGCAGGGCACTGCATGTAAGGGCGGTAAACTCTGGGACGTTTGAGAACAAAGCTGCGTTATATATTGAGCATTGTCATTAGATTCCTGAACAATGTCTTAGTTAGAAAATGTTGGCTCAGAACAAAGTTTATCCCTGTAGCTTAAAAGTTCTCTCAATACATGAGGAACAGAAAAAAGGATTGGTGGTTCTACATTGGCATTGTCATATTGAGCAAGTGACACATTGCAAAACCTCTAGGTCCATTTCTAACATTAAACTGAAACAATTTAATCATCCAAAGATAAATTTTTCTTAGAAATGCAAAAAAAAACTAAAAACGTTACTGTCTCTAAATAATAAAACTAACTTTTTTACTGTGAAAAACGTCTAAGCATTATTATTTTAAAAATGAACGTATCAGCACCCCTACACCTCAACAGCACTTCTGCTGAGGTGCCTATGTCCTCTGAACAGGAATTGAGTGAAACTATGATTCCTTGCACAGACGATCTCCGGAGTAGTTACGCAAGTTTCACTAGGAAAATATGCGCAGCAATGATATGCGCATGCGTAGAATCCAGTTACCCTGAAGTGGAGTAAAAAGGGCGCACAATTACTCTACGCCCATCGTGGGCGTGGCCAAGGAAATCTCCCGGTCGGCTCTAAAATTCCAAACCCGCTGGGAGATGTGGAACCACCTAAGTCAGTAAAATAAGCCACAGTGCCTGCAGCAATGCTGCTCAAATGCCCCCTATGCCTAAGGGGAGACTATGAGAATAATAATGAGGCTTGTCCCATGTATAAAGTAAATACAGTGACCTTTTTTTCTGAGACTCCATTTTCTTTAAGTCCCAGTGCCTGCTGCAACGCTGCCCAAATGTCCCCTATGCCTAAGGGGAGACTATGAGAATAATAATGAGGCTTGTCCCATGTACAAAATAAATAAAGTGCTCTTTATTTCTTAGATTCCATTTTCTTTAATCCCCAGTGCCTGCTGCAACGCTGCCCAAATGTTCCCTATGACTAGGGGGGAGACTATGAAAATAATAATGAGGCTTGTAAATAAATAAAGTGCCCTCCTTTATTTCTGAGACTCCATTTCCCCCCAGAAAAAAAAAAAAGTCAGCACTTACCTTATATGCTCCCTGGAAGATTCCAGGTTTGAGAGGTCCTATCCCTCACATGGACCTGTGAATGAAGAGAAAGTCCTGAGTTAGAATCTCTCAGGTTTTCAAGAGGCAGGGCAGCATCAATATATGGGAGGCGCATTGAGAATTATGTCCCACAAGTTCCCATTGCTCTAAAGCCGCCAATGCTCTACGGAAGAGACTGATATGGACTACGGCTACACGATAGAACAAAGCAGCACAATCTTGCAAAACTTTTAAAAATAATAAACTCTTGATTGAAGAATCTTTTCTAACACCTAATTTACCACCTCCTTGCTTTTAACGTAGGCAAAGAGAATGACTGGAGTGGAGCTATTTAACAGCTTTGCTGTGGTGCTCTTTGCCGCCTCCTGCTGACCAGGAGGTAAATATCCAATTAGTAATTAAGATGATCCGTGGACTCATCGTGTCATTAAAAAGAAAAAAACCTAACCAATCAGTAAACCATGCAAATTTTTAAAGCTATTTAATATTTATGTTATTCTCTTATTTTAAATATATATATAGTAAATAATATTATATATTATGTTATTACATACTACTAAATTATTTACTAGTAATACAAATTACAAATCAGAATTTCTTTATGGGCCCTCCTGTTACAAGCTAACACATGTTATAGTTTGTACTTAATGTGTCACTCACTATGACTAACCCATTGTGATATTGTCAGCTCAAATACTTATTGATTCACATTCCCCCAACACATGCAGCAGTGTGCATTGTACTGCCTTTACTGCACTTAGAAACACAAATCATGCTCTGGACAGTCAACACGTTTCAGGTATCTCCATGCATGCACACTGCTTCATATGTTACTCATACCAGAGCTAGACTGACTGCCCAAGAAAACATGGACAATGTGGTAAGAACTGGCCAGCTAATTTAATTTCAATTAGCTTTGTATGTGTTTTCACTTGTTTGTATTATGTACTCTAACTATAACTGTTCTTAGTGTTCTGTTATGTACTACTACTACAAAATAGCCGTGTGATGTAATATGACAGGCTGCAGGATTGACCTTGTCAATGCCACATCCCTCAAGTTTGCCTGGACAGTCACTCATCTAAATGAATAACACATGCAGAAGTGTGTACATTGTACTACCTTTACTGCACTTATATATAAATCATACTGCTGTAAAGTCAGCACTTTTCAGGTTTCTCCATGCTTACACTGCTTCATATGTTAATCGTACCACAGCTAGACTGACTGCCCAAGAAAACATGACAATGTTGTGTCAGAAGACCTAAGAACTGGCTAGTGGCTACTATGTAACCACAGCACAGGCAGCTAATTTTATTTTACCTATTTTGTGGTTTGTATTTTTATGATCCAAGACTGTATTGGACATTGAGAAACAAGTAGATTAAGATTCTGTAGTGTTAAATACATGTTTTATTAAAACATTAAGGTGTTAGTCATTTATAAGAAAATAGCAATCGCAATTATCATTTTTGCCCATATTGCCCAGCCCTACATATGTATTAATATGTGTATATAGAAGTGCGTTAAAGACACTTGCAGTTAAGTAGATGAAAACATTTATGCAATATTAATTTTTTTTAAATTTTTTTTTAAATATAATTTTTTATTGAGGTTTAGTTAAAGGCATACATAGAATATCAGAACAACTTCTCATGTCACAAGAGATAAGGCTTCAATGTTACAGGAGTAATAAAATAGACATGAAAGAGACGTATAGCCACCAAGTTACATAGCTTGCAAACATTATACAGATAGGGTGCTAATCCTTCAGGAACCTTCCATATGACACAATAAAGTACTTTTGGACCAACAAAAGTAACAGGTAGTAATGAAGCGAAAGAAGGAAATTGTTACTAAGGAGACCACTTTTGGGTCTCATTGATAAACCTCGGATTTTTAAATAGTTAGTACTTGGTGTTGTAAGCAATAAGAGTAAATATATAAACTTGCTGTGTAAATAGTGTGGTAAATAAACTTGCTGTGTAAAAAGAGTTGTAAAGTATACAGGTATAAATAGTTAGAGTATGACATAGACAAGATAAGCCATATAGATAGCCCTCCAGCATTAGGAGGTATATTACAGGGGGGGGGGGGTGAGGGGAGGAGGTGGTAGGTCAACTAAGGTTTATGCGAATTATGTGGAGTACTATAAATAGGGAGATAAGAGTAACAGAGCAGGTCCAGCCTGCACTAGAAACCTATCCCCTACTGCTATGTGACAGAGCTGCAAATCACATCATAGTCCTATCAGACTCAAACAATTAAACTATAGCGCAAAGGCTTAACTACTATTTATATGGCTTTAGAGGTTATATTGCAGAAAGGAAAGAAAACATATACACTCAAATAACCCAGTACAGTTAGTGGCTTATGTGAATTGAAAATAACCCCCTGTATTGTAATGTAATTAATCATGTTATGCATGGCTCACCACCTCGGCCGCCGGCAGTGTCTCCATACAATACAAGGCCAGTAAGCAGGGGTTGAAAAAATATTTTTAGGCAAGTAAATAGTAGTCAAAATTTATAAGGAACTGTGTCTAGGGCTTGAATCCTTCCTATGTTCAACATATACTCTTACAGAGAAAAATCTCCAATATTACTGCCATACAGCCGACTCAAAGACTAATGGTGCTCCAAAGTAGTTGAAAATTTTAAATTAGAGTGCTACTAGGAATGTCTATGGGTACATATAGACATCAACTTGCGAACAGGTGCTTAGTACCTATGAGCTAAGTGTATTAGAGTAAACACATAACTAGGAACTGTGCTATAGCCTTACAATATTAGATGAACATAGATATTGTGCTAAAATTGGATACATATGGGATAGTAGGTCTGATTTGTAGGGGTGCACAGTATCCAAATACCCATTAGTGCTAAAAATGTAGGATATAACAATTAAACATGGTACTAATGTATCAAATTAATGCAGGAGATACAATATACAAAAACTTTCTCCATATGGGCTCTGGCTATAATAAAAAGAGTCTCTGGAGCAGTGACTAAGGTAGGTAATGAAACATACAAGGTACGCTTACAAACAGTTCGAACAACCTAAAAATTTCAAATTACATGCATATCCTACGCTAGGTCTGGAACTTTAGAAATTCAGAGAACATTAGTATTAAGGTTAAGCAATTGCAGACATTCTGGACATTAAAGTAAGAATATTAAATTGTAAACAAGTGTACAGCCGATACATTGCAAAGGCCTATTAAAAACAGAGAGCAAGGTAGTAGTAGTGGGTTCTTTGGAGTGAAGTAGATGGATGTGGCATAACATGAGCGTGCTATAAGCAAAGCTCTGCATGTGTATAAACCAGACAGTACCGGTGTTATATGCTGCACCATTAAGTACTGCAACCTAAATGAAAATATGATCCTATGGAGAAGAGCTATCTGGGAGAGCTGTAAATGAGAGGCTGCACAAGCAATAATGTAAACAGTATGAACAAATATCCATATACTCTGCAGCAGTGTGTCCTGAATAGTTGAGCTTGCTTCAACTTTACTAAAGTAACGATGATTTATTTCTATATCCAGGCGTAGGACTGCTCATATACAACAAACAAGGAAACATGAACCTTGAAACAAGCTTCTAACAGTAGAACAAAATAGTAAAGTCCAGAGCCTGTAATGTAGACGTGATAAACCTGCGTGCAGCGTCTATAGAGTTATATCATTAAACATGTCGCAGCAACATAAGTAGAAACAAGATATAAACCATTAAAGCGTGAACTGACATACCCACAGTACACATATCCCCATAACATTGACAAAGAAAAACATCGGAGCGCATTGGTTGCTATAACATAGCCATAAGGAGCTAGAGAACAAAACAGGTGTTATGCTGTAGATGCGTTAACCCCGGCCCTAAGGCCGACAGTGAACAAGGGCAAACACAAATCCCCAGGTAATCTAGGTCTCTATCAAACTTTGATGCTCAGTTCAGCAAACACAGTCCCTAAATGGCCAGTGTCGGTAGAAACATAGAGAGTCTTCAACCAATGCCAGATTTGATACTAAATAATGTAGGGAGTATCATTACAAGCCAGTCTGCCTCAATTACGCTTTGTGAGTCCCAACTGTGCTGAGCTGGTTTCCCTGCAAATACAGACCTTCGTGTTTTCTTGCTTTTGGCCCCAGTATCGTTAAGGCGAGCATTCTCCTGGACTCCCTGTCGCTGAGACCGTTTACCACTAGTGCCCCGCCAAGCTAAGGTGTTTGCTGGGTTATTCTTCTTGGTCTGTGAATAGCTCCGGTCTTGCTCCAGTATCTCACCCACTTTCTTGCTAGATCGGACGATGTTTGAAGTATGTAGATGCGTACCCGGGACACATGGTAGGGATGACAAATCAGCCTCTAGACCGTTATTATCCAGCAGCTGCCCATGCAGACTGTCAGGCGGTTCTGTAGGGACTTGAATGCACATCGCAGTAGCTACATCACCCTGCTTAACAGACAGTTCCTCTGTGGTGCACACACCTGTGCTCTGTAAGGGAGGGTGATCTGCAGGGCTTGATAGTTCCATAATCGGTATCTGATTAGGTGGGGATCCATACAGCTTGTCGAAGACAATCTCCAAGTCTCGTTTTAAGTCTCTAAAATGGTCAGCCAAGAGTTGTGCCACTTCCGATTCCCATCTTTTCAAGCCCTCCATTATGCTGTGCGGGTAATTGAGAACACTTAATGTGTAAGCTCTGAATCCAGCTGGTATGAGTAATAACAGGCTGTCTATAGCTAAGGCGCTACAGCCGCATTATAAGTGTATCCAAGTGATCAGTCGACAGCGTTGTCACAAGAGAGTCAGTAGGAAAGAGCCTCCATGTGCCAAGATGGAGATTCGCGCCTCTGCTATAAGCTATGCAGCGTAGATTTCAGGGTCTTTTCCTTCCGTATTGACGCTCCATATGTGAACCGATACTGAATAGGTATCAGTATTATCTGGGCTATCTGTTAAGATTGTAGAATAACATAATTTTCAGGCAAATAATGCCATTTTGCACGATAAGTATGCAGGAGCTCTTGCTATGTGCGACTGATCTCTTTAGCAGTTGGCTCCGCCCCCCGCAATATTAATTTTAATAAAGTGTTATAGTGTATAATATATATACATACACACATATACAGATATATAGTAAAAAAAAAAAAAAAAAACATTTTATATATATAAATATGTATTTATGAATAAACTGTACTTATTCTGCAATGTGCAGAACATTGGAATGTTACATTCATATTTTCATGTTGGGTTAGCACACATGAGAATATGTGATCCGAGTAGGTATTTTTAACAACTTTTCTTGATCCATTGACTTCTATGGGGGATTACACAAACATGCACGAGCAAAAACAGTTTACTTTCAACTCATAATATGAGTGCAACCCGACAAGCGCAAAAAGCTTGAGCAGGAGCGTTAATTAGTGCTCTACTTGTAATCTTGCACTATATGTATTCTTCAACTGACTGGTGCTACCATATAGTGCGGCTAACACGTGCACGCGTCTGAGCTTCCCTTTTTGGTTTTTAACAAAGGATATCAAGGAAAAAGAAAATTTGATAATGTAAGACATTTATTAATTGTCTTGTCATTTGGTGATTATGCAATCTAATGTATTTACAGGTCCTTTAAGAAATAATAGAGCACACAATGTAAGGTTGAAAAAGTGAATTTATAGCAATTTCAATGTTTATGTGTAACACTGCAAGTCAAAATAACAGAGCAGAAAACCCCCAAAAACAAGTGCTAAGACCAAATCTTGAAGACAAAACAGTTGTAACAAATACATTTATTAGATTTTTCTGTATGATACATTCGGCTTTGATAATCTTAATCCCTCCAATGGCTTCTGAAATTCATGCAGTTTCTTGGCCTAGAACAGATTCCATTATTCACTAAACATGCAAATTTATTGGAAATCCCACTTTTATATTTTAGCTGTCTTTCCTTAACCTATGCATTTGTATTTAAAAATTTTTTAGTTTTACATAAAAAAAACAAAAAAAAAAACAACCAGCAGATGTACTGGAAACTTTCTATAGGGAGTTATTTAAACTTAGACCTTAAAGAATTCACAATTACTGGAATATACCCCTAGTTCACTTTTCTTTTTGAGTAAGAGGAGCTAAGCAATTGAATTTAAATAAATCAGGGGTTTCAGTCTTTGAGAATTTCAACCTTGTTTTTTTATGTAAAGAGTCTTATTCCATGATAAAAAAAAAATCACAACAAAGGAGCTCAAAAGGAATATATTATTGTGACTGGCTGGGGCTGCTGCCATTAAGGGAGTCTATTCCCACCTCCTTTCTTGGAATGATCCATTTATGTGGGGGTTTTCATAGCTGTCACTTTAACATCACATATTTTCAAAATTCCCTGATTTATAGGAACATTAACGGAATTAGCATTTCCTCCTCTAGTCCGTGGAAGAGATTCTGATAATTCTATTATAACAGATAGGGAAACATCGAGTTCTCAATTTTCTTCTCTTATGATGTTGGTTTCTCTTCTGTGACCTCTTTCTTGGCCTCTTCGTATACAGGTTCCTCTTCAGGACCCACAGACTCTGGAGCATCTCCTTTAGCATTAGGAACCCAAAGTCCTGAGTCAATACACTGCTTCATATAATATCTGGCTTCCTAAAAGGACATCATGGAAGAAGAATATAATGAAAATGAGTATATCTCTTTTCTAACCTAAAAAAAATTTATAGTTAAACTAATTATGTTTCTTAATTGAATATTAAGGTAAATATTTATACACATTCAGTAGAACTTGTTTAATTATTGGATAATCAACATACACTATACATTTTTTAAAAAAAGTATTGAAGACTGTAAATGTGATGGTTTCCACAAATGCAAAGTAGTCCAGGGATATGCCCCTTTAAATGTCGATTTAGTATATTTGTCTGGTCTCCCTTGTGGATGACATATGGCTTGTTAGGTTATAAAGGTGTTTTTTTTAATTTATTTTTTTACACCAGCTAATAGCCCAGACATATTCTATAGTCACTGAAAGTGTTCTCAGGAAATGAAAATAAAGACAAGCCTAATGTTTCAATCAGCTCAGGGATTGCAGGTGTGCCCAGAACACCTAGAGGTGTTTCGGATTTGTGGGTATAACTTCACTAAAGTATGAGGTTGTGAATTTGGAGTTCTGATATATTATTATTATTCTTTATTTATAAAGCGCCAACAGATTCTGCAGCGCTGTCCATGGGTAACAAAGGTAAAAGGACAGTACAATATGAGACACCAGACAAAATTTAACAAACAAATACAGGAGGAAATGGGAACTCTGTTCCCGTGGGAACTTACAATCTAAATGGGTAGGAGGGTGAGAAACAGTAGGTGGGGACTGCAAAGGTGGGAATGACGTTAGTGTGGAGTTAGATGAGGGCAACTATTAGGCAAGTGGAATTAGTTGATGATTTGGTGATAGGCTTCCCTGAACAAGAAGGTCTTAAGGGAGTGTTTAAAGGAGGAGAGGTTGGGGGAAAGTCTGACAGCTTGAGGAAGTGCGTTCCAGAGGGTTGGTGCCGCACAAGAAAAGTCCAGTAGTCTGGCATGAGAGGAGGTGATGGTAGAAGAGGCAAGGAGCAGATTGTTGTCGGATCTTAGGGGGCGGGCTGGAGTATATTTGTTGATGATTGAGGACAGGTATGGGGGGGCTGCATTGGTAAGGGCTTTGCAGGTCAGAGTGAGAATTTTGAATTTAATTCTGCTGTGAATGGGAAGCCAGTGAAGGGACTCACAGAGGGATGCAGCGGATACAGAGCGTCGGGAGAGGTGGATTAGCCTAGCAGAGGCATTTAGGATGGATTGAAGGGGGGAGAGGCGTGAGAGAGGAAGGCCAGTTAGTAGGTTGTTACAGTAGTCAAGCCGGGAAATTACTAGGGAATGGATTAGCTGTTTAGTAGTTTCAGCACTCAGAAAAGGACGAATTTTGGAGATATTGCGTAGGTGGTTGCGACAGGATGAAGAGAGCGATTGGATGTGGGGTATGAAGGACAGATTGGAGTCAAGTGTAACTCCTAGGCAGCGGACTTGGGGTGATGGGGAGATAGTGGTGTCACCAACAGTGATAGTAAAGTTAGAAACTGGAGTAGAATTAGATGGGGGGGGGTTTTAGAAGAAGCTCAGTCTTGAACATGTTGATTTTTAGGTGGCGAGAGGCCATCCAGGAAGAAATGCCAGATAAGCAGTCGCTGATGTGGGAAAGGACAGAAGGAGAGAGTGCAGGGGTGGATAGGTAGATCTGAGTATCATCAGCATAGAGGGGATAGTTGAAGCCATAGCTACTGATAAGTTTACCCAGTGAGGAAGTATAAATAGAGAAGAGTAGAGGGCCTAGAACAGAGCCTTGAGGTACTCCAACAGAAAGAGGCAAAGGAGAGGAGTCGCCGCCAGCAAATGAGACAGAAAAGGACCTATTAGAGAGATAAGAGTGGATCCAGGGGAGGGCAATGCCACAGAGCCCAAGGGAACTGAGAGTCCGTAGGAGGAGGGGATGGTCAACAGAGTCAAAGGCAGCAGACAGGTCAAGTAAGATAAGTATAGAATAGTGGCCATTGCTTTTAGCAGAAAGATAGTTAGTAACCTTGGTGAGGGCAGTTTCAGTTGAGTGCTGGGGACGGAAGCCAGATTGCAGGGGGTCAAGCAATGAGTTGGAGGATAGGAAGTGTGTTAGGCGATCGAAAACTAGTTTTTCCAGGACTTTAGAAGCTAGCGGAAGTAGTGATATGGGGTGGTAATTTGCAGGAGGGGTCGAGGGAGGGTTTTTTGAGGATGGGGATGACCTTTGCATGTTTGAAGGATGATGGAAATGAACCAGTAGTAAGGGATCGGTTGAATATGTGAGTAAGAGCTGGGGTGAGGGTAGAGGACAGAGAAGGTATTAGATGTGAAGAGATAGGGTCAAGGGGCAGGTAGTGAGGAAGACAATAGGGAACTAATTTCATTCTCAGTGGTTGGGGGGAAGGTACTGCGTGTTGGAGAGGGTGACCGGGGGCCGAGATGGAAGGTTGCAGTCTTGTGGTGGGATGTTACTTCGGATGGTAAGTGTTTTGTTAAAAAAAAGTAGTCTGCCAAGTCTTGAGCACTAAAGTCAGATGAAGGGGGTGGTGCAGGTGGATAGAGGAGAGTGTTGAAAGTGGAGAAGAGACATTTAGGGTTTGAGGAGTGAGAAGATATGAGAGAAGAGAAGTAGTTTTGCTTGGCTAAGTGAAGGGCAGAGGAGTAAGAATAAAGAATGAACTTATAGTGTAGGAAATCGGGTTCAGAGCGAGATTTCCTCCAGGCACGTTAAGCAGCACGGGAGCATTTTTGTAGATAGCGTGTTTGCTGAGAGTGCCAGGGCTGGAGCTGAAGACGTGGGGTTTTGCGTATTTGTGGAGGAGCAAGGAGTGCAGAGAAGAGAGAGTATTGTTATAGTGATTTGTAGCAAGGTCAGGGCAGGATACCGTGGAAGTGTGGGCAAAGCGTTTTTGAATAAGGTTAGAAAGTTGGAAAGGATCAACAGTGTGCAGGTTTCTACAGGTGTGGAGGCACCTTAGGTGCCCTCTTCTTTTCATAAAATAAATGCACCTTTAAAGTGTGTTAAAGGGACAGTCTACTTGATTTTTTTTTTTATTGTTTAAAACGAGTCAACGCCTTTACCATCCATTCCCCATAACAAACATTGTTATATTAAAAGGGACATGAAACCCACATTTTTTTCTTTCATGGTTCAGATAAAGCAAGTGACGTTAACCCTTTGAGTGCTAAGCACTTTCCCACCTGGGTGCTAAGGTAATTTGTTTTTTTTTTTAATTTTTATTTTTTAACTTTTTATTTTTTAACCTTTGTATTTTTTTCCCCAGATCCCCAAGAATTACACCGTTGGAAAGGTTAGACAATTACCTTTCCAACGGTGGGTCTTGGGGGTCTGTAGTTGCGATACAGGCGCCTAAGCAGCATGCCCCCTTTCCCTATACTTTGTATTGTAAATTTTTAATAAAGTTGCATGGTGACATCATCACGTCATTGAGAGTGACGTCACCACGCAAAACGTGAAGCCCTGGCGATGCCTGTCACTATGCAGACTCGATTGCTGGGGTAGGAGCGGGTGGGAGCCCCCAGATCTCTCTCAAGGTGGTAGAGTGCGACGGCTCAGAGCCGTCGTTAGCACCAGAGTGGGAAACTCTGCGACAGCTCAGTGCCGTCGTTAGCACTCAAGGGGTTAAACAACTTTCAAATTTAATTATATAATTTAATTTGTTTTGTTCTCTTGGTATTCTTTGCTGAAAAGGGTATCTAGGTTGGCTCAGGAACTGTTGATTGGTGGCTGCAAATATATGCCTTGTGTTATTGGCAAACCCAATGCTTTCAGCTGGCTCACAATAGTCCCATGCTTCAACAAAGGATGCATAGAGAATGAAGCAAATTAGATAATAGAAGTAAATTGGAAAGTTGATTAAAATTATATGCTCTGTCTGAAATATGTTGGGTTTCATGTCCCATTAATATAGTTTATAACCTGATTTTGCATTTTTTTTTCTAAGCCCCAGCAGGCTCCCCTTTATCTCAGCGCTTTTTATTAGCTTTTAAAATCTTGCACAAAAGCCAGACAGTGCTAGTTCAAGTGTGCCATAGATAAAATTGTACTCCTGTTTAGTTTTTTTATGGGTCAGCACTGATTGGCTAAAATGCAAGTTTGTAAAAAGCACTGAGATAAGTGGGCAGTCTGCAGGGGTTTAGATACAAGGTAATTAGAGTAAAAAGTGTATTAATATAACAGTATTGGTTATGCAAACCTGGGGAATGGGTAATAAAGGGATTAGCTATCTTTTTAAACAATAACAAGTTACTTATCTTCAACAGCTGAACGACAATGTTAAGTGCTAAGGGCAGCAGTGCCTTTGGTTACTGTGTTTAATTAATCCTTTTGTGAATTTTGGGAGTCAGAACCCAGAAGGCAACACAATTTAAGCCTTTCTAACTAATTTTTATTTAAAATTCCCTTTTTGTCCACTGCTTTACTTTTAGATTCAGGATGGTCTTTAAAAGGGAATCCTGTCATTCATATAAGGGGTTTCATGTCCTTATAACGGTTCTTTGATTGCCATAGTAACAACGATCACTTCCACGCAGGTTTGTTCACTTATTTAAAGGGACATGAAACTCAAATTTTTTCTTTCATGAATTAGACAGAACATGCAATTTTAAACAACTTTCCAATTTACTTCTATTATCCAATTTGTTTTGTTCTTTTGGTATCCTTTGCTGAAAAGCTTACATAGGTAGGCTTAGAAGCTGCTGATTGGTGGCTGCACATATGTGCCTCATGTTATTGGCTCACCCATGTGTTGTTTCTTCAACAAAAGAAAAACAATAGAATGAAGCAAATTCGAGATCAGAAGTAAATGGGAAAGATGTTTAACATTGTATGTTCTATCTCAATCATAAATAAAAATAAAAATGTTATGCTTACCTAATAAATTTATTTATTTCTTGACACGGTAAGTCCACGGATCATCTAATTACTATTGGGAATATCACCCCTGCCCAGCAGGAGGCAGCAAAGAGCACCACAGCAAAGCTGTTAAATATCACCTCCCTTCCCTCCCACCCCAGTCATTCGACCAAAGTAAAGTAGAGAAAGGAAGCAACAAGGTGCAGAGGTGTCTGAAGTTTATAACATACTAACACAACCTGTCTAAATAACAGGGCGGGCCGTGGACTCATCGTGTCAAGAAAGAAATACATTTATCAGGTAAGCATACAGTTTGTTTTCTTTCTTTCTAATGAAACGATGAGTCCACGGATCATCTAATTACTATTGGGAATCAATACCCAAGCTAGAGTACACAGATGATAAAGGAGGGACAAGACAGGAAACCTAAATGAAAGGCACCACTGCTTGAAGAACCTCTCTCCCAAAAGAGGCCTCAGTCGAGGCAAAAGACAAATTTATAGAAGATTGAAAAAGTGTGAAGAGAGGACCAAGTTGCAGCCATGCAAATGTGTTCCATAGAGGCTTCATCTTTGAATACTAAGGAAGAGGAAACAACCCTCGTAGAATGACCCGTTACTCCCTCAGGAGGCTGCTGTTCAACAGTTTCATAGGCAAAGCCAATGATACTCTTCAGCCACAAAGAAAGAGAAGCAGCCGTAGCTTTCTGTCCCTTACGTTAAACAGAAGACTGACGAAACTCCTTAGTCGCCTGTAATAAGAATTTTAGTGCACGTACCACGTCCAGATTGTGTAGAAACCGTTCCTCCTGAGAAGAAGGATTAGGACACAAGGAAGGAACAACAATCTCCTGATTAATGTTCCGGTCTGAAACTATTTTAGGGAGAAACCCTAATTTAGTAAATAAAGCCAACCTTATCTGATGAAGAATAGGGTAAGGGGACTCATACTGTAATGCCGAGAGCTCTGACATTCTACGAGTAGAAGAATAGCAACAAGAAATAAAAACTTCCCAAGATAACAACTTAATATCTAAGGAATGCATAAGATCCAACGGAGCCCCTTGAAGAACTTTAAGAACTAAAAAAGGACTCCAGGAAGGAGTAACTGGTTTGAACACAGGTCTGAGCCTAACCAAGGCCTGACAAAACGATTGCACGTCTGGGATATCCCCAGACGCTTACGTAACAAAATAGAGAAGGCAGATATTTGACCCTTTAGGGGCCAATAAACCCTTCTGCAAACCTTCTCGGAGAAAAAACAGAATTCTAGGAATCCCAACTCTACTCCAAGAGTAGCCTTTGGATTCACACTGATATAGCTATCTTCTGGTAAATATTTCTCGTGGTCTCAATGACCGAGTCCGAAAATTCACGCTTGGATAAAATTAAGCGTTCAATCTCCAAGCCGTCAGACTCTGAGAAACTAGATTTGTATGAAGGAAGGCCCATAAAAATAGAAGGTTCCAAGGTGGAAGAGATTACATGTCCACCAGGTCTGCATACCAAACCCTGCAAGACCATGCCAGTGCAATGAGGATTACCGACGCCCTCTCCTGCTTGATTCAAGCAATGACCCGAGGAAAAAAAGTGAATGGAGACAATAGGTATGTTAGACTGAAATTCCAAGGTACCGCTAGAGCGTCTCTCAGTACCGCCTGAGGGTCCCTAGAGCTCGACCCGTACCTTGGGAGCTTATTATTCTGCCGAGTTGCCATGAGATCCAACTCTGGCTGACCCCATTTGAGAATCAGGCTGGAAAACACTTCCGGATGGAGCTCCCACTCCCCCGGGTGAAAGGTCTGCCTGCTCAGGAAATCTGCAACAGCAATTGTGGGTCTCTGCCCACAAAATGCTCTTGGTTACCTCTATCATGGCCAAGGAGCTCCTAGCTCCTCCCTGATGGTTGATGAAAACCACTGAGACTAAATTGTCAGACTGGAACCTGAAGAACCGGGCCGAAGTTAACTGAGACCAGGCCAGGAGAGCATTGAAGATTGCTCTCAGTTCCAGAATGTTTATGGGAAGCACACACTCCGACTGAGCTGAGCTTTTAGAGAGCCTCCCAGAAGGCTGGCAACTGTTGTTAAGTTCACCCAAGAGGTTCTGCGAAAGCAGGATTCCACTGCCTGCACATGCTAAACTGCAGAGGTCTGAGATGGAAACGGATGACTGGGATGATGTCCATTGCCGCTACCATCAGCCTGATTACCTCCATGCACTAAGCCACTGATGGCAGAGGAGAGGACTGAAGTGCTAGGCAAGAATCAAAAAGCTTTGATTTCCTCACTGTCAGAAAAATCTTCATTGATAAGGAATCTATTATGGTTCCCAAGAAAATCACCTTTGTAATTGGAACTAAGGAACACTTTTCCAAATTCATCTTCCATCTGTGAGACCGCAGGAAAGATAACATTTCCATGTGAGATCTTGCTTGTTGAAAGGAAGACGCTTGAACTAGAATGTCAGATAAGGTGACAATGCAATGCCCTGTAATCAGAGCACCGCTAGCAGAGATTCCAGGACCTTTGAGGAGGTCATATTATAAGTCAAGCCGCCGGGAGAAGTGAAACCACATGAGTCTTTTTTGTTTTCTAACATTCCTCAGCCCCAGTGCCTGCCATAACATACTGCCATTATATCTTCCCCATAACATATAGGAGAAAAACTGTGTGTCCCATAGTGAATAAAGTGCCCACTTTTTCCTGTTGTACCCAGAAAAATAAAGTCAGCACTTACCTCCTAAATCTGCCAGGCAGCATGGCAGCTCAATAGGTTTGAGAGGTCTTCTCCTTCAAAGGGACCTGTGGAAAAAGGAGATAAAGGCTGAGTAATCTTACTCAGGCTTTCAGTATTAGGGCAGCATTAACTATATGGGAGGCGCAGTGAGAATTATGTCCCACAAGTTCCCATTGCTCTAAAGCCACCACTGCTCTACTGAAGAGACTGATATGACTATTGCTACACCCTAGAACAAAGCAGCACAATCTTGCACTACTTAAAAAATAATAAAATCTTGCTTGAAGAATCTTTTCTAACACCTACCTTTACTACTTCCTTGCTGTAACATAGGCAAAGAGAATGACTGGGGTGGGAGGGAAGGAAGGGAGGTGATATTTAACAGCTTTTCTGTGGTGCTCTTTGCCGCCTCCTGCTGGGCAGGAGTGATATTCCCAATAGTAATTAGATGATCCGTGGACTCATCGTGTCATTAGAAAGAAATAGAGTTATGTACCTTTAACCTTGTGCTATTCGGGATGAATAAATACATGTTTGTTGTAGCCTAATAGATGAGGGGAATAAACCAGTTTAAAGAAAACAAAATGTGACAACAAAATAAAAGTTCAACTTACTGTTGGATCCATTTTACTGATTGTATCTTGTAACAACTGAATATCTTTGGAATCAAAGCATTTCTGAAGCTCCTATGAAAATAAGTGAAATGCAATAGCAAAAGTATTACTCATTATCTATGAAGACCTCTAGTAGGCTGCTCCTAGCTAATATCTGTGCAAATTACATTGAATTCTAGTTACAACAGGAAAGTTTTTAAAATTTAAAAAAGGTATTGCCATCCCTCCCTCTCTCGCTGTATAGGACTAGCATATGCAAATAGGTAGAAATAGATTGACTAGCAGGTTATTGGCAAATGCAAACAAAATCTTACATATAAAACATGAATCATAATGTGCACTGCTACCAAAATTACCTGTATATGGCAATTCTTTCTAAAATATATTATGTAAAATCCTGCACATAATACTACAACTTTAGATACTCATAGAAGCTAATTATTATGTTAAAACAGTAGCTTAGTTACTTGGTGGTAGCTAAATCTTAGCAACCTTTAGGTACAATTACGAGTATAATGGATTTAAAATTTGATTTAATATATGAACATAAGGAGTTTAGATCAAGGAACTGTCCTTGAACATACTAGGCGTTTAAAGTGATACATGAAACAGATATTTGTATTAGCAGCTCTTGATATAGTGATACTTTTGCAACTAGAAGGTCCATCAAGCACAACATGTTTTAAAAAGGCTGTAAAGCAGTGAGGCAACTTACTGGTGGTAGTGTTTCATAAACCTCTACAGGGTCTAGTCCACCTGGGCCCAGTCTTTTTTTCCGTTCTTCTTCCTCGTACTCTTTCATAGCTTTCTCTATCCTGATTTTGGCTCTCTCCCTAACTCGTTCTTTGAAAGAGTCCAGCTCATCATTGAAAGCATCCATATACTGCTGGTCAGCCGTCTAAAGAAAAGTGGATAATTGCAATAAAGCCTGATCATAATAACCTTGGGTTAAAGGGCAAGGCCTGGATACTACTAGAGTTCCAAAGTGGTCACTAGCAGACAATAGCGGGCAAGGGTGGACTACAGGAAAATGTATTAGTAACACTTGTGGTGTGACCAACTCCCCAAATCTTATATTCCTACAGTCACTTTTTAAAGCCATAGAAAGGGGATTAAAAGGATATTAAACACTAAACAAATGCTTGATAGAATGATGCATTTAAAGAAAAGAATAATCTGATGTAGATGTATTTTTTTTTTAAAGTTTTATTAGTTGTAACAAAATAAGTGTAAAGGTTTAGTGTCTATAAAACAATGGGAGCTGCCATGTTGTAGCTTAGGTTGCTTTTTCAGCTGTGGCCAAGTAGGGACAGTTATAAATAGACCCCTAGAGTGTGCAGCCGATGGCTGTGTGGAATATAACAGTGTTCTGCACCTCCATGACTAACAGGAACTGAAATGCTCACAATTTAAAGGGACATTAAACACTAAATTCATGCTAGATAGAACGATGCATTCAAAGAAAAGATTAGTCCATGACTAACATGCAGATGTATTTTTTAAAGTTTCATTAGTTGTTGAAAACGTGACAAAATAAGTGTAAAGTTTTAGTATCTATAAAACACTGGGAGCTGCCATGTTGTAACTTGTGTTACCTTCTCTGCTGTGGCCAATTAGGGTCAGTTATAAATAGGTCACTAGTGCGGCAGCCAATGGTTGTGCTGGATTTAACAGTGTTCTGCACTTCCATTTCTAACAGGAACTGAAAAGCTCACAATTTCAGAATGGAATTACAGGCAAAGAGGACAAAATAAATAATGAAAGTATATTGCAGAGTTGTTTTATATATAAAATGATAAATTGTATATTACCATCTAAAAGTGTTTAATGTCCCTTTAAGAATAGAATTACAGAAAAAGGAGACAAAATAAATAATGAAACTATATTGTAGATTTTTTTAATATATACGATTTATCATTTTATATATGTTTAATTTCCCTTTAAGAAAAAGCCACATTGGTAATGGAGGGAATGGATAAAACTGCTATGCGGTTATCTAGGTGTTCTAGACAAAAATAAGATTTATTAGTAAATCCATCAAAATGTATTGAAGACTTTTACCCTTATCTTGGAGAAGAATTGCCTGAAACAAGCTCGGGGATCAACTTTCAGGCTTTTGGCCAATTCCAGAATAAACTGCATAACTATAGTTTGATGAGCGACCTGCTCCATGAGAGCATGTTTCTAAATGTAAAAAAAGAAAAAAAAATACAGTTTTATTTTACTCAAATTAAAAATGACGATTTTTTGCAGAAAGCTACAGATTAAAGTATCATAATCTAGAGTCACAAAAAAGACCACTGCAATGATATAGTTGTCACTAAGCATGTTTTAATTTACACTGTAAGGCTAATACATTCAATCCTCACATACAATGACACAAGCAACACAGTACACTCCAAATTATTGTGCATAAATGTTAAAGGGGAAAAAAAAAATTAAATCAGCCCCTACATTCTTTAAAAGGATAGAAAGGTCAAAACTGAAAATGTACATGGGTGAATTTCAATTTTAAATAGAATCATTTTTGCAATATAATTCAATTAGCAAAAATGCTTCTAGTAAAAGATATTACTGTTTCCCAGCAGCATACGCAAATATCCTGCGAGGGCCCTTGCACCATTTTTCAAACACCACAACTTCTCAGGGAATTAGCAGTGGCTTATATGACAACAATGACGTGTCCATAGGCACAATACACACCACCCCCAGCTCTTTGAATACTGTTGCATGGCCCTTACACAATGTGTGTTTGCCACTGAAAAACAGCAATCATTTTTACTAGAAGCCTATTTATTTTAAATAAAGCAGCAAAAATGCTTCTATAAAAGAATTAAATGCACCTGTGCACATTTCAATTTTGACCTTTCTATCCCTTTAACTCTGTGTACAACCAAAACACTTGCCTATCTCTCATCCAAACTTGTGCACCAGAGTGTATGCACCAGTCACCAGCTGCATACTGGGGCTTTTATGTTCCTTTAATACTCATTACAAATTAACACAGATGCTTACACTTGGTATTTTATTAATATGGATTATTGTGCATTCCATTTTATTTCATTTCATGTACTCAACTGATTATACCTGTGTATAATAACTAATAAACTATTTCTGTATATTACACCCTGTATTAAAGGGATATGAAATTCAAAATGTTTCTTTCATGATCAGATAGAGCATACCATTTTTAAATAACTTTCAATTCACTACTGGGAGCTAGCTGAACACATCGGGTAGCCAATGAAAAAAAGGCATATATGTGCAGCCACCAATCAGCAGCTAGCTCCTAAGCCTACAAAGCTACGCCTTTCAACAAATGATACCAAGAGAACAAAACAAATTAGACAATAGAAGTAAACTGGAAAGTTATTTAAAATTGTATGATCTAGCTAAATCATGAAGGAAACATTTATGCTTTTATATCCCTTTAAAGATCTGTCTATTTTTACACTACACTATAAGTAATTTTGTGCATGTGCGTTAAGATATATTCCTATTCCATTAAAACAAACAGCTTGTTGGACTACAGGTAGATCAATTCCTACTGTTAAATAATAGCTGCAGTGCATAACTATAACCATCACTACTAATACAGTTCTATCCAGCAACATGAACTATAGATTTGTAGTGTATTTCATAAACTATCAAAAGCATGTGTGCAATATACAATATATTCTGTTAAAGGGATACAAAATCCAAATTTCTTCTTTCATGATTTAGATAGCGCATACCCATTTTAAACAACTTTCCAATTTATTTCTAAATGATCAATTGTGCTTTTCTCTCTTTGTATCCTTTATTGAAGGAGCAACAATGCACTACTGGGCGTTAGCAGTACACATCCAAAAGCCAATGACAACAGGCAAATATGTTCAGCCACAAATCAATAACTAAATCTCAGCTTCTAAGCCTACCTAGGTATGCTATACAATAAAATATACCAAAAGAACAAAGCAAATTCGATTTTAGAAGTAAATTAGAAAGTTGTTTAAAAACTTATGCTCTAACTGAATCACGAAAGAGAGAATTGGGGTGTCATGTCCCTTTAAGTTATCACTGTCAAAATAACGGTTTACATGCATTTGCCTTTCTAGCAAAATTATGCGGGGGATGCAGCAGTAATAACTTGAAATAAATGCACATGAAGGCAACCTACAGCAATTACTTCAATAGGTTCTATGCACATTATGTTATTACTGCTAGAATTATTTAACAGGAGCATTTTTCAAAATAATTACGGAATGGTAAGAGAGAGGTACCCTGGCTTTCTCCCCCTTAAGCGTTTGCCAATAACAATACAATTCTGTATCAGAAAGGGATAAAGCTATTAAGATATCCATTAGGTATCATAAACATGATAAAACATGCATTTCATAAAAACACCCCACAAAAAATATAGTCGGATGCATAGCTGCACTATCACATTTTAGGAATAAATGTACTGTTGATAGAACTTACCTCCTCCACTTCTAAATCAATGCACCATATAACAAGATAATTAGCAGTCTCTTCACATACTAGGTGAGGGTTATCAGATAAATATTTTTGACTGTCATCCCAGCGGTGTAGCATTCCTAAGTAATAAGTAGGGAGAAGAATAAAAACAAAACCAAAACAGATTACCACACAATATAAAACCCCTCATTAATATTTAACATAAACTTATGATGACCAAAGAAAAATCGACAAAAAGACAATTATAAAATTGATGAAAGGTCAGAGGGCCCTGCCCATAAACTGCCATCTGATGAAGAGGGGTAGGGATTCACCTTCTAAAAAAGGTGGCCGACAGGACATGTGGGCTCTATAATTTATATGATAAAGGGAGAATATCTGAGTTGAGAAAATAGACAGATAACTGCATCCCTGAATAACAAAATGGATGCTTACCTGATAAATTATTTTCTTTTAGGATGATGACACTCCACAAAGCCTTGACGTGTGGGATAGAATTCCCACCACTAGGAGGAGGCAAAGAACCCCAATAACAAGAGCATGTAATCCCTCCCAACTCCCAGTTTGTTCTTTGCCTCCTAGGAGTGAAGGTGAAGATAGAGGTGTTTCAGTTTGTCAAATTTGGATTATTTTATGGGAGCTCAGACCTATTACCCCTTGGACATACTATTTCAGAAGAAAGGAGTATAGAAGTGTCAGGTTATGAGCACATTATCTCCCTATGGGATTTCAGCTATAACTACCCTCAGGTGTTGTACGGACATATCCATTTGCCTCTTCCTATGGGATTCAAGGTACTTGCCTTTCATATCCTCTGCTGTTACCTGTACACCACTGGATACAGCTGCAGATTTCCTGGTAAGCTCAGTGGAGGGGTGATTCTTTCAGGTAAGTGACTCAACTCAGCACTCACGCAGCCCACAGGCTAGACACCCTCTCATAGCAGTTTACACTGGTTTGTTTAGGACTACACATCATTTGCATAGGGTTTAAATAAAAAAATAAAATAAAAGGATTTTTTTAAATTTGGGGTACTGTATCTTTATTTGGGGTACTGTCTCTTGAAGAAACCGCTAAGCGCTGAATTCAGTTAACACTTAGCAGTGGTTGTAAGCAGTTGTAGTTTTATCACCCCAGGGGGCATTTTTATTACAATTTTAATATAAAATAGCAACCTTTGGGACTTTTATGTATTCTGCTTAGTGCGTTACTAGGAGCGCTGAGGGCCATTTCCCTACCGCTTTTTGGTGCTCTTTTCTCCGACTGTCAGCACCAGTAGCCATTGCTGCAGGAATCAAGCACTCTGAAATATTTCTGGAAGATTATTGTATCCTGCTCTCTTTTTATCCCTGGAGGGGGTGAGTAACCTGAATTGCAAGAGCTGTTGAGGGGTGTATAGGGATTTTTATCTATATACACTTTTTTTTTTACTATACCAAGTTCTCTCTGTTTGGGTGTACTGGGGTGCAAGTATTAGGCTTTTCAGCAGTAGCAGATTTTTTCTCTTCTCTGTTTTTGCTTGCATAAATTTTGTTGTACACTGTTATTGTTATTTGAAACAGAAAACGGTATATTTATAGAACCTAGCTTTCCTGTCTCTGCTGTTATTATGTTTGTTGCTTCAGAGGGTAGATTTTCTACATCTCTGCAATTCCTATGTGCACTTTGCAAAACTTTACCAGTATAATAGTTGTATACCTCATATTATGTTTGTTGCTTCAGAGGGTAGATTTTCTGAACATACATCTCTGCAATTCCTATGTGCACTTTGCAAAACTTTACCAGTATAATAGTTGTATACCTCATCTCAAGCATGTAAATCAGCCTGCAGCCATTGTTCCCACCAAGGGTTTACGTCCTGCTCCTGTATATATTACTCAAGGAGCAGATTTTACCCTTGAATTTAAAAACAATCTACGCCAGACTATGAGTTTTTGGCAACTTTCCCCAGACCAAGTAAGCGTAAACGCAAATCTGCGGAAACAAAACGAATGACAAGCCTGTAAATTGGTTTTCAAAGCTCCTCCGAAGGCTCTTGAAGTTTTTTAGGTTCCAAATTTGGTCACAGACATAATTTCTAAAGGATAAAAGAAACCTGGTATAACATTCACTCCATCTTCCAGTTTTAAAAAGGTGTACCCAATACCAGATCAGAACATGAAATTATGGGAATCCATTCCCAAGGTCGATGAAGCCATTTCAACATTGGCTAAACCTTTGGGGTTCTTTGCCTACTCCTAATGGTGGTAATTCTATCCCACATGTAACCACAGCCGTAACTCTCTCTGGAGGCTGCTTTGTGGACTCTCATCATCATATGACAAAAAAGAAAATTTATGCTTACCTGATAAATTTATTTCTTTTTGGACACAATGATTCCACGGATCATCTTAATTACTAATGATATATTCACCTCCTGGTCAGCAGGAGGAGGCAAAGAGCACCACTGCAGAGCTGTTAAATAGCTCCTCCCTTCCCTCCCACTCCAGTCATTCGACCGAAGTTAGGAAGAGAAAGGAAAAGCCAAGGTGCAGAGGTGTCTGAAGTTTACAAACAATAACCCAGAACCTGTCTAAAAGAACAGGGCGGGCCGTGGACTCATCGTGTCAAAAAATAAATAAATTTATCATCAGGTAAGCATAATTTTTTTCTTTTTTAAGACACCACGGATCATCTTAATTACTAATGGGATTCAATACCCAAGCTAGAGTACACAGATGATACGGGAGGGACAAGACAGGGAACCTAAACGGAAGGCACCACTGCTTGAAGAACCTTTCTCCCAAAAGCAGCCTCAGCCGAGGCAAAAGAGTCAAATTTGTAGAACTTTGAAAAAGTGTGAAGAGAGGACCAAGAAGTTGCAGCATGGCAAATCTGTTCCACAGAAGCTTCATTTTTGAACACCCATGAGGAAGCAACAGCCCTTGTGGAATGAGCCGTAACTCTCTCTGGAGGCTGCTGTCCAGCAGTCTCATATGCAAAACGTATGATACTCTTCAGCTAAAAAAGAAAGAGAAGTAGCCGTAGCTTTCTGTCCCTTACGTTTTCCTGAGAAAACCACAAACAAAGAAGAAGACTGACGAAAGTTCTTAGTCGCCTGCAGGTAAAACGAACGCACGGACCACGTCCAAATTGTGCAGAAGTCTTTCCTTCTGAGAAGAAAGATTAGGACACAAGGAAGGAACAACAATCTCCTGATTAATGTTCCGATCAGAAACAACTTTAGGAAAAAATCCTAATTTAGTACGTAAAACTACCTTATCTGAATGGAAAATAAGATAAGGAGACTCATACTGTAATGCAGAGAGCTCCGACACTCTCCGAGCAGAAGAAATAGCAACAAGAAATAAAACTTTCCAAGATAACAACTTAATATCTAAGGAATGTATAGGCTCAAACGGAGCCCCTTTAAGAACTTTGAGAACCAAATTAAGACTCCATGGAGGAGTAACTGGTTTGAACACAGGCCTGATCCTGACAGAATGCTTGTACATCTGGAACATCCGCCAGATGTTTGTGTAACAAAATAGATAAGGCCGAGATTTGCCCCTTTAGTGAACTCGTCGATAAACCTTTCTCCAAATCGTCTTGGAGAAAGGACAAAATTCTAGGAATCCTAACTCTACTCCATGAGTAGCCCTGGGATTCACACCAATAGAGATATTTACGCAAAATCTTATGGTATATCCTTCTAGTAAACATGCTTACAAGCCTGAATCATGGTCTCTATGACAGTCAGAAAAACCCAGCTTGGATAAAATTAAGCGTTCAATCTCCAAGCAGTCAGCTTCAGAGAAACTAGATTTGGATGAAGGAAGGGCCCCTTTATCAGAAGGTCTTTCCTCAATGGAAGTCTCCAAGGTGGTAGAGATGTCATCTCCACCAGATCTGCATACCAAATACTGTGAGGCCAGGCTGGTGCTATGAGGATCACTGAGGCCCCTTCCTGTTTGATTCAAGCAATTACTCGAGGAAGAAGAGCAAAACTGAGGAAACAGGTATGCTAGATTGAAGGTCCAAGGGGCCGCCAGCGCATCTATTAGTTCCGCCTGGGGTTCCCTGGATCTCGACCCGTATCTCGGGAGCTTGGCATTCTGTCGCGATGCCATGAGATCTAATTCCGGCTGACCTCACTTGAGAATCACACTGTAGAACACTTCCGGATGGAATTCCCACTCCCCCGGATGAAAGGTCTGCCTGCTCAGGAAATCCGCCTCCCAGTTGTCCACCCCTGGGATATGGATCGCCGATGGCCAACAAGAGTGGGCTTCAACCCACTGGATTATTTTGGTTACCTCATTGCTAAGGAACTCCTCGTTCCTCCCTGATGATTGATGTAAGCCACTGAAGTTATGTTGTCCGACTGGAACCTGATAAACCGGAGTGAGGCTAACCAGGGCCAGGCCAGAAGGGCATTGAAGATTGCTCTTAGTTCTAGAATGTTTATAGGAACAACAGACTCTGACCCTGAGCCTTTAGGGAGCCCCAGACTGCTCCCCACCCCAGAAGGCTGGCGTCTGTTGTCACAATCACCCAAGATGGTCTGCGAAAGCAGGTTCCCTGGGAGAGATGATCCAGAGACAACCACCATTGAAGAGAGTCCCTTGTCTCCTGCTCCAGAGTTATTCGAGGAGACAAGTCTGCATAATCTCTGATCCATTGCCTGAGCATGCTTAACTGCAGAGGTCTGAGATGGAAGCGAGCAAACGGGATGATGTCCATTGCCGCCACCATCAGTCCGATTAACTCCATGCACTGAGCCACTGACGGCCGAGGAGTGGACTGAAGGACTAGACAAGTATCGATAATCTATGATTTCCTGACTTCTGTCGGAAAAATTTTCATAGACAGGGAGTCTATTATGGTTCCCAAGAAGATGACCCTTGTGTCTGGAACTAGTGAACTCTTTTCCAAATTTACCTTCCACCCATGAGTTCTTAGGAAAGATAACACTATGTCGGTGTGGGATCTTGCTTGTTGAAAAGATGGCGCCTGGACTAGAATGTCGTCCAGATAAGGCGCAACCCCAATGCCCTGTGACCGAAGTACCGCCAACAGAGACCCTAGAACCTTTGTGAAAATTCTGGGAGCAGTGGCCAGGCCGAAAGGAAGAGACACGAACTGGAAGTGTTTGTCCTGGAAGGCAAACCTTAGGAACTTGTGATGATCCCTGTGAATAGGGACATGTAGGTACGCATCCTTTAAATCCACAGTTGTCATAAATTGACCCTCCTGGATTAAGGGAAGAATGGAACGGATAGTTTCCATCTTAAAGGACGGAACCCTTAGAAATTTGTTTAGACTCTTGAGATCTAAAATTGGTCTGAAGATTCCCTCATTTTTGGGAACCACGAATAGATTGGAATAAAAACCCCGACCCTGTTCCAGTACTGGAACAGGAACAATCACTCCGAGGGCGCCTCTATTTTTGTCTAGTTTGCAGATAATCTTGAAAGAAGAAACCTGCCTCTGGGAGGAAAACTTTTGAACTCTAGTTTGTATCCCTGGGACACAATCTCTATTGCCCAGGGATCCTGAACATCCCGAACCCAAACCTGAGTGAAGAAAGAAAACCTGCACCATACTAGATCCGGTCCCGGATCGGGGACACGCCCTTCATGCCGTCTTGGATTCAATAGCAGGCTTTTTGGATTGCTTTCCCTTAGTCCAAGACTTGTTAGGCCTCCATGCCGGTTTCGGTTGTTCTTGCTTAGAGGAGGAATAGGAAGAGCTTCCTTTGAGATTTCGAAAGGAACGAAAATTACTCTGTCGTCCTTTCTGTTTGTTTCTCTTATCTTGAGGGAGATGACCCTTACCTCCCATGATAGCTGAGATAATCTCATTTAGACTAGGCCCAAACAAATTCTTCCCCTTGTAAGGAAGAGCCAGAAGCTTAGACTTAGAAGAAACATCCGCAGACCAAGGCTTTAACCATAAGGCTCTGCGGGCTAGAATAGAGAAGCCCGAAATCTTAGCTCCCAGTTTAATAATTTGAAGGGAAGCATTAGCTAGCTTCAGAACCTTTATCCTGTCTTGGATCTCCTCCAAAGAAGTCTCAGACCTGAGAAACTCAGACAGTGCATCAAACCAATATGCCGCCGCACTAGTGATGGTAGCAATGCACGCAGCTGGCTGCCATTGCAGATCCTGGTGAACATAAATCTTCTTAAGTAGACCCTCTAACTTCTTGTCCATAGGATATTTGAAAGCACAGCTATCCTCTATGGGAATAGTGGTTCTCTTGGCTAAGGTGGAAACTGCCCCTTCCATCTTAGGAACTGTTTGCCAAGCCTCCTTGAAAGAGTCAGCTATGGGAAACATCTTCTTAAAAATAGGAGAGGGAAAAAAGGGTATGCCTGGTCTCTCCCACTCCTTATTAATGATCTTCGAAGCTCGCTTTGGGACTGGAAATACGTCTGAGTAAGAAGGTACCTCGAAATATCTGTCCAATTTACTAGACTTCATAGGGACAACCACTACCGTGGAGTCACAGTCGTCCAAATTAACCAAGACCTCCCTGAGTAACAGGCGGAGGTGTTCTAGTTTAAACCTAAAGCATACAACCTCCGAGTCTGTCAGAGGCAATACACTTTCTGAATCTGAGATCTCACCCTCAGATGCTACAGCAGTATCCTCCTCTTCGTGTCCTGGAGAGGGTACCTCCGAAAATGCAACAATTGCATCAGGACTTACTGAAGCTATGTCTTGTAAAGAAACCCCAGAAGGAACTATTGCAGAAGCGCAGGGCACTGCTTGTGAGGCGGTAAAATTTGGGAAACTTGGGGAGAAAGCTGCGGCATATATTGACCCTCATCATTAGACTCTTGGACAACATCCGCCTTAGAGGAGACTGGCTCTGAAAAAAACTTTCCCCTATAATTCAAAGTCCTTTCAATACATGAAGGACAGAAAAGGATTGGTGGTTCCACATTGGCGTCAAAACATAAAGAGCAAGTGACATCTTGCAAGTCCCCTTGGTCCATGCTTGTTCAAAAATGGCCAAATAGTAAATATTTTTTTTTAAATATATTTGCAAATATTAATTAGAAAAAAACGTTACTGTCTCTTTAAATTCAAATGGTTTCTTTTTCCTGCAAAACGTTCAACTTAGCAAACAAACGTATTAACAAAAAAAATAAAACCTCTGCACCTCAGCAAGCTGCTGAAGTGCTCCTACCTGACCCAAGATCAGTCAATTTTCCCCTCCTTTCAGCTCTAGACGATTCGTTAGTATCAAACAACGATACGCTGCTGAAAAAGGAAATACCGGTTCTGTACTAGCAACGCATGATTGCTCTCAGCATGCGACTCTAGAACAGACCAGTAAATCCTTCCTAATGTCGCATTACCCTCAGCCTTCTCAGAACTGAAGCGCAACTAAAGTGGTGCGCAAACAGGAAGGACCGCCCATCGTGGGCGTTAACCTATGCCAAACTCGTTCTAGATAGAAAAAAAAAAAAAGAGTGAAACCACCAGAGCCATACGTTCCTAACAACACATGTCTGCCTTTAAGCTAAACTCCAGCCCCAGTGCCTGCCAAATAACGCTGCCCAAACACCTTCCGTTCAGGAAAGCTCAATGTCCCAACATAAAGAGCCATCCTCCTTATAGCCCCTTATGTTCAGAGTGTGCTGTGTTTCTGAGTCTTCCTTCAATGTGCCCCAGAAATTAAAGTAGAACTTACCTTAGCTTCTGCCTGGCAGCAAGGCAGCTCTCAGGCTTGAGAGGTCCTCTCCCTCACATCGACCTGAGGAAAATAAAGTGCTGAGTCAACATTTACCTCAGACTGCAGGAAATAGGGCAGCAAGAAAATATGGGAGGCGCAGTGAGATTTATGTCCCACAAGTTCCCATTGCTCTAAAACCACCAAAGCTCTACTGAAGAGACTGGTATGGACTACGGTCACACCCTAGAACAAAGCAGCACAATCTTGCACTACTTTAAAAACATAATTTATGTAAGAACTTACCTGATAAATTCATTTCTTTCATATTAGCAAGAGTCCATGAGCTAGTGACGTATGGGATATACATTCCTACCAGAAGGGGCAAAGTTTCCCAAACCTCAAAATGCCTATAAATACACCCCTCACCACACCCACAAATCAGTTTAACGTATAGCCAAGAAGTGGGGTGATAAGACAAAAGTGCGAAAGCATAAAAAATAAGGAATTGGAATAATTGTGCTTTATACAAAAAAATCATAACCACCACAAAAAGGGTGGGCCTCATGGACTCTTGCTAATATGAAAGAAATGAATGTATCAGGTAAGTTCTTACATAAATTATGTTTTCTTTCATGTAATTAGCAAGAGTCCATGAGCTAGTGACGTATGGGATAATGACTACCCAAGATGTGGATCTTCCACGCAAGAGTCACTAGAGAGGGAGGGATAAAATAAAGACAGCCAATTCCGCTGAAAATAATCCACACCCAAAATAAAGTTTAAATCTTATAATGAAAAAAACTGAAATTATAAGCAGAAGAATCAAACTGAAACAGCTGCCTGAAGCACTTTTCTACCAAAAACTGCTTCAGAAGAAGAAAACACATAAAAATGGTAGAATTTAGTAAAAGTATGCAAATTAGACCAAGTTGCTGCTTTGCAAATCTGATCAACCGAAGCTTCATTCCTAAACGCCCAGGAAGTAGAAACTGACCTAGTAGAATGAGCTGTAATCCTCTGAGGCGGAGTTTTACCCGACTCGACATAGGCATGATGAATTAAAGATTTTAACCAAGATGACAAAGAAATGGCAGAGGCCTTCTGACCTTTCCTAGAACCGGAAAAGATAACAAATAGACTAGAAGTCTTTCGGAAATTCTTAGTAGCTTCAACATAATATTTCAAAGCTCTAACTACATCCAAAGAATGCAATGATTTCTCCTTAGAATTCTTAGGATTAGGACATAATGAAGGAACCACAATTTCTCTACTAATGTTGTTAGAATTCACAACCTTAGGTAAAAATTTAAAAGAAGTTCGCAACACAGCCTTATCCTGATGAAAAATCAGAAAAGGAGACTCACAAGAAAGAGTAGATAATTCAGAAACTCCTTCTAGCAGAAGAGATGGCCAAAAGAAACAAAACTTTCCAAGAAAGTAATTTAATGTCCAATGAATGCATAGGTTCAAACGGAGGAGCTTGTAGGGCCCCCAGAACCAAATTCAAACTCCAAGGAGGAGAAATTGACTTAATGACAGGTTTTATACGAACCAAAGCTTGTACAAAACAATGAATATCAGGATGATTAGCAATCTTTCTGTGAAAAAAAACAGAAAGAGTAGAGATTTGTCCTTTCAAGGAACTTGCAGACAAACCTTTATCCAAACCATCCTGAAGAAACTGTAAAATTCTCGGAATTCTAAAAGAATGCCAGGAAAAATGATGAGAAAGACACCAAGAAATGTAAGTCTTCCAGACTCTATAATATATCTTCCTAGATACAGATTTACGAGCCTGTAACATAGTATTAATCACAGAGTCAGAAAAACCTCTTTGACTAAGAATCAAGCGTTCAATCTCCATACCTTTAAATTTAAGGATTTGAGATCCTGATGGAAAAAAGGACCTTGCGACAGAAGGTCTGGTCTTAACGGAAGAGTCCACGGTTGGCAAGAGGCCATCCGGACAAGATCCGCATACCAAAACCTGTGAGGCCATGCTGGAGCCACCAGCAGAACAAACGAGCATTCCTTCAGAATCTTGGAGATTACTCTTGGAAGAAGAACTAGAGGCAGAAAGAGATAGGCAGGATGATACTTCCAAGGAAGTGACAATGCATCCACTGCTTCCGCCTAAGGATCCCTGGATCTGGACAGATACCTGGGAAGTTTCTTGTTTAGATGAGAAGCCATCAGATCTATTTCTGGAAGTCCCCACATTTGAACAATCTGAAGAAATACCTCTGGGTGAAGAGACCATTCGCCCGGATGTAACGTTTGGCGACTGAGATAATCCGCTTCCCAATTGTCTATACCTGGGATATGAACCGCAGAAACTAGACAGGAGCTGGATTCCGCCAAGACCAGTATTCGAGATACTTCTTTCATAGCCAGAGGACTGTGAGTCCCTCCTTGATGATTGATGTATGCCACAGTTGTGACATTGTCTGTCTGAAAACAAATGAACGATTCTCTCTTTAGAAGAGGCCATGACTGAAGAGCTCTGAAAATTGCACGGAGTTCCAAAATATTGATTGGTAATCTCACCTCCTGAGATTCCCAAACCCCTTGTGCTGTCAGAGACCCCCAAACAGCTCCCCAACCTGTCAGACTTGCATCTGTTGAAATTACAGTCCAGGTCGGAAGAACAAAAGAAGCCCCCTGAACTAAACGATGGTGATCTGTCCACCACGTCAGAGAGTGTCGTACAATCGGTTTTAAAGATATTAATTGAGATATCTTTGTATAATCCCTGCACCACTGGTTCAGCCTACAGAGCTGAAGAGGTTGCATGTGAAAACGAGCAAAGGGGATCGCGTCCGATGCAGCAGTCATAAGACCTAGAATTTCCATGCATAAGGCTACCGAAGGGAATGATTGAGACTGAAGGTAATTTTAGACGTCTCTTGTCTGTCAGAGACAGAGTCATGGACACTGAATCTATCTGGAAACCTAAAAAGGTTACCCTTGTCTGAGGAATCAATGAACTTTTTGGTAAATTGATCCTCCAACCATGATCTTGAAGAAACAACACAAGTCGATTCGTATGAGATTCTGCTAAATGTGAAGACTGAGCAAGTACCAAGATATCGTCCAAATAAGGAAATACCACAATACCCTGTTCTCTGATTACAGACAGAAGGGCACCGAGAACCTTTGTAAAAATTCTTGGAGCTGTTGCTAGGCCAAACGGCAGAGCCACAAACTGGTAATGCTTGTCCAGGAAAGAGAATCTCAGAAACTGAAAGTGATCTGGATGAATCGGAATATGCAGATATGCATCCTGTAAATCTATTGTGGACATATAATGCCCTTGCTGAACAAAAGGCAGGATAGTCCTTATAGTTACCATTTTGAATGTTGGTATCCTTACATAACGATTCAATATTTTTAGATCCAGAATTGGTCTGAAGGAATTCTCCTTCTTTGGTACAATGAAGAGACTTGAATAAAACCCCAGCCCCTGTTCCAGAACTGGAACTGGCATAATTACTCCAGCCAACTCTAGATCTGAAACACATTTCAGAAATGCTTGAGCTTTCGCTGGATTTACTGGGACACGGGAAAGAAAAAATCTCTTTGCAGGAGGCCTTATCTTGAAGCCAATTCTGTACCCTTCTGAAACAATGTTCTGAATCCAAAGATTGTGAATTGAATTGATCCAAATTTCTTTGAAAAAAACGTAATCTGCCCCCTACCAGCTGGGCTGGAATGAGGGCTGTACCTTCATGTGGACTTTGGAGCTGGCTTTGGTTTTCTAAAAGGCTTGGATTTATTCCAGACTGGAGATGGTTTCCAAACTGATACCGCTCCTGTGGGTGAAGGATCAGGCTTTTGTTCCTTATTGTGACGAAAGGAACGAAAACGATTATTAGACCTAAATTTACCTTTAGATTTTTTATCCTGTGGTAAAAAAGTTCCTTTCCCTCCAGTAACAGTTGAGATAATAGAATCCAACTGAGAACCAAATAATTTATTACCCTGGAAAGAAAGGGAAAGCAAAGTTGACTTAGAAGACATATCAGCATTCCAAGTTTTAAGCCATAAAGCTCTTCTAGCTAAAATAGCTAGAGACATATACCTGACATCGACTCTAATGATATCAAAGATGGCATCACAAATAAAGTTATTAGCATGTTGAAGAAGATTAACAATGCTATGAGAATTATGATCTGTTACTTGTTGCGCTAAAGCTTCTAACCAAAAAGTTGAAGCTGCAGCAACATCCGCTAAAAATATAGCTGGTCTAAGAAGATTACCTGAACATAAGTAAGCTTTTCTTAGAAAGGATTCAATCTTCCTATCTAAAGGATCCTTAAAGGAAGTACTATCTGCCGTAGGAATAGTAGTACGTTTAGCAAGAGTAGAGATAGCCCCATCAACTTTAGGGATTTTGTCCCAAAACTCTAATCTGTCAGCTGGCACAGGATATAATTGCTTAAAACGTTTAGAAGGAGTAAATGAATTACCCAAATTATTCCATTCCCTGGAGATTACTTCAGAAATAGCATCAGGGACAGGAAAAACTTCTGGAATAACTACAGGAGATTTAAAAACCTTATTTAAACGTTTAGATTTAGTATCAAGAGGACCAGAATCCTCTATTTCTAATGAAATTAAGACTTCTTTAAGTAAAGAACGAATAAATTCCATTTTGAATAAATATGAAGATTTATCAGCATCAACCTCTGAAACAGAATCCTCTGAACCAGAGGAACCATTATCAGAATCAGAATGATGATGTTCATTTAAAAATGAGAAGTTTTAAAAGACCTTTTACGTTTACTAGAAGGAGGAATAACAGACATGGCCTTCTTAATTGATTTAGAAACAAAATCTCTTATGTTAACAGGAACACTCTGAGAATTAGATGTTGACGGAACAGCAACAGGTAATGTAACATTACTAAAGGAAATATTATCTGCATTAACAAGTTTGTCATGACATTCATTACAAACAACAGCTGGAGGAACAGATACCACAAGTTTACAGCAGATACACTTAACTTTGGTCGATCCAGCACCAGGCAGCGTTTTTCCAGAAGTATCTTCTGACTCAGTGTCAATCTGGGACATCTTGCAATATGTAATAGAAAAAACAACATATAAAGCAAAATTGATCAAATTCCTTAAATGACAGTTTCAGGAATGGGAAAAAATGCCAGTAAACAAGCTTCTAGCAACCAGAAGCAATAAATAAAGAGACTTAAATAATGTGGAGACAATAGTGACGCCCATATTTTTTAGCCAAAATGACGCCACATCCGGAACGCCGACACTTTTGGCGCAAAAAACGTCAAAAATGACGCAACTTCCGGCGACACGTATGACGCCGGAAACAGAAAAAACATTTTTTTGCGCCAAAAAAGTCTGCGCCAAGAATGACGTCATAAAATGAAGCATTTTCAGCCCCCGCGAGCCTAACAGCCCACAGGGAAAAAAGTCAAATTTTAAGGTAAGAAAAAAATTGATTGATTCATATGCATTATCCCAAATATGAAACTGACTGTCTGAAATAAGGAACGTTGAACATTCTGAGTCAAGGCAAATAAATGTTTGAATACATATATTTAGAACTTTATATAAAAGTGCCCAACCATAGCTTAGAGTGTCCCAGAAAATAAGACTTACTTACCCCAGGACACTCATCTACATGTAGTAGAAAGCCAAACCAGTACTGAAACGAGAATCAGTAGAGGTAATGGTATATATAAGAGTATATTGTCAATCTGAAAAGGGAGGTAAGAGATGAATCTCTACGACCGATAACAGAGAACCTAGGAAATAGACCCCGTAGAAGGAGATCATTGAATTCAAATAGGCAATACTCTCCTCACATCCCTCTGACATTCACTGCACGCTGAGACGAAAACCGGGCTCCAACCTGCTGCGGAGCGCATATCTAGCACAAACTTACTTCACCACCTCCATAGGAGGCAAAGTTTGTAAAACTGATTTGTGGGTGTGGTGAGGGGTGTATTTATAGGCATTTTGAGGTTTGGGAAACTTTGCCCCTCCTGGTAGGAATGTATATCCCATACGTCACTAGCTCATGGACTCTTGCTAATTACATGAAAGAAATTAATAAACTCTTGAATAAAGAATCTATACTAACACCTCACATTACCTCTTCCTATCACTAACGTAGGCAAAGAGAATGACTAGGGTGGGAGGAGCTATTTAACAGCTCTGCTGTGGTGCTCTTTGCCTCCTCCTGCTGACCAGGAGGTGAATATCCCATTAGTAATTAAGATGATCCGTGGACTCGTCGTGTCTTAAAAAAAGAAAGTAGTGTTTTTAACATTTGAGTACTTTTAGTGAGGCAATGCAATGGATCCTTTTATTTTAAAGGGGGCACTCCCTTTTGGCTTGTATGGATGTGCATTCGGATCCTTTGTGAGGATCCGACTGCGAAAGTAAACAGTTGCACGCTCCCTTCAGATATCTTTTACAGGAATCAATCAAGCTACAAAGATATGTGCAATCCAGATCTTAGAGTCGGGATCTTGTACAGGTTTCAATCCAGCAATGGAAATATCCAAAGGGAACAAGCGGCTGCTTACTTCTGCATTCAGATCCTCACATAGGATCCTCATGCATATACCTAGTGCCTTGTGAGGGGTAGATATTATTCTTCAAAGCTCCCCCAGTGATTTGTAAAGCTTCTTATAGCCTTGTGACAACAGTGCATACACCACATGCCCTGAAGATTAACTGTTTTCTAAACCCCCACCTGGGAAATTAAAAGACATGAAAACCACATTTTTTTATTTCATGATTCAGATATAACATAGGATTTAAAAAAACAAAAAAAACAAAAAACAACAAACTTTCATCTTAACATCTTTTATCAAATCTGCTTAATTTTCTTGGTATCATTTTTTGAAGGAGCAGCAGCAATGCATTCAATTCTAGCTGAACACATTGGGTGAGCCAATTAAAAGGAGGTGTATATATGTGCAACTACCAATAAGCAGCTAATTCCCAGCAGTGCATTGCAGCCCCTGAGCCTACATAGGTATGTTTTTCAACAAAGGACACCAAGAAAACAAAACAAATTAACAAATATAAGTAAATTGGAAAGCTTTTTAAATGTCCATGCTGTATTTGAATCATAAAAAAAAAAAAAAAGTCTTTGTGTTTTTTGTCCCTTTAAGCTCCGGGACCGGTAGACAGTAATGCAAGGTAATACATCAGCCGCCTATTTCGATTTAATTCACTTCAAAGTTGCAGTTTCCCACCAATAGTGCGGAGAACTACAACAAGGACTTGTTTGTGCATTTAGCTTCATGTAGGCAAGTTGACAAATAATGTGTTCTATCTGACCACCTGGCTAAAATTGTAGTCAATATTAAAAGCGACAGTCTAGTCAAAATTAAACTTTCATAATTCAGATAGAGCATGTAATTTTAAACAACTTTCCAATTTATTATCAAATTTGCTTTGTACTCTTGGTATTCTTTGTTGAAAGCTAAACATAGGTAGACTCATATGCTAATTTCTAAGCCTTTTAAGGCCACCTCTTATCGCAGTGCATTTTAACAGTTTTTCATTGCCAGATAGCGCTAGCGTGTGTATCATAGATAACATTGTGCTCACTTCCGTGGAGTTACCTAGGAGTCAGCACCGATTGGCTAAAATGCAAGTCTGTCAAAAGAACTGAAATAAGGGGGCAATCTGCAGAGGTTTAGATACAAGGTAGACATAGAAGTAAAAAGTATATTAATATAACCGTGTTGGTTATAAAAAACTGGGGAATGGGTAATAAAAAGGGAATATCTATTTTTTAAGACTGTGCCTTTAAGCTAATATTAAAATGTTCAATTTTTATTGCACAAATTATCATTAAAAGCATTTAGTATAAATTAGGAAATTAATTTGTGCTTGACTGCTTCATAATGCCTCGCAGCAGGCAACATTTTCTGTGGAGAACACTGACGTGGGTTACAATTATTTGTCTATAAAGTAACTTTATTCTAAAGGACTTTTCAAAGGGACTCATGGTGGTTTACTGCATGGCATCAAGATTGGCTAATTAAATCATTTAATACAACACAGTTAAATAGAAATTATTGTATTTAACGTTGATTTTAACAAATCATGGGAGCCAAAGCTCATAAAATAAAATTCCTTCCCTTAAAAAAAATAAAAAATAAAGTGGTTCTGGGTTCTTAGTATTATATACATTTGTCAACCACCACTTTAGAAGGATACGATTAAAGAAGGTGGATTGGCTGTGAGTAGATCCTGTGACCGCGAGATTAAAATTTACTTCAGCTGATACATTGAGGAATAAAAGCGCAAAAAGGAAATGATCTAATAATTTTACAACAATATAATAAATTTCACTATTGATTGCATATAATTATGTGTTTAACCCTTTGAGTACTAAGCACTTTCCCATCTGGGTGCTAAGTTGATTTGAGTTTTTTTTTTTTTTTTAAATATATAAAAAAACGTAAACTTTATTTTTTTTGAGATCCCCAAGACTTATACCATTGGAAAAGCTAGGCAATTACCTTTCCAACGGTGGGTCTTGGGGATCTGCGTAGATGCCTGAGATACAGACTTCTAAGCAGCATGCTCCCTTTTCCCTATACTTGTCATTGTAATTTTTCAATAAAGTTGCACGGTGACGTCAATACGTCATTGCGCGTGACGTCACCACGCAAAACATGAAAAAACATGACGTGACGTCACCACGCAAAACATGAAACCCCGGCGATGCCTGTCACTATACAGGCACGATCGCCGGGGTAGGAGTGGGTGGGAGCCCCCAGATCTTCTGAGCACCTGAGACAATTTGCGACGGCTCAGAACCGTCGTTAGCACTCAAGGGGTTAATTGGGTGGTTAACTTCAGCTCCTGAGTAGCAATGCACTACTGGGAGCTAGCTGAGCACATATTGTAAGCCAAAAGCAAGAGGCATGTGTGTAGCCACCAGCTATATCCCAGTAGTGCACTGCTGAGCCCATATAGGTATGCTTATCAGCAAAGATATCACAGAAACAAAGTCAATTTAAAGGGACATTAAACCCAAAAATTGTCTTTCAATATTCAGATAGAGAATACAATTTTTAAAAAGTTTTCAATTTACTTATATTATCAAATTTGCTTTGTTCTCATGTTTTTTTCTTTGTTGAAGGGATAACCTAGGTAGCGTGCACATGCCTGAAGCACTACGACAGGAAATAGTGCTGCTATCTAGTGCACCTGCTAATGTACAACATTGTTCCAAAACTGCTGCCATATAGAGCTGCAGACACGTGCACACTCCTGTTTGATAACAGTAAATTGGAAAGTTGTTTAAAATTGTATGTTCTATCTGAATCATGAAAGCTTAAGATAGACCTTCATGTCCCTTTAACTATCTGAACCATATCACAGACCAATGTAAAACTTGACATTACAATTACTTTCCTCATTTATGATAATTTCCCAGATGACAATTTCAGTCCTTTCTTGCGCAAGAATGGGAGAAGCTAAAATATTTGTAAATAAAACAAAAAGGGAAAACCCAAAAAGTGTAAGATGATATAGCTTTTCCCCAAACCTTACCTGTATTTCTTAAACAAGTATTTTCCAATTTAGCTTTAAAGGGACAGTCTACTCCAGAATATTTATTGTAAAAAAAAAAAAAAAAAAAAAAGATAGATAATTACCCATTCCCCAGTTCTGCATAACCAACATGGTTATATTAATACACTTTTTACCTCTGTGATTACCTTGTATCTAAGCATCGGCCTTATTTCAGTTCTTGCATTTTAGCCAATCAGTGCTGACTCCTACGTAACTCCATGGGAGTGAGCACAATGTTAACTGTATGGCACAGATGAACTAGCACTGTCTAGCTGTGAAACACTCAAAATGCACTGAGATAAGAGGCGACCTTCAAGGGCTTGGAAATTAGCTTATGAGCCTACCTAGATTTAGCCTTCAACAAAGAAAACAGAGCAAATGATAAAAGTAAAATTGGAAAGTTGTTTAAAATTTCATGCCCTAACTGAATCATGAAAGTTTAATTTTGATTAGCCTATCCCTTTAAACCAGAGAAGTTAAAAAGGGACATGGTTTCAGGAGTAGCATTGCACTACTGGTAGCTAACTGATGACTGCACATATAAGTGCATGGCTCTCCTGTGTTCAGCTAGCTCCCAGTATTGTGTTGCTGCTCCTTCAACTAAAGGATACCAAGAGAATGAAGTACATTTGATAATCAAAGTATATTGGAAAGCTGTTTGAAATTGTATGCTCTGTCTGAATCATGAAATCATTTTTTGGGGGTTTTATGGCCCTTTAAGATTTGTGGCAACTACACAACAAAGCATCACTTACCAAAGTGTTTCAGTTGTTTCACATTCTTTTCTACAAAAGTTTTATGTTTCTGTTCCTTCTGCTCTTCCGAGTCCTCTTTGTTTTCTGCTTTAACATTAAAAACGCTCTGTGTAATATTAAGAAAAAAATACAAAAAGTCTTTAATTTAGCAAATAATTCATACTTAGCCTGTTTATCAAACAATGTGCTTTTTGCTCATGCATTTGTTTTTAAAAATTGTTTCTTAAAAAGCTAATAAACACTAAATACATACTAGTATAATGCTGTATTCAAAGAACAGATTAGCTTGAGAATAGTAAGTAAATATTTTTTTAAAAAAATATTGAAGGAGGAAGTGTAAAGTTTTAGCCTCCATAAAGTAATAAGTGCTGCCTTACGTTTTTTTTTTTTTTTTTTTAAATATTTCCTTTTTATTGTTAAAGGTCATAGTATGAGTACAGACAAAAAGAAAAAGCAACTGTATCATTTAAGGCATATATAAAAAAAATAAGAGAGAAAAATAACATTTAAAATTTGAATACAATACATCCAACTTTACATATTTAACTTTTCTCTCTTTCACAAAACAATCATTAACACAATCTTAACCTGTGTCAGCATTAATTGTACAAATAAATCACTTTATATATATGAAGCAATATAATAAGGAAAATTTATAGTTACAAGTACCATTAATAACAAATCAGCCTTATTCTTTCACAGATTCGACCTTCAGTTTGTTTGAAGAAGTGAAACCACCAAAGAATCGTTTATCAGATTCCTAACTTGAGGAGCTTGGGGGAGGGAGAACCCCTCAAAAAATAAAAAAGGGGAATAGAACCCCCCCCCCCCCCCCCCGAGGAGGCTATAAAAAATGGGGAAAGTAAAACAAAACCAGCCCCGTCACCTGTTCTTATTCATCTTATATCATATTTTCTAATGGTGTTAACAACTGATTCTGTATATTAGTATTTTTGTATTGTCTAATAAAATCTATCCATTTTATAATATATTTATTTTGTTGCCATTCTAAATTATTTACATTATCAAACTGTTCTATCATATATTGCGTTTGCAATAGAAATGTTAAATTATTTATAGTGGGCGCCCTTTTCTGCTTCCAAGTGCTGCCTTATGTTGTAATTCATGCTGTTTCCCTATTTTTAAAAGGCAGTTTTCTTATCTCCTCTTCAGAGACCAATTAGGGACAGATCGAAATGAGTTACACAATGGTTGTGTTCAATATAACAATGTTAGGCGTCAAAGCTAAAAGGTGGGTCTATGGAACCACCTTGTTCACACAGGTTAACCCCTTAATGACCACAATGTACCCTGTATGTCACTGGTCGTTAAGGGTTTTTTCAGGACATAATAGTGCAAGTCTAGCAACAACACGCTATTAATGCCCTCCCTCCAGCAGGCTTTGTGGAATAGAGCAGTCTCAACGCTGGTGGCAAGACCGCGCTATAAAACAATCAAGTCCCAAAAAATGTCCAGCGACATACAGGGTACGTCGCTGGTCCTTAAGGGGTTAATGGGAAGTTAAAGGGGCACTGTATTATTGTTATTCCACCTGCAGGGTATTTAATGTATGGCATATTGCTCCTTTAGGTTAATTTTTGCATATTAAAGAGACATGAAACAAGGTTTTATTTCAATACTCAATTAGAGCAGGCAATTTTTAACAAGTTTCTAATTTACCTCTATTATCAAACGTTTGTCGTTCTCTTGGTATCTTTTGATGAAAAGCAGGGACGTCAGCTCAGAAGCGTACACGTCTGGAGCACTATATGGCAGCAGTTTTGCAAGAATGTTATACATCAGCAAGATAGTTTCCTGCCATGTAGTGCTCCAGACACCTAATTTAAAAAAAAAATACTATGGGAACCAAGCAAATTTGATAAGAGGTACATTGGAATTTTCTTTTTTTTTTTTTTAAATTGTATGCTCTGGGGTGTCATATCCCTTTAAAAAGGGGACAGTCTACACTAAAATTGTTATTGTTTTCTGTTTCTAAGCCACTACAGACAGCCTCTTATCACATGCTTTTGTATTTGCTTTTCACAACAGGAGACTGCTAGTGCATGTGGGCCTTATAGATAACATTGTGTTCACACCCGAGGGGTTATTTAAGATTTAGCACAACACAGTACTAACTGCACGTCAAGAGATAATAAATAAAAAGTCATGTGATCAGGGGGCAGTGTGCAGAGGCTTAGATACAAGATAATCACAGAGGTAAAAAGTGTATTAATATAACTGTGTTGATTGTGCAAAACTGGGGAATGGGTAATAAAGGGATTATCTATCTTTTAAAACAATAACAATTCTATTGTAGACTGTCCCTTTAAGTAAATATTTTTGTTCTTTGAAACCAGTGACTTGTTAATACATCGTGAGATTGCGAGAAAGGTGACTGGCACCATTTTGTTATGCAGAGTTTGGTCTGTTTACAGCATTGCAGTGCACTCCGTTTCTCACTTTCTTAGTGTGGCAAATTTTACTACAGGAATTGTCACTGTTTTACAGGTACTTAACAGTTTTTATGGAATATCAATTGAATACTGTACTGTGCTAGCGTTAAAGTGATACTTGAACTAACATATATTAAATGTGCAGTTTAAAAGGGATACTAAATCCAAATGTTTTCTTTAATGATTCAGATAGAGCATGCAATTTTAAGCAACTTTCGAATTTACTCCCATTATCAATTTTTCTTTGTTCTTTTGCTACCTTTTTTGAGAAACCAGAAATGTTAGCTTAGGACCCAGCCCATTTTAGGTTCAGCATCCTGGATAGAGCTTTCTTATTGGTGGCTACGTTTAGCAAACCAATAAGCAAGAATAACCCAGGTTTTGAACCAAAAATGGGCCAGTTCCTAAGCTTTACATTCCTGCTTTTTAAAGAAAGATACCAAGAGAATGTTAGTTCAAATGTTTTCAAATTTATAAACACACTGGCAAGTGAAAAAGAAAGCTAAAACTGTCTTGCTCCGCTTTAAGGTGGCGCTCCGTTCTGTAACCTGCTGTATTAGTGAGGTATTTCTGAACTTATGTTTTGGCCATAAAAAATGGAGATGGAGATAAGATAAGGAAGCATTTGTGTGTATAGAAGGTTCTAAAATAAGCAGATCGTCTGATTTCCCTGTAAGCCTAACCCATTTTAATGAGTTGTGGGGTAAAAGAACAAACCCAGCCATTTCATATAGAAAATAAACCTAAAGGAACACTGTTTCATACATTTTATGCTGTCTCTTTAAAAACGTTCATGATTCAAATAAAGCATGCTTACTAATTTACTTATATTATCCAATTTGCTTTCTTCTCTTTGTATTGATTGGTGGCTGCACATATATGCCTCATCGTGTGTTTTCACTAGCTCCCACTAGTGTACTGCTGCTTCTTTAACAAAAGATACCAAGACAATGAAGCAAATACGATAAGAGAAGTAAATTGGAAAGTTGTACGTGCTGTCTGAATCATAAGACATTTTTGAGTTTCATGTCCTTTTAACTTTAAAGTGATTGTAACGTTTAATGAATTACTGCCCAGTATCTAAAAATAATCTTAAAAACAGAGGCACTTTAATTCATTAACATTTACAATGCTTCATCCTCCGCCCACATCTCTATCTTCCTCCAATTGTTGCGTACCCTACAAGCTGGACGCCAAAGGGGGCAAGAAACGATTGGAGGATCATTGATCTGCTAAATACAGTAGGAGATGCGGGGCGGAGGATCGGCGGTATGTTTACCATAACGCAGTCGTAAATATTTAATAAAAGAACGGTATTTGTAAAGTTTAATGAACTAAAGTGCCCCTGTTTTTAAGGTTTATTTTTAGATACTGGGCAGTAATTCATTAAACTATACAATCACTTTAACCTTTTAACGCTGTTATGCTGTTCTATTCCGTCATAATTACACTGGGCTTTAGCGCCGTTATGACGGAATAGAGCGTCATAGCCAACGGCTGTCCTGAAGCCTACTACGCTTCCTGGATTTGATTGCGTTCTTGGGGGCGTTCCTAGCGTTATAGGGACGCCCCCCAGACCCGATCCAATAATTGAAATCTTGTGATCGTGTGCACGATACCGTGATTTCAATTTGTCTACATCGGAACAATTGTTTTGATGTAGACACTTTAACCCCGACAGGAAAGGGTTAAACAGAACAGCAGCGAAAGAACACAAAAGAAGGAGATTCAGGATTGCTCTTTCTACAAGAGTTTTTATACTCACCTTGCTGAATCCCTCTTTGCTCAGTGTGTCCACGTTCCACGGCAAAGTTTTCTCTTTCTTTCTCAGTTCGCTTTCCTTCCTGGCCCAAGCTTTTTCCTCCTTTTTCAGCTGCTCTATATCAGTCTGCAGCTTCTGAGCATCCTGGACGCCCAGCTCTTTCATCTTTTTCTGACACTCTGCCAGCTTCCTCTTGCAGTCAGACATTCCTTTCTCTAACTCTTCTTTCTCCTTCTCAAACTGCTCCATCCTTTCCACCCGGGCCTACGAGGGAAATAGACACAACTACTCAATTTACTCTGCATTTAGTATTGCACTTGTGCTTTACAGTTACATATACTAACAATATATGGGATATTATGTGCAAACCTGAAGCTGGTTAGATTTATATTTTTCTACAGTACCAGAGTGGATAGTAAAATGTCATGTGACAACCATCAGCTAATTACAGATTAATGATTTAAAGCCCAGCATTTAAAAATAATCTTAAAACAGGGGCACTTTAATTCATTAAACTTTACAAAGACGCTTCTTTTTTTAAATGCTTGTTACGGTAAACATACCACCGATCTCCCACTCGCATCAACTTCTGTATTTTGCATATTGATGACGAATCCGGCTTCCTCCAATCGTTGCCTGCCTCCTTTGGCGTTCAGCTCAAGGGGCACGCAATGATTGGTGGATGCCGGATTCGTTATCGATATGCTCAATACAGAAGGAAATGCGGACGGGGGATTGGCGGTATGCTTACCGTAACAAAATGGTAAGTATATATAAAAAAAAGAAAGTAACGTTGTAATGAATTAAAGTGCCCATGTTTTTAATATTTTTAAATAAAGGGCTTTTATTAATTAACCCCTTGAGTGCTAATGACGGCTCTGAGCCGTCACAGAGTTTCCCACTCTGGTGCTAATGACGGCTCAGAGCCGTCACTAGCACCCTCCCACCTTGAGGGAGATCTGGGGGCTCCCACCCGCTCCTACCCCGGTGATCGGGCTTGCATAGTGACAGGCATTTTTTTTTTAAGTATCACATTAGATTTGGAAGGTTGTATTGACGTATAGGATTAGTTTGTTTTTTATTTTTGGTGGATATATGTCACTGTATATTTTGTTTTTATTTATTGATGTTAAAAGGTCAGTTTTTTGCAGATACACGATTACGGTCTCATCCGGCTAAGAGTGTCAGCTAGAGTCAGTCTAAATGAAATCGAACAACTTCCTAAAACTACGTCATACAGGCAGTCTGATATTTCTTATGCATTTTGTCAGAGTGGCTAACAGATGTACAAGAACGGCCAGTACCAGTATTATAATACAATTATTACATACTCTGGTTTAAAATAGATGTCATGATGTAATTCACTGTTTCTCTAATCAGAGCACAGCAATAGCACATGATATCACTGGCGGCTGGCAGGAATCCTTCTACAGATTAAAACGGTCATATTTATGTAAATGATTACTATGTTGAGCATAAGCCATACAAAGAAGCCAACTAATGCATGGGGCTAAGCGACAGGAAAGTGTGTACACACAGTGTGTACACACATATATCAGGTTCTTTATATGGTACTAAATAAGCAGCAAGTGTATAAGAGGTGCTGTTGTTTTCAATATAGGTTTTGGATAGAGTTAATATGGATATTTCTATCCAATATAAATATACCATCATGCCCATGTACTGTAAAAGTGATCACTAATATACTGACTAAAATAAAAATGCTTATATCCAAACCTGTAATGCTTTGTGTATTTCAGTCACAGTGCACTTTTTATGATTCAGATAGAGTATGCAATTTTAAACAAATTCCTATTTACGTCTATGATCTTATTTGCTTTATTCTCTTGGTATCCTTTGTTGAAGATGCAGCAATGCACTGGGTGAGCCAATAACATGCAGCTACCAATCAGCAGCTCTTGAGCCTACCTAGGTATCCTTTTCAACAAAGGATATCAAGAGGACAAAACAAATTAGCTAAAAGAAGCAAATTGGAAAGTTGTTTAAAATCACATGCTCTACCTGAAACACGGGAGAAAAGTTATTTTGTGTTTCATAACCCGTTGTACACATATTGCTTCTGTGTAAAAAATGTGCTCTGCCCCATGACTGCTAGCAGCTGAGATGGTCTGGCATGATTTTTTTAGAGTATATCTGTACCATACCTTTTATTAGGCACAACTGTTTATGACTAGACACTTAGTTTAAAGAGACTCTTACGTGTGTTGGTTTTAAGCCTCGGTTCATATAGCTAACTAGCTTCAGTTGTATTCTAGATATCTATCAGACAGGAAATGCTCCTTACATACGTCTATTCTTTATTATGTATACTTTTGTGTGTGCATTACCCTGCTACTTATCCATGTCCAGGCAGCTCCACATTTTGTACGAGGTTCTTTAGCTAGAGAATTGGTCATCAATAGTCTATATATACTACTATGCAATACTGACTATGATTCACTAGCAACCTAGGTCCATACTTCATCCCTTCCTCATATACGATAGTCTGCCTATTAATATGTTAGTAGTTTACACGTATAGCTATGTCCTTGAAGATGTATGTCCTTTGCACTATACATACGATGGTGTTAACCCTACCTAATTCTATAGACATAGTCCATATCCAAAGAATATGTATCATAGAAACAAATTATTTTTATTTTACTGTAAAACTGTCTCATATTCCCTTATATTATCCCTCTGGGAACACCAAGGTCTAAGTGTGGCCCTTATAGTCATTGACAGCTGGTTCACTTTACAAGTTCTCACTGACTCTTAAATTACCCACTGTGGAATTGTATGGTATAGCTAGAGCAAGGTCCAAAAGTGCTCAGTTTTTGCATTGTCATATTTCAAGTTTACCATATATAGAAAAATAAATTGAGTTTCACCATTTGAGACCTAAGAGTGGTGTCCTTTTGTTCAAGAACACCTTCTGTTAATTAGTATCCATTATATCAGTAAGGGGTCCATAAGTGGCCTCATATTTCCTTTAGAAGGTATGCAGTTTGATGGGCAAGTGATATATATATTTATATTTTTCAAAAGTGTCATATAAACATGCAATGTATGCATTCTCCTTACATGGAGTATATATTTTTCAACAATTTTCTTTTGTATATTTTTTGTCGGACGAGACCGGGAGATTGAAATTTGCCAAATTGAAATTTGGCGAAAGGTTAGGAAAGCAGCAGTCTGATGACCGCTGCTTGTTAAATACGGACTGCAGGTTCTCTTGTGAGAACCTGCAGTTGTAAGGGGTGCGAAGGCTTTCATAAATCGACCCCTAACGCTTCTTCAAAAGAGGAAGGTTTTGGGCCAAAAGGCAGGATTGTAAGCAAAACAATATTTCTATATACTTAACTTATTCACAAATATTTTAACACCTTCCAGCCGTTAGGACATTCTATGCCCTCATAACTGTGCAGGGCTTAAAAGGGACACTAAACCCAAATTTTTTCTTTCATGATTCAGATAGAGCATACAATGTTAAGCAAATTTCTAATCTACTTCTATTATAATTTTTTCTTCATTCTCTTGCTACCTTTATTTGAAAAAGAAGGCATCTAAGCTAATTAGCTAGCAATTGTTTGGTTCAGACCATGGGCAGCACTTGTTTATTGGTGCTGTCCAATCAGCAAGGACAACCTAGGTTGTTCACAAAAAATGGGCCGGCATCTAAACTTACATTCTTGCTTTTCAAATAAACATACCAAGAGAATGAAGAAAATTTGATAATAGTAGTAATTTAGAAAGTTGCTTAAAATTGCATGCTCTATCTGAATAACGAAAGAAAAAAATGTGGGTTCAGTGTCCCTTTAAGCATGGCAGGTCCTACCTGTTCCGCTGTCCTGAAACCTTAGCCGCTTCCTATATGGGATTGTGGGCGTGTATAGCGTTATAGGCACTCCCCCCTGACCCAATTCCATCATTGCAATCACTTGATCGCATGATTTACATTTTTACTCATTTGTTTACATTGGAACTTTGTTCCGATGTAGACAAATGAGACCCGGCTTGTAGAAGTAAGAGGGGTGTACATTTATGTAAAAGCATATGAGCTGAATACAAAATTGAGAACCTAGGGTTAAAGCGACAGTAAGTCAAAATTAAACTTTCATGATTCAGATAGACCCTGAGAATTTACACAACTTTCTGATTTACTTCTATTATTATTATCATTATTATTATTCTGATTTACTTCTATACTAACTTGCTTTGTATTCTTGAAGTCATTTGATGAAAAGCACAACTATGAAGGCTCAGGAGCAGCAATTCATGACTGGGAGCAAGCTGCTGATTAGTGACTGCAGATATATGCTTCTTGTCATTGACTCGCCCAATGTGTTCAGCTAGCTCCCAGTCGTGCTTAGCTGCTCCTTCAGCAAAAAGCTACCAAGAGCATAAAGCAAATTCAATAACAGAAGTAAACTGAAAACTTGTTTAAAATGTGGGATTTCATGTCCTGTTAAATATACACCTATATGAACAAATAGTCCAGGTAATACCTAGGTAAATAATGCTGCCATCAAGTGCGCTTGCAAATGTATTACATTCTAGCAAAACTTCTGCCATATAGTGCTTCAGACATTTGTATGTGTCTGAGCTTACGACCCTGCTTTTCATCAAAAGATATCAAGAGAACAAAGAAAACGTAATAATAGAAGTAAATTAGAATAAAAATTGTGGATTTCATGTCCCTTTATATGTGATCAAAAAACAACATCTCTCTTTTCTTTACCTGATGGCGCCATCTGAAGAGACTGGCAGTATCAATGTTGGGATGAGTGTCATCTTCATCATCAGATACCTCAATATGATCCCACACACTGTAATCCACCATCCTGCAAATGAGGGTGAGTTTGAAGCTCACAACAAAATGAGCTGGAGCTTACCTAACAATGAAACAGAACATTACAAATACTGTTTAATTATAACAAGGTTGTGCAAAAAAAGAGATATAATATATAACATCTACACAGTTACAACACTTATAAATAACTACACACATATAAGTTTCCTGCAACTTGCAGATCTATTGCACAGGCCAGTATTTAATCACACATGCACAAACCTAGCTCTAGAATATAAGTACGTAACTGATTATGTGTACTGTATATAGAAACATATTTATATAGAAGCATGTGCATATAGTTTATATGTCTCACATAAATGAAGTTATAAACCAGTAAATACAGTTCTTAAAAATTATTAAAAAAAATATCTTGATACCCACCAAGCAACTGCAGCACTTCGTTACAGAAAGCGAACCTCCTTTCTGGAAAGCTCTGACAATCTTCTGCCCACCCTTCGACGTCATTTCCTTTGCTTCATTCCTATACGCTGTTTGCTACCGCTTTCCGACTCCCTGCCAGAATTTTGACGTCACTTCCATCTGACTGAATGGGAGTAGTTCCCACTTCCCTTTCCCTTTTTTTTTCTGACGTGATTTCAAGAAAATGTAGTCGTCTGTTAGATTCGCAGGTCGCGTTTTCAAAGAGAAAATTAACTTTATATTAAAATAGTATAATGAGATTGGGAGAATAATGTTGTTGCAGATCTTATTTTAGTTTAATTTGTAGGCGGAAAGTTGCCTTTCCCTTATAGTTTATCTCGGCGTGGTAGTCAGCAATCCCTAGAGATAAGAAACGCGCGTCCATATCAGAGAGTTACGCACCTATTAACAAAAGACAGTCGAGCTATTATTAGATTTATGCTATGTTGGGCACTGTGTGTCATGATTTGCCTATCAACAAAAAAGCAGGAGTATTTTAAAGTATAAGTTTTGTGCCAGTTGTACTATCACTGATTGGTTTCCTTGGCTGTGGTATTTAATACATTTATTTTCTTAAGAATACATATCATAATTATGCAAAGGGACTGAAAAGTCAAAATAAACTGAAAGCATGCAATCTTTCCAGTTTACTTCTGATATTACATTTGCTTATTTCTATTTGGATCCTTTGTTGAAGAGTAAATTGAGGTAGACTATATGGGATTAGTATCTGCACCTTATTTATTATTAAAAAATAAACTATTCTCCCAAGTAAGTCATATATAAACTAATATAAATATACAGCCCCAATGGTAGCTTTGTTAACGCCCCTCTTCAACAAACTGTCATGGAAGAAAATAGATCTAATTTTTCATTGTTTTTTGTGCTAATATTTTAGCACTCTCTAATGCTGTTCTCAGTAGTTATGGTGAACTTTAATGCAGGAATTTGCAGGAGAACTTTCAGTCCTCTATAGAAGAAAATAAATGATACTTATGTAACTAGGAGAATGAGGAGTACTATAGGAAATGTGACTAAAATGAAATAATTTTTTTTTTAGCACATGTTTTTCCGAGGAGAATGGGAACAGAGTAGGAGAACTTTACAGTCAAACTTGCCCAATTTTAGGCACAGTTGTGAATGATAAATAGGGGAAATATTCCTCATGAACATTTTTCGGAGAATAGCAATGATAAATCTTGCCCATAGGAGCTCATCAGCGTGCACGTATCTTTAGCACTCTATAACAGCAGGGTTTGCAATACACACAATCAAAGGTTTTAAGAGTAATCATCTTTATAATAATAATAGGTAAATCATGAACATCGAAATGAGCAGCAGCTTTTAAAGTTATTGGTCCAAAAAGTTTAGATTCAATATCCTTCAAACAATAGTGGTCGGTGTCTAACAACCAATCGGGTATGATCTTCATTAAACAAACCAAATAATACTTTTGGATACATGGATGATTAAAACCTGCATATTCTTTCCCTTGAGTCAATCTAAATAGCGAAATTTTAGGTTTATGATGCCCCCATAAGAAATTCCCAAATGTGGTATTCAATAATTTTATATCACACGACTTATAAAAAAAGAGGAATGTTCTGCATTACATATTATAATTTGGGGAGGATGACCATTTTAATTAAATACATTTTTCCTGCCAAAGAAAGAGGAAAGGCCACCCACTTTTTAAGATTTTTCTGCACTTTAACAATGACTTCTTTATAATTATTTTTAAATGGTATATTTTCCATCGAGTATCTAGTTTTCTGTATCCACAACCATTCAGATTTTTATGAGTTCACCACATAGCCTGAAAATGCAGTAAAGATTTTCAGAATTTCCAAAAGTTTTGGGATATTCTCCCTTGTATTGCTGATAAAAACCAACAGATCATCAGCATATAAGAATATTTGTATTTCTTTAGAGCCTTCTATTATATCACTTAATTTAGTTAAAAGCATTACTGCTTGAGGTTAAATGCTCAAATTAAAGAGAAGCAGGTAGAGTGGGCAACCTTTTACTATCTGTAATATATCTATTAACTATCAGAGCAGAACAAGGCTTATCATAAAGAGTATGTATAAAGGTGGTAAAGGGGCCATTAAAGCCAAACTGCTCTAAGGACCCAAACAGATGACTTCAGTTAATTGAGTCGAAGGCCTTTTCAGCATATATAACTATGATTGCCCCTTGCTTGTTTTATTAAATTGGACAAACATTTGCCCTTTTTACCCCCATGTCTATACATTCTAGAGTTAACTTGTAATACTTCAATTGCTAAGTTCTGCTGCAGATAAATTTCTCTCTCTTTTTTTAGCTTGTTCATATAATTTCCAATTCCTTACAGAGTTGTCCCTTAAATACGTGTTAAATATATTAATAAGTGGGTTAGAGAGCTGAATACTACGTGCCTAATTTTTTCTTACATCTAGCACCATAGACTTTAATTTCCCCCCTTAAAACCACCTTAGAAGCTTCCCAAAGTATTTCTGGATTTTGCACAGAATTCTCATTATAATACATGAAATCTTTCCATTTTCAACTAACCAGTTCCTAAATTCAACATTAGTGTACACATATTTTGGGAATATAAATAAGAGGGGTCTTTACAGCATGTCAAAAGGAATATGTAATAAAATTGGTGCATGATCAGAAATAATAATTGGCAAAATGTCTGCTTCCAGTCCGTTACCAACTAGTTTCTCAATGACTAAGAAATAGTCAGTTCTTGATAAGGTCCTGTGGGTTTTTGACTCACATGTAAAACCTTTAGTATCAGGATTTTGTAACCTCCAAATATCCTTCACATTTGGGCGTTTTTAAATTTTTTAAAAGGATTAATTTCAGATTTATAACCTTTATTCTTTTCTTTATGTAGACAATCTAAGGGATATTGAGCAATACAATTAAAATTTCCCACTGTTATTAAATTACTATCTACCTATTCTCTCCATTTTGTTAGCAATTTTATTCCAAAATTCTCTGTTCCCATTATTCGGGCCATAAATGTGGGAGAGTATATAACCTCTTTGATATATACTTATTTTAGTACTGGCAGACTTTCTGCAAGTACTTAAGATGGCGGTGACAATTGTGAGGTGGGGGAGGGAAGAGAGCTGTTTGAGGGTCAGGGAGGGATCAGGGGGTGGGATATGTCAGATGGGAGGCTGACCTCTACACTAAAGCTAAAATTAACCCTACAAGCTCCCTAATTAACCCCTTCACTGCTGGGCATGATACACGTGTGGTTGCGCATCTGCATTTAGCGGCCTTCTAATTACTAAAAAGCAATGCCAAAGCCATATATGTCTGCTATTTCTGAACAAAGGGGATCCCAGAGAAGCATTTACAAGCTGTTTGTAAATAATTTCAGTGAGAAACCTAAAGTTTGTGAAAAAAATGAACGATTTTTGATCGCATTTGGCGGTGAAATGGTGGCATGAAATATACCAAAATGGGCCTAGATCAATACTTTGGGTTATCTACTAAATACAAATATATATACATGTGAAGGGTTATTCAGGGATTCCTGACAGATATCAGTGTTACAATGTAACTTGCTAATTTTGAGAAAAAAATGGTTTGGAAATAGCAAAGTGCTACTTGTACTTATTGCCCTATAACTTGCAAAAAAAGCAAAGAACATGTAAACATTGGGTATTTCTAAACTCAGGACAAATTTAGAAACTATTTAGCATGGGTGTTTTTTTGGTGGTTGTAGATGTGTAACAGATTTTGGGGGTCAAAGTTAGAAAAAAAGTGTTTTTTTCAATTTTTTCATCATATTTTATATTTTTTATAGTAAGTTATAAAATATGATAAAAATATTGGTATCTTTGGAAAGTCCATTTAATGGCGAGAAAAAACGGTATATAATATGTGTAGGTACAGTAAATGAGTAAGAGGAAAATTACAGCTAAACACAAACACCGCAAAAATGTAAAAATAGCTCTGGTCCCAAACGGTCAACAAATGGAAAAGTGCTGCGGTCACTAAGGGGTTAACCAGCTGCTGTATATCTATATCCATTCTTACAGAAGAGTTTTCTATTATACTATCTTGAGATGATTTATTATTGGATTTATTTTTATCTTTTTTTAGGTGGCATTATAGGAGATTTAGTTTTAGCTGAGTAAACACATTTCTCCATGAAAGAAAAAAAAAAGTGAGCGTTAACCCAATTACAATTATAGATTGCTTAACAAATCTGAATTGTGAATTAAACACACAGTTGCAGTAGCTGCACGTTGTGGATCAAATCACTGATTGAATACAAAGAGTCTTCGCAAATACAGCAAGTGAATAACATATAGCATATGCCATATGTTTAAGAAAACAGTGCCAGACAAAATGTAACGTATAATCAGTGAAGGTAGTGAGTCTATGATTACTGAGGATAGGATTATGCAGCAAACAAGTGTTAGTGGTAATAATGTTCAACCGTACAATAGTTCCGGTATATGAATTGCAGGTTATAAGGTAAACCAGGTATAATCTCACCACTCTTGCCGCTTTCAGAGTCCCCCCTCAGGCCGTCCTATTAACAGGTATGAAACCACTCCTCCGATTTCCAAAAGCACAGGCAATAATAAATGACAAAGATTACCCGTAATAGGACTGAACACAACCGCAGGGCACGGTGCAGGTAAAAAGAGACTTTATTGTAAGTCGAAAAACATTAACAGGGTGTAAACAGACTCAGGGGTACACTGAGAACAACTGAAAACGTCTGACGCGTTTCCTGCCCGGAGGCACTTCGTCAGGGACTTAACATGTCAATACACAAACAGCTTAAAAGGCTTACCTGCCTACGTCACAATGTGAGCACCTGTTCATTAAAATTAAAGGGACAGCTGATACTATGGGAAATAGCTGTTACAAAGCTAGAGAAAACCCCTTAAAACATTCAGTGTAAGTCAAAATTGGATTCAATGTATTCCTTGTATATGAATCTTGTATCAATATCAGTAACATTAAAAAATACAATGAAAAAGACTAAACACTACCAAAGCGTACTATTAAATCTGCCTGTTCCCTAAAGATGATTGTAGCAAAGAAAGAGAGAAAGTATACACTTATAGCACACCTAGGTCTAAAGGTAAATTGAATCTAACTGGGTGACACAAATTATTCCCTAAGGAATAAGTGAAAGGGGAGAAAACAGATTACAAATTAAAATATAACTTTTATTGGGTTGCGTTTAAAATAGGAATGAACTTAAAATCACACTTAAGCACCAATTTTATTGATGTCAGCAAATAAATATAAGTTAAGATTGTTGCTCCTAGTACTTGAGACCTTTGAAAAAGCAACGTGAAGTTGCGAAACATGTTAGGGACGATAGGGCAATGGTGAGGAGTCCTAGGAGCTCCTGTGTTTTTAGACAGCCTTAAGATACCGCAAATTACTGTAGTCAACTATGATTTAACTTGTATTATTGAATGCTCAAATCTAACTATGTGTTAATGTTTAGCGCTGGTACCGAATGTGCTATTCCTCCTGTAATGGCTAACTCTAAATCTTATAGTATACAATAACTGGACAATAGAATTACGTTAGTGGCTATTGCCTAATAAGTTAAAATTAACCTTGAGTTGTACTGGGTATATATTCACGATACCTTTAGCTGTAAGTTATATCTGCCCCAAAGCTATTGGGCACTCAGTATATTTAAAACGCAATTGTATTTGCCTTGCGTTTAATTATTAAGTGCAGCTTGATTACATAAGCACAATTTCGCCCCTAATACGACGCATACAATAGAGCAGTGCACAAACTGAATTTGTGGCAATCCTGTTTGTACGGGAGGTGGAACATACACAGACTAAGATAGTCAGCTGCGAGTGTGCAAATCCAAACGAACAGTAGGTTTAACTCTATAGACTCACAATACAAGCAGAATCTTTGAGCATCTCTTTACCACAGCTCAGATGTTACTGGGAATAGATACGTTTTATTGTATTAATAAACTACACTATTTAATTACCGGAACACTGTGAGGTACTTTAATAGATACTCAATTAAATCTGTGGTGATAGGAACAGATATGCTCCATTGTTGCAAAATATATAATTACTTAGTTGCTGCAGTACAGTGAGCTACTTAAACTGACACCAAATGAAACCGTGAGCAGACAAATCTTACCGAAGTTCGTTTAACACAGACAGCTCAAGTGCATACAACTTAGAATACAATCCTTGCAATTCAAATTTGAGTATATCCAGTAGCAACGGTTTTTATATATAACCGCAGAGGAAGTTAACATAATTAAGTTTATCCAGTTGAACAAGGATATACAATGTCTCAATAAACAGAAATTGTATCAGAATGTAGTTGTATCATTAATATACACTATAAGAGTGCTTATGTAAGTTAGCTCTTGATGTTTTGGAGTGAATAGCCTACACCTCAATCTTTCAGTAGGCAATTGTTAATACAGAAGCGGAGTCACTTTAGAAAAGAGACTGTGTATAATTTTTGACGCAAAACGTTATATAAACAAGTTCCATCTTGCTATATATTTAGAATTTAAGTAAGTGGTGTATATAATCTCAGCTGGAATAAGCAGAAATATATAGAATTTTATACCCACTGTTTAACTTACACTTAACTTCGTATACAAAGATATATCATTTTGGAGATATAAATAACACGCTATATACTTAACTCTTATATAAGAATTGGTAACTTCGTATACAACAAGTTTGGTGTATCACATCTCTAAGACGCAAGTATACAGCAGTTCCCACTCCAGCCTACATTTAACACTCAAGTACTAGGAGCAACAATCTTAACTTATATTTATTTGCTGACATCAATAAAATCGGTGCTTAAGTGTGATTTTAAGTTCATTCCTATTTTAAACGCAACCCAATAAAAGTTATATTTTAATTTGTAATCTGTTTTCTCCCCTTTCACTTATTCCTTAGGGAATAATTTGTGTCACCCAGTTAGATTTAATTTACCTTTAGACCTAGGTGTGCTATAAGTGTATACTTTCTCTCTTTCTTTGCTACAATACGGTTTTATACACAGCACCCACATCCTGACAAACTATTGAATAATTGTAGGAATTAAGGTCTCATACGATAGTAGTGCCATTGGTTTCTTTTCAAAATTCCCCTAAAGATGATACATACATACAAAGCAAGCTATGTAAATAAACAAAATGAACAAATTCTATGAAACTAAAAATATATATAATAAGCTGAAAAATAAAATGTTGTTGTGTCAATGTACAGCGGACTCTCGGAAGAAACACAGGATTTTGTTTAAAGGCTCACGCAAGTTCTTATAAAAAATATTTGAAGTTTACATTTTGAAGTTTACATTTTGAAAATTGCATGTGGCTGAATAATAAATATCCGATAAGATCTAACTCAAAGGGAGAGATGTGGAAGCTAATATGGTTATTATTTCTCCGACTTAGCATTTGATATGTGTTAAGTTGTATTAGATATTAAAAGTAAAGGGGCACTTTAAGCAACATTAATACGTGAAGAAGTTGTTACCAAAGACTATATTCTCTTTTTATATATATATATATATATATATATATATATATATATATATATATATATATATACATACATATATGTGAATGTGAATCTCAAAATATGCTTCGTACATACAAAAAGTAATCCATTATATACAAAAAGAAGTAATAATGTAATATAAATAATAAAAAACATAAGTTGAAGGTAAAAAAAGTAAAAGTGAGAAAAAGACTGTGTTAAATTGGAGTGAAGAATAATTAAATTTAAAGTGAAAAAATGAATTAGTGTGGGTCGTGCAAAAGTAAAAATACCTAAATAGTGATAATGCTAAGAGTTGACGAGAGTCTGTCTCATTGTTAATCATGGGTAAAATAATAAGTAATGTATGTTGTTAATGTGCACTGTGGTAATTACAGGTGTCATGTTAAAAATGAAGTGAGATTTAGAATGGAAGAGGGAGTGAAATCTAGACTGGGGAGCTCTGTATGAGAAAAAAATATATAATAAGAAGTGATATGAGCAATAAGAGAAAATGCTCAAGTGTTGTTGAATATCTAAGGGTGTAAAAGAAAGTGTATAAAATATAATTATGTCACTTGTGCCTTCTTAAATAATAAATTAATATCTAAGCTACAGTTAAGCTAAGAGTCAGCCCATGGCTGGCGAGACTGAGAGTACTAATACTAGTAAGTGAGACTTAAGGGGCAAAACTTATAATTCTGGTAGATTACTTGAAGAAGGACTAAATTCATATTAGAACTATGACTTCCAGGGTACCCTACTTTAATATAATGTATAAAAAGAAGTAATGACTAACTTTATGAGAAAGACTTAATCTACAAAGTATCTAAGGTCAGTGATTTTGTTAATGCCTTGTGGAGCACCAGTCGATAGATTAAAAATCCAGTTCAGTCCTATTACGGATAATCTTTGTCATTTGAATTGTGAATTAGTTTATATAATTAAAAGTCCCAGCCCAGATACCTTTTTTCTTTGTGAGCCTTTACTATTTATTACTCAATAGTATATATTTTATACATCAACCATAAATTAGAATATGCCATAAAATGTGAAAAAAAAAAAAAACCCAAACACACATGGTAAGAGGAGAGCAATTATTAACTCATAGCTTTTTTACCTCCAGCTTTGTAAAAAAATAAAATAAAAAACGTAACCAAATAAATCTGGTAAATGAGAATAAGCCACACGACAGTGCATATAGTACAAATGATCTGTCCCTCCCTTTTCCTCTCTAGGAACCTCTCTGATATTCTTACTACTGATAAGTACTGGTATGAATAAAAACAGGTCACAAACATCAAGATATGCAAAATATTCTAATATGCAGACTTATGGAGCTCTACAATTTAATCAGTTACAGAGGAAAAACAGTATTTCATCAGCATCTATTATGCCTCTAATTCTTATTCCTTTATCCTTGATCAAGCTTATATAAAAACATAGTATATTTTTTTCTAAGTTTGCATGTTCGAGGGGGATACAGTCCAATAGCTTTTCTCCAATTATCTTGACCTGCAATAGAATTACTAGTAACCATTCAAAAAGTTTGCAGCTTAGTTCTATTGAAAAGCAGGTATTTCTGCACTTTGCTGCAGAAGGCTGTTAAGACAATCCTGTTAATGTTCCTGAAAAAAACAAAAAAACAGGGCAGCAACCACTGCAGGATGAGTGAAATATCAGGAGCTCCGCGTATGATGATAATAATCCGCCGATTATTAGTTTATTTTCACACCATCCTGGAAACTACCCTTCAGTTTTTACTCCAACATGCGACCACCAGCCAAACAATACCAGGATAGGTGTATACATGATTACTGGACCCGGATCTGGACAGCACCCCACCTCAGGAACCCGGGTATATTAGTCTCACTCACAGACTGCTGACACTACAACTTTACGAAGCCTGAAACATATTAATACTTCTATTGGGAAACATTATTTTGCGACCTACTTAGATCACTGACATTTTTTGTTAACGGCACTAACATGGCACTAGACATACGGGAACATCGTGTACAGTCTCTCCTAGATCACCACTTTCAGGAACTGAAACAGAACCTACAGACAGTACTGCACCCATTAATCCAGGTTCAAGTACTGAAGGAGGACTCTATTAAAAGACTGAAGGCGGTTATTATTCTGTGGATCAGACAATCAATGATGAACCTACCTTCCACTATGCAGCAGGATTGTGTGTATCCCCGATCTGGCGTGTGATAGTCATCTTCTTTATGATTGCATCGATGTTAGCCTATATGATGGGGACCAACCAAGTGAAGCTTATGTTGCACAGTCTAAGAGAAAATAATTTAATCTTTTCCCGGTTGTGGCCTGCCTCAGCTAACTACACACACAACAAGAGGACTTGTGAGATTTCTCCATTTATGAATAACATCACTATGGAATACAATATATATGAATACAAATGTGTTAATACCAAACCAATAATAGTGTTTATACCAAACCAATATGTATTAGGTAGACCAAGGATTGCAATCAAAAAATGTTAGAGTCCAATTCAATCTGTATTGGGAATTCCAATCAGAATCTACCTCAAAGAGATCAAGAAACAGATACATCCATAGCGTGATTCAGCTTTCAATATAATTTAGCACACTTATTTTGGTGCACATGGTGCAGAGCTCTTTAGGAGGAATTGATTTTAGTATTTAGTTACTAATAATTGCATAAATTAGTCAAGCTATGAATAAATTGAATGAACTATGTACATTTTTACATAATTTTTTATGTTTTAATGATGTTTCCCTTGTAAGTTATAAGCACTCTAAGAATTCAATAGTTTTTAATTAACCAATCATTTTAAAATGCTTTTGATCAATGAGACTGGACTACATGACGACAGCAGCAGCTTAGACATTGTATGGATTAAAGTGCTTTACAATAGAGACGTTCCCACATTGCAGGTGTACAGTAGCTGTTTGTGCTTGTTGTAATTCCCTAAGTGATTTATATACCTGTGTATATTTTAATACATTTTTTAAAAGTATATTTTTATTGTATTAACGAGAGTAACAACAGAAACAAAAGGTACATACTGACAAAAATGATCAAAAGTAGAAGATAACCTAAAAAACATAATTACATGAAGGAAAAAAAAGCAATGCAAATTATCATAATACAGCATTTTCATAATCCTGCATTGATAATTCCACAAAAAATAAGGGTTATCTTCAACTTATCTAACCTAAATAATACAATTATGATGTTGATCAAAACAAAACATTAGTAATTTTCTACATTCCTTTGTGACATATCCCTAAAGTGAATGAAGCTCCTATAATATCCCAATAAATACAGTTGTAATGAATATTAAATATGGATCCCATGCTCCATGACAGCACACGCTGTCGGCATTTATCATTGCACAAGCATTTCTGGTGAAATGCTTGTGCAGTTCCACCGCCTGCACATTCAAGGCCAATTGGCCGCTAACAGGGGGTGTCAATCATCCCGATCGTATCTGATCAGGAAGATTGCAGTATGGCACCTCAGAGGTGGCGGACGGGTTAAGGACCAGAGGTCTTACGATTTAGGATTCAAATATTTGGAGTAATGGTGCTGTGTATGGTTACATACACAGCACCATTACTCCAATTATTTAAATCCTAAAACTTGAGGGTTAATCAAGGAGATAAAGTTTTGACAATCAACCCGCAGTGCCATTGGTTTTCCTAGTCTCTGTTAATTCTATTACTTGATAATCCAGGCTTTCCACCAATAGAGCACACTGATTTATAGATTATATATATATATATATATATATATATATATATATATATATATATATATATATGCTAGTGTTTACAGTCTCACAAAATCATGTCTTGGAAATGGGAACAAGATAGATATTCTAGGCAGCAAAAAAAGAGAAGCTGACCTAAATGAGGTATTTAAAAATATTTCTGCAATCACGGGCAATATTCAGAATAGAATAAACCAAGCATTAAGAGATATTCATAAAACTGCATGAATCGCTACTCAACGGCACTATTAATCGTGATGGGTTGCCTCCATGCATCCAATATTCGTGAGAATGGAGGGGAAAATCAATTACTTAGTCCAGATGAGTTTTTTGAGAGACTTGATAACCTCATGCAGTCTCTAATTTATAAAGCCCCATATGAGCATCTGTTGCAGCTTATAGAAACAGACCGGATTCCACATGCATATCCAAACAGGCTTCCATCTACAACAATCTCCAATTGTGCCGCTACACTACCTAGTGAGACTCCACGAAAAGACAGACATTACATGTGGCCACATCAAAAGGATCCATTACAGCAGCAATCGGTACATAAACCGGACCTACCACCTACACCAAAATTATCCCCATCGGAGTATGCAGCTACAAGCAAAACGGGATATCTGGAGACTGGCGACCACATTAACCTCACTCCAAATGCATCACCAGTGGAATGGCCTGCTCTAGTGGATCCACCGCGAGTGGCTGAGCTAGCAATAATTCACAAGATTATGGAGGAAACCAGCAAGAGACCGATCTGGGACACGGCAGAGGGCTGGCTCTTGATGGACACACAGTTGAGACTTCCCAAACCCTCAGACTGGCTACCATCTACCAAGAGATCCATGGGAACACCGGCTCAGACAATAGCCCTTCAGCTACTCTTCATGGCCGGGGGAATGGGGCGCACCCTTTGCTTTCTCAGAGGTGACTTCATCCTAGAGACTGGATGAAAGTAATTCATGAACACTTATTATAGTTTGTTGTCTGGTAGTTCATAATCTGTTTAGATCACAGTCATTTTGTGGTATTTCTTTCCAATCACTTAGTTAAATAAATGCTCATCAGACCTTGTTAGAGTTATATTTTAGTCAAAGTAGCAGTTACTTTTTCATGTTACTGAAATAGCTAAGAGCCTCTCTACACCACAACTTTTAAATATAAAAGCTACACATAATCCTGCATACACTCAATCTTAAATGCTCCTTAGAGCTTCATAGAAAATACTTTGGTAATAGAGGTTTATGTGTTAAAAGTATTTTATATTTCTCTTTCTAGTCTGCCCTGTGTCCAGCGGCCGAGGCCACGGGGTAAGACAACATAACTGAATACTATATAACCAGCAGCATGTAATGCCATTACTAACTAAAATACTAGAACCTTATACCATGTAACTTGAGAGAGCAGCAGGAAAAATAAACACATGGAATTCTTACATATTTCTCTCACCATTTAATTTGGCCAGCAGATGGCAATGCGGTAACTTTTATAACACACCATAATATATATATATATATATATATATATATATATATAGACGTAGAAACTTATTACTCCCAACTCTACAACATCACATCAAAAACAGTTATCACCCAGATTATAAGCATATATTTTCAGTAATTTACCCAGTTAACATGTGGAGTTACTAGACTGCTACCTATCTTTGCTGCATGACTCATAAGTCTGGAATCTCTCCATTTCCGTTATTATAGCATAACAACTATAGCGACTGCTTTATTCCCATAACCTTATTTTCAAAGTACTACCACTCCATAAAACAGAAGGAATTAGTATAGTGAACCGTAAATAATACCATAGTACGAGTAGTGGGGCCAGTTTCTGCCTTTGTTCATTACTCTTTCTATTTATATCATATTATAATTCTTATAATTGTGTGGTTAAATAATATTATACATGCTTAATCATCCTTCTAATCCCCCTATACCAGTTTTTATATGGTAATACAGAGGATCCAAGATTGGTCCGGTTAGTTGATAATAGAGACAAAAAAAAAAGTACAAATATATATGTACAATATTGAATATTATGCAATGTAAGTACTTGTAATAAGTACGTATCTCTTGCCTGTTGACACCTGTATACATGATGTACATTTTTTTTATTCCAATGCTCCAGTATGTTATGCACTTTTTATTATGTCCTCAATAAAATAATAAAATAAATCATACAACTATGCATAAGCAAGACAAGCTATGGTGAAATCACCACTTTTTTGAAAAGTTTATTGAGCTAAAATTTATACCAAGGAGTCTTAGGATCCAATTATTCCCAGCCTTCGAATTTCGCAACCCAAATCTGAGTATAGAGTGGGAAGAGGCACTCTCTGAATGTTTAGAAAAACGTATTAAGATCCTTATTAAGCATGATAAGTCTGAATATGACCTATTGGAAACTCAAAATCAGGAATTAAACTCTCAACTAAAACAATATGAAACACTTAAAGAATTTGAAAATGCATAAAAAAAATATAACTGAATTAGACAAGTACGAACAAGAAATCAAACAAACCAAATAAGGCAAACTTAGCAGAGGCTGATTATGAAAATAAAAAAGTGTATAAATGGAAAAAGAGATTCAATCCACGTAAAGAAAAACCTTCAGGCGGAAACATTATACAAAGCTGTGTGTCTGATAAGGTAGGGGAAGAGTCAGATAGTGTTAAGAATGACATGGAATTACAAACACCTGATCCAGTTTCTACTACCAGATTAACTTGCAGAAAACGGAAAGATTTTTTAGAGGAAAGTTCCTCTTCAGAATTAAACATACCAGAAGAGGCAGGAGGAAAACCAAACAGACAGATGAAAAACAAAAGTCAATCACAAAACAACCAAACAAGGTTGGAAACCATATCGGAGAGAACTGAGCCCCTTTTCAGAGATGAGAATGAAGTATTGAGAGTAATTAACTTGTCACAAAAAATATTGACAGAAAATCATATAAAAGTGCTATTTAAGGGTATGACATTCTGCCCTACTCCTCAGGATGACACATTTGAAATAATCAAGGATTTGCAACTATTTTTGAGAAAAATTGCACTTAAAGGATTCTGAAAAGACAAGTCAAATTTAAATATTGTGGACTCATATTATAATTCTTATAATTGTGTGGTTAAATAATATTATACATGCTTAATCATCCTTCTAATCCCCCTATACCAGTTTTTATATGGTAATACAGAGGATCCAAGATTGGTCCGGTTAGTTGATAATAGAGACAAAAAAAAAGTACAAATATATATGTACAATATTGAATATTATGCAATGTAAGTACTTGTAATAAGTACGTATCTCTTGCCTGTTGACACCTGTATACATGATGTACATTTTTTTTATTCCAATGCTCCAGTATGTTATGCACTTTTTATTATGTCCTCAATAAAATAATAAAATAAATCATACAACTATGCATAAGCAAGACAAGCTATGGTGAAATCACCAATTTTTTGAAAAGTTTATTGAGCTAAAATTTATACCAAGGAGTCTTAGGATCCAATTATTCCCAGCCTTCGAATTTCGCAACCCAAATCTGAGTATAGAGTGGGAAGAGGCACTCTCTGAATGTTTAGAAAAACGTATTAAGATCCTTATTAAGCATGATAAGTCTGAATATGACCTATTGGAAACTCAAAATCAGGAATTAAACTCTCAACTAAAACAATATGAAACACTTAAAGAATTTGAAAATGCATAAAAAAAATATAACTGAATTAGACAAGTACGAACAAGAAATCAAATAAGGCAAACTTAGCAGAGGCTGATTATGAAAATACAAAAGTGTATAAATGGAAAAAGAGATTCAATCCACGTAAAGAAAAACCTTCAGGCGGAAACATTATACAAAGCTGTGTGTCTGATAAGGTAGGGGAAGAGTCAGATAGTGTTAAGAATGACACGGAAGCATGATAAGTCTGAATATGACCTATTGGAAACTCAAAATCAGGAATTAAACTCTCAACTAAAACAATATGAAACACTTAAAGAATTTGAAAATGCATAAAAAAAATATAACTGAATTAGACAAGTACGAACAAGAAATCAAACAAACCAAATAAGGCAAACTTAGCAGAGGCTGATTATGAAAATAAAAAAGTGTATAAATGGAAAAAGAGATTCAATCCACGTAAAGAAAAACCTTCAGGCGGAAACATTATACAAAGCTGTGTGTCTGATAAGGTAGGGGAAGAGTCAGATAGTGTTAAGAATGACATGGAATTACAAACACCTGATCCAGTTTCTACTACCAGATTAACTTGCAGAAAACGGAAAGATTTTTTAGAGGAAAGTTCCTCTTCAGAATTAAACATACCAGAAGAGGCAGGAGGAAAACCAAACAGACAGATGAAAAACAAAAGTCAATCACAAAACAACCAAACAAGGTTGGAAACCATATCGGAGAGAACTGAGCCCCTTTTTAGAGATGAGAATGAAGTATTGAGAGTAATTAACTTGTCACAAAAAATATTGACAGAAAATCATATAAAAGTGCTATTTAAGGGTATGACATTCTACCCTACTCCTCAGGATGACACATTTGAAATAATCAAGGATTTGCAACTATTTTTGAGAAAAATTGCACTTAAAGGATTCTGAAAAGACAAGTCAAATTTAAATATTGAGGACTCAACCAATCAAATATGGTCTGAGGATGAAAGAAACACTTTGGAAACCTTGGAAGAACTATTAAAGGAAGGTGAACCACCTAAGAAGATACAATGGAGAGACAAAATAAGAAATAAATAATCCTTTATGCCCAAAATAAAGCAATGCCCTCAACTAGTATTTAACTGTTTTTAATGAAGTGGTAAGCAACCAAATAATAAATCTTAAAGAGATATCTACAGAACAGAACCTGACAAAGCAAGAACAAGAAACCCTTGCAGACATAAAATCTTGTAAAGATGTAATCATAAGAACCTCGGACAAAGGAGGTAATGTGGTGATTTGGCCAATCAATTTATACCTCAAAGAAGCAGAGAAACAACTTACAGACACCTCCTGTTATAAAAAATTGGGGTTCAATCCAGTGAAAGGATATTCTCAAAAATATACAAATATTAAATTCACAAAGGCTGCAATATAATAACACCAAAGGAATATCAATTTCTTAAAACAACAAATCCCAGCACAGCTACGTTCTATCTAATCCCCAAGATTTATAAAGACAAAAATCATCCGCTGGGCCATCCGATTGTATTCGACATTAATAGTCTAACGGAAAAAGCCAGTCAGTATGTAGACTTTAGGTAAAGAGAGTACTTACCCACAATTATCCTCTTATGTTCAAGACACACAAGATGTGTTTAAACAGCTTGAAAACCAATGTGTCAATCCTGCCACATGGCTAGTAACAGGATGTAGACTCCCTCTATACCAGCATAAATCATGATTTGGGTTTAAGAGCAGTAAGAGAGTTTCAAAAATGGGGTCGGAAGAAGAGTCTCCGCATGATGAATTTGTTCTTAAACTTTTGAGCTTTGTTTTGAATTACAACTTTTTTTTTTAGCTTTTAAACGTTTATTGAGAAAAAATTGTAAGGTACTATATACACTTCCAAGCATAAAGAAAAACAAAACAGTTTTGTTACAATATAAACATGAAACGTTGCAACAATGATGCACGTATATCATCAATTTAACTCAAGTTTGGCAAATATTAGTGGTTTAGATCGCATGTACCAGATATATACCAACAGAAAAGGATAAAATGTTAATATACTAAATCAAATATACTGTAATTATCCACATGCCTTGCACCTCCTTGACGTCATGAAAAGGTGCTGTCAGACTATAAAAGTAGACAATACATTTTACTAGGAAGAACTGTTTAAACTATTCAGGTATTCCTCCCATAAAAGGAGTATATCGTGATATTCATCAGACCGCTTAGAGTGTATATAGTGATATTTCTCCAAATGGAGAGAGTGAGTAACTGGTTTTCCCCTCGATAAGGGAGGGAAGATTAGACTTTTAATGGAATTAGTTTTTTTGCTGTGTTAATCATAATAGTGAGGAGTGTCCGCCTCAATTTGCATGGAATTTTTGGGAATTTATTAAAAAGGAATATCCATGGTGTTGTAGTAAGAATCGTGTTAATTACTTTTTCCATCTCAGTTTTTAGGGAAGTCCAGAAAGATTGGGCTAAAGTCAGGTCCACCAAATATGTTTAAAATCACCTCTTTCTGAGCAGCCCCTCCAGCACATTGCAGTTGTGTTAGGGAACAGTTGGTGTAATCTACTAGGTGTATAATACCACCTGCTTAGTAATTTAATGTTCATCTCCAACACCGATATAGATGAGGAAGCCCTGGTCATCTGTGTGAAAATTATCTGCCAGTCAGATTTGTCAAGCTTGGTGTGAAAGTCAGATTCCCATTTAGTTACATACGTGGGAAGTGAAGAGTATGCTAAATGAGATAGTAGTTTGTACGATAGTGATAGAATTCTCTTATGTAGGTGTGGCTAAAAACACATAGTTTCAAAATTTGTAAGTGGTCGTCTTAATTGTGATTTAAACAGGTGTGTTGATAGATAGTGAGTAAGTTGTGCATAAATAAACCAGTTTTGGAATTTCATGCCCAATATATCACATATATTTTGCTGAGATTTAATCTCCATATCTTTATAGAGAGGAAAATGTGGGATTGAATGACGTATGGAGGTAGTTGAATGAGAATGAGGTGTAGGGTTAATCAATGTCGAGAACGGGGATTCTTTCCCTAGCGGTGTCAAGGGTGAGTACGTGGTAGAAAGTGATGAGTACCTTTTTTTTTTGCAAAAAAGAAAATACACTTTATTCCAATATGTAGAAATAACAAAATATTTAACATATACAGTAAATTAATTATATTTATGATTAAAACTAAAGCTGCATATTATCAAATTTTCAATAAATGTTGCCTCCATTTCAAACAGAGCCAACTCCCTTGTGAAGTGCTTCATAAGGCTTACTCTACATTTTCAATTTGAGCTTAGTCTAAAACATTTGAAAACCCATTTATCTATAACATTTCAAATACATTTAGGCCATAAAAACACCCACTGAACCCTGTATGAGGGCAATTTGACACCTGTATTCCAATCGATAAGAAATGTGTTTTCTGCAGTTTGTCAAAGGAATTTTTTAATTTTTAAATTATAAACTTTCGGCCTGTTTCAAATGCTTATCTTGGCAGTATATGCATGACTTCTGCCAATAATAAAATTATTGTGCATGCTAAGTTCACTTGTTAATGAACCATATTATTTCTTGTTTAATGAAAAAGACAGCCTAAACCCCCTGTCCCCCCTGTTAACACTATATGTATGTGTAGATCGTGAACGGGCACCCAGTGCACTCCTAATGAGTTCCAAATAAGCGTGGATTTGCCCAACCAGGGGTTTAACCTTTGGGGCAATAGAATGTTCCCTTGTCCACTCAGACTGCCCTCGTCAAGCTCTATTGGCAGCGAAGGGGTAGTTGGCAAGGGCATGCAGTGCAAAAGTACAGTCATTAATCAATACATCAAAGAGCCCGTCCAAGTTAGGGCACACAGACCGGCATAAGTCTGAATCTGAGTGGTGCGAACAGGACAGTCCATCCAGCTCGACTGGCACCCCCCTATGATAGAGGCACATTGTGAGTAGTGGTCCCTCCACAAAATGATCTTCAGGTTTAGGAAGGTAGTGGATACAGTCTAATGTGGTGCCTGCATGATCATAGAAGTAAGTAGCATGAGATAACGTGGAGAGGGAGAGCTCGACAAGTAGGTTCTGGTGAACAGCTTCGCACAGATCCATGTTCTTCACAACTTCAAGCATAGTTGGGTCTCCCTCCGTATAAAACACCACTTTTGTGACATGGCATAGGTCAAGAACTACTTCAGGAGGTATTGTTTTTGAGCAGACGAGTACATGGATATTCTCTTTGACTATGTATGCTTTGAGGAGCGTAGACAATTGCCAGTGCTCAGACAATGGTATTGCGTGCACTGGATTATGGCTCTGACAACCATGACTTTTGATAAAAGAAAAGGTCTCTTTGGTTTCTCTTGGAACTCTGGTCTTTGAGGCTAGAGGTCGCAACATGCCGATCAAGGTCAGGACTGCCGCTTGTCGCTCTTTCGATAGCATCTATCTTGTACGTGTTAATTAATCGGGTTACCTCAGGACTTATTGTTTTCAGCCCTGCAAGGGCTATCCTGACAGCCAAGCAATCCCGAATGGGCATGGTCGGAAGTGGTACCATATCTATGATCCTGAGCCTCCCAGCCAAACAAAAGACTTCTTCAGAGTCCTGCATAGAGAACAAGAAATGGACAAACCACCTGAGTGTTGGCCAAGATGCTTGGACGTACATGGCAGCATGAATATACTCTACAATTGATTGTACTCTTCCTCTATACTTTGATGCACAAAGCCAAATTGAAAGACTAACAATGGTTGCAGTAAGAGATGCTGTGTGGCTGAAAGACAACCGCTACAGGTGCTTAGGAGACTGACCAGAGTCTAATATTGTATCCAACTCTATTGTTTCTTGCATACGCGATAAGAAAACCTCTTCTCCCAACTTGAACGATGCACTGATTGCTGGGTCCCCTGACCAGCCTGATGATCTGTTCATAACCTCAATCGGTATAGACTCCATTGGGATGCCAGGGTACAAAGGCTCACGTGTTAAGGAGAATGATTTCTCCTCTATCTTTCGTGTACAACCCGGACAACCTATTGTTAAATAATAAGTTCTCTCTTCCAGAAACCCATAGTGCAACTTTGACGCTAGTAAGTTGAGCCCATGGGTGAATGCTGCTTGGAGATGTAGTGTATAGTCTTCTTGTGATTTTGCATAGTTCAACATGTAGTCTGTGGTAAAGGAGACCTTTGTGGCGATAGTGTTCAGAGATCCAGCAAGTCCAGCTCTATCATCTGAAGAAGTAGGGAGCCTATGTGTTAGGGTGCCCCCAATCACAACAGGCAGGTCGGGAGGAATGACTGATTTCTCACTTAACAAAGTACCAAAAAGGGAAGCCAAGTTGTGTCTGACTTTCCCCTTCAGCTTGATCCAATCACAGGCAGCAATTATGTCCTCAGCCATTTTCCCAAGTTTCCCTTCGGGTAACCCTGAAATAGCGCCTCTATTGATTTTTACAAATGTCCGCGATCCGATGTACAGGGGCTACGAGGGGAGAGGGAGTTCTCTGGACTAAAAAGGATCGAGCTCCCGATATCTGCATCGCCAACTGATTGCTTCATGGTGAATTGTTCGGCTATAAAGGGCATTGTTACACCCTCTAGTCGTTTCCCCCAAGTGTCCTCCCTTAGTCTGTCTGCCCCAATCACACTACAGCCCTCGAGATAATCCAAGATGTTGATTCCTTGAGTGTTGGGCGTAAGAATGCTGTTAACCACTTGATCATAAAAGTTCTTAGAAGCCTGCGTTAAAGACCTCATTGTCATAGCTTGGCTGATAGCTATCACAGTACTTGATTTCTGGAACTTGTCCATCATCGATAATCCATATGAAGGATTTGACCTTGTAAAAATGTAACTCATCAACCTTGGGAAAGGGGGATCCATGGAGAAAAGATCCTTGGCAAGGACATTGCTCTTTCCAGTTATATCCATCTGCATCAGCTTTAGGACTTTAGAGGACCCAGTAAGATCTCCTATTGACTCCTCGATCCAGTTTTTAAGAACAACCTCTGGCCGCCTGAGAGGTCTAATATTTAGTTTTCAAAAGAGCTTTATTTAAATAATATGCAGGTACACTTCATAATATGCAAGTACAAGATATACTTCAGACAAGATGCAAAGCAAAATATCACTAATATAGTGTATTGTACATATTCTGAAAAAACATGACATATACTTATATATATTCTCCTTGAGTTTGACATACCAAATCATATTTTTGTTAAATCAGTGTATCTCTCTGTTTTTCCCATTGTTAACACTGCAGACCACTCTCGGATCTTATAGGCTGGTAAAAATACTGATGGGAGCTCAAAAAACAAATAAACTAAACAAAACAAATTACAAAAATCAAAATGAACAAAGGGGAGGGGGAACAAGGAACTATATCAGTGTGAGTGATATGAGATGGCTTAATATGTGTCTGTATAGGCCTCCCGTAGGCCTGTGACACTCTCATCTGTGGTATATATAAAGAAGATTTGGGTTTTAGAGGGGGACTGATAAAGATTAGGATTGTAATCAGGAGTAAATAATTTATATGTAACACCTTGTGTTTTTAGGATGAGGGTACCTGTGGAGGACAAAAACTGAGCGGGTATATATACTGGGAACTATATATTAATCTCTAGGACCACAATACAGTGGTATGATCTTCAGGCGGCTTCTAAGGAGTTATCTTGCAGAGATATATATGGGTTTAAATGATGTTTTGCCGTCCACTCTACTATTAAGTGCATATATTCAAATATGTGGGTGGAAGGGGTCAGTGTTTATGGTTGTTACCCTAATAAGGTGTTTAGCCCATTCCACCCGCCGCGGGCCCCGGCCGTAAGCCACGCGGAGGGGGAGGAGGCCACACCGTGATCGCTCTGGTAAGGCTAGTTTACCTGTTATAAAATAATGTGCAGCATAAACAACTTCAGTGGAGATATTCTTTAGGTATGAGCAAGAAGGCTCTAACTGATCAACAAAGGGAAGTATGTGTATCAAAAACCCATGCAACACATTGTATCTTAGATAATCGCTGGAAAGGGTAGAATGAATACGCTCCAGAACCACCTAACATAGTCACATGTTTCATCATATATGTATAGCTATACAGTCTGCTCTGATGCACTATCTCACCGTCCCCCATTAGCATATTTCATCATATATGTAGAGCTATGCAATCTGCTCTGATGCACTATCCCACCATCCCCCACTAGAACACAAGTACCAGCTCAGAACCTAGAGCGTGCAGAATAAACTATTTATAAACTGAACAATAACATATAATATACCCCTGTAGGACCAGTCGAGTCAGGGTTGTAATGTCCGAAAGGGGCATCTGCAGCCTACCCCTTTCCTGTTTTTGGGTAGCGATCGCTCGTTTGGAAGTGACAAATGTCCCCCATATGAGTCAATTGTAAATCTCCGCCATCCGTCCTCAGCTGGAGCGTAATGCCAGCGAACTAAGAGCAGTTCAGAGAGTCTCTTTGGCGCCCTCAGGGCCTGCTGTGAAACCGCCAGTCCCAGATTTGTGTAAGGGTTATCCGTCTCATCTGTATGATTGCAAACAAAATCCTTGTAAGATGTATACCGCTGATTAGCGGTAACTATCGCTATGCTGTGCTGTGACTCCACGAGGCCATCCGGCTGTGACCACTGTTCCCTCTAAGGTGCGCGGCAGCGCACCTTCCCTCTCTGTGTAGCGCAGGCAGTACATCAGGCCGCGCAAAACACAGAAGGAATGTAGAAAGTTTTTTTTTTTAATTCAACACTGCAGTAGCCTTCAGGAAAACACAGCTGCAAGACGTTTGACAGAGGCACTGTTAAAAGGTCCCTCCGGTGTAGAACAGCTTAATCTGTTTCCTGTGCTACACTGAGGGGGAGGACCTAAGCTGATTGACAGCTGTGTGCATAAATCACACAGTGCTGTCAGAGACCAGAGAGATCAAGCACAGCTCAAAACGGAGGGCAGCAGGAAATAAGCATTTCCAGTGACACGATAGAAAGAATGTCAGTGGATTCAAGTTTGCAAACCATAGAACAGATCTGAAAAAGCTTTTAAGATAATATTCTCCACATTGTGCACTGCAAGCAGTTTTCAAATGGTAATAGGGTACTTCATAAACAGAGAGCAGACCCCCCCCTCCCGAAAAATAAAGTTATAAAGCAGTTTTTTTAAATATGAAACGGAATCCTCTAACATACTAACACATCTTTTAACATTATTGCATTCCTGCACAGACACCCTATAGATTAGATTTAATTAGTTTTTCAGTCTAGTGTGACTTCCTGCATAATTAACTCACAAACCACCATACCACACACAGATCTCTTGTATGAACACTTTTCCTTTCATATTTGGTCATTTGAAAAAACGTATTTCAATGCAGCTATACTTGCTAAGTCTCAAGCTGCAGTTCTGCGCTTTTGTACATAAGTTTTTTGTAAACATATCTGTTAAGTGTATGCATACAGCACAGCTGCACAATTTTATTAGGCAAATAAGATACAGATATGGTCTGGATTCAAGGTCCTTTATGTGGAGTATTCCACCTTCTCGAGAGCAAAGGATAAGGGTTATTTATTTCCATAGAGGTTAAAGCCAACGAAGCAGAGTTCTGTGCACACATGAAGTTTATGTGCAGACAAGCTGCCTGTACCTTGCTGTATCCTGGAGCATCGCTTGCAGCGTAGAGAATTGTAGTGTGTGTGTGTGACACTGTGTAACTATAGTATAAGATTGTAGACTCGTGTGCATAGCTTAGGAGGGTGCTGATTGAGTAGTGGTATTGTGTAGCTGCTGCAGTGTATATAGTTGTATGTCAGAACCTGTAGACTAAAGACTGTATGTTAGTCTGCTGTATAAGTGAGTGAGTGAGTGAGTGGCTATAAAGGCTGTATAAGTGTAGCGTGCAATTGCCAGTACAGGGCAGGATGTGAGTGGCTATGTCAGTGACTGTATTCTGCATTGTTCCTCAGTCAGATCCACACTGAGTGCCATCTCATGCATTGACCTTGTGTTGCAGAGCCCTGGAGGGACTCCACCTATCAGCATGGGGGCAGGGCAAGAATTTCTATTCAAAAGCAGGAACTCATTTTGTGTGTATCACTGAGTGGAAGAAGTGCAGCCCCCCCCCTCCTTACAGCAGAGCAGACACTGAAGGCAGCCGTAGGTGAGGGTTGGAAATTTTCCTCACATGCCTTAAGTTACCAAGTTGGCATGATGGTAGCTTTTGCTGCAGGTTATCACAGTTTTAGAGGCAAATATTACTTCTTCTTCTGTGTTAACATGTTAGCCTTTATCAGCATTTTTTAAAAACGTTTTACTGTTAACACATTATCATTCATCTGAGATTTCTATAGGATCTTCCTGTTGTGTGATACAGAACTGTAAAAGAGTTTTTTTCTTTCTTCATCAATATTTCAGTGCAACATTTCAGTCAAACTTATAACATAGGAGTAATGCTTTTGCATGTATACATAGACAGGCTGCTGGTGACATTCCTTTCATTTACTGAACAGAAATAATGCATATGCATAGGAATACATCTGAGTACAAACCTTGCTATATGTGATACTATACTAAGGCATAATACCATAAATATATCATTTCTACTGGCAAGTGTATGAAAAAAAGGGGAAATAATTATTTTAAAAGGGTCATTCCAGTCAAAATTAAAATGTGCATTAGTCTATTTTAATTTTGAATAGAAGCATTTTTCCTGTACACCTGCCAGTGAAAGTTTGTGACAGTTAGAGGTTAATCAAAAACACACACAGGGTCATGAAATAGTGCACAATGCTCACACAACTTAGTCTAGCAATAGAAGAAGATTTGTTGTCTTTTTTTCCAATCCAGGATTCTTTTAATAAAAACAAACAAACATGCTAATCATTATTTAACCCCCTGGCTACCAGAGAGGATTGCAGCGTATTCATATACAATGCACTGTAGCCCTTTTTGGCAGATGTGGGGTTAAATTATGCTCACAAGGTGGTCTAGGCATCTGAGGAGGTTATGCAGGAGACTGACGCTTGTCTGTGTCACAAGCTGACAGTTTTGATATACAGTTTGAGCAATATCTGTAGTACTGTGTAATGCTATTGCTGCTTTTACATATTTAATCAGTATTGCTTAGGTGTGTGTGTATGTATGTGTGTGTGTGTATATATATATATATATATATATATATATATATATGTGTGTGTGTGTGCTCAATGCCGCACACAAGCTGTATCAAGCCCGCACACAGAAACATATAATTGCACACACAAAAAAAAAATTAGAGGGAACATTGGCTGTGACTCCCCTGTAGATATGACACCTCTTTGATATGTGTACTTTTGTTGAGGCCAGTACAGATGGCTAGCAGTTTTCAGCGTATGAGGCAAGGTTGATGTCAGATGATGAACTTCGGCTTGAGTAAGATCTCGGCCCGCTACTTTGTTAAACATGCAGTCTGGTTTGTGTCTAAGCTCCATTGTTGGCTGTATTATTCCGTGGCCAGGTATTGTGCGTTGATATTCTGCACATATTTTGCGTTGGGGTGTAGCAGTTGTAGTGGGTTCCATTAGACCGGCGCCATCTTGGCTGCTGAAATCAGAGGATCTCTCTTTCTGATCCTCCGGTGCACTGTCGGGGCAAATTTTACTCATCAAATTGTCATATGGCGCCTTGACCAGTAGCGATTCAAAGATTTTCTCCAATCTTTCCATAAATGATGGGAGGCGATGTTGTTTCTCCTTTTCTATCACACAGTTCATTGTGAATGAGGGGAAGTAAGGTGAAGCTTTTGCACAGTTCCTCTCAAAGTTTATCACTTGTGGTGTTGTATAAGAATCAAAGTCCCATAAGATATAAATGGTGAAGAGGTTCAGTAAGCTAGATTTCTCCAGCAGCACCGATAACCCGGCTCTTCCCGGGGGGGAGGTGGAAACCTGTCAGCAGGCCGCCGCCTAAGGCCTTTCTCCGAACTGAGTCCCCAATGTCATGTAAACAGCGAGAAGGAGTGATTTTGGCTCCTGGATACTTGTTCCAAGGAGTTGTCATATAATATGCTTTTGTTCTCGCTGTTAAATGCCAACAATCGGCGGATTATTGGGAGATCTTTTGGAGCCTACAGAAAATGCGTCCTGTTCAGAACGCTGCACGGACACGCCCCCTGAGAGGTCTAATATTTAAACAAGTTGGGTCAGAGCAGAGAGCGAGTGCGCTGGGGTCTGATGGTATAGACAGTTTGCAGACTTGGTGTATTTTTTGTCGAGACACACCTATGGTTATGGCTGTCCTGAGGAGCGAAAGCTGAAACGTGAGGGGATCTGCTAGCCCTCTAAACATGACAGAGAGCTGAGTCGCTGGGGATGGGAGACCTCCCAGGTGCGGGCCAATCAAGCCAAGTGCAGCAATAAGTTGTGAATCTGTGCTGATCTTTTTTGGCAATAATACTACTATTTCTATAGTGTACACAATCAAGCTTGCTATTAGTGATGGCCAAGGAGTGTAATCCGCCTGAGAAGCAGCCAGGCAGCTAGAGCTGAGGCATGAAAGCCTGGAAAAGATGTTGGGGTAAACACAACCTGTGCTATCTGTTAGTCTGGAGAAAATCTTTAGGAAATTGGGAACAGGAACACCAAACATAAGGAGCCTTTTTCTGTATTCGTACAAAACGTCACTTGCCCAACACTCTTCAGGCTTGAGTATAAGCCCACAGTCAAGAGAACGTCTCTTTAGCACGGCTAGAAGCATTTTGACCACTTGGTCCTTGGTGAGGTGAGTTGTAATTTTTACAACTAATGTTTGATTGTCTCCTTGTCCAAGTATCTCCCCATTCATACCAAGTTCCTCTAAGACTAACTGTTCTAAACAACCTGTTATTAGAGTCCATAACTTTTGCTTCATTCCCTCCCCCATAGTTAAGGACCCGTGAAGACATGTTGCTCCGTCTTCTTCTGGCAGGCCGTCCTTTTTTTGCCTCGGAGGGTTGTACCTATCTTGTATGATGAAGAGAGTAGCTGCAGGCATCCAGGACCCCACCTGATAGAAGCATCCAGAGGCGAACATGTTGTCTAGTTCACGACACAATGGGTCCTGGAGTTCAGGTCTGAATGCATTACACCATGATTCAAAATCCAAGTTCACCACAAAGGCATTCTTGCAACCAATCTGCTGGGAGACTCTATCCAGAACATGGCTTAGTTGGGTTGCTGAGGTAGTTATGGAATGAGTACAGATGTATGGCATTATATACTTTTTAAGATTTAGCTCTGCCAGTACTTGATGCAGCCTGATCCGGCATGACTGCTTTGCAAAGTACCTTCCCTTGACCTTCAACTCTTTTTCCTTTGGTACTAGTACAGTTACTAAGTCATTAAAAGGAATGTCCCCTTTAACGAATACTTATACTTTCTCTTCTATGTTGTCGAGGTCTCCATCAAGTAAGGACAGAATGAGTCTTTGGTGTCCTCGATCGTCTACTGTATGGTTAATCCTGTCACCATATTTCTGCTTGTAGGCCTCACGATTGTACTCGTAAGTCCACCTCCTCCTATCCTCAATGATGGTTTTATCTGTCACAATATCACTAAGGTCAGGCTCAAATTGAAGGGAATACCCAATAAAGTCTAATGAGACTTGCGAGAAGTCTATGTACTTCAATGTTCCTTGCTTGGGCCACTCTCCCTTGAGGCGTGAGTGAGGGAGGCTCTTATTGCATGTATCCGTCATTGTCACAGGTGGCCAACAGTTATGCTTCCTGATCCTTGTTCCTTGAGGCGCGCAGAATCTGTGACCTCCCTCCTCATTCTTTTGAATTGCTGCTTGGCACCGTCGCATAAATTTATTTCAGGGAAAAAAGAAACACTTGGACACAGAAAAGTTTGAGGTAGAGTTGAGGTAGAGATTGAGAGAGAGAGACCTAAGCATGGATAGCAGTGGTTTAGGGAGTACAGACACTGCTGCTGACGTCACTTCGTAAAAATTTGAGGTTAGTCCCTGATTGTGGTGCTGTACCACACGGCCAATGGCATGTGGATAAAATGATCGAAGTGCATCAAAATAATTATCATGGGCTAATGCACAGGCTGCAGAGTCTAGAGATTCAATCATGAGTTTGGCTTTATCAAAGACTGATACCTCCCATTTTTGTAGAATGTCCTCCACAATTGATGCTATGAGGAAATGGATTCTTGCCCTATATGTGTCTGTGATAGAAAGCAAATGATTGTAGGTCATGAGACAATGCTTGTTGCATTTGGTCGTTAGCAGCACAAGTGACCGAGTGATGTAGTATTTAAGGTTGCCAACACTACCTTCTCGGCTTTCTACCTCATCATAAGATACCGCTAAGATGAGTTCTTGCAAGATGAGATGTTTTTCTAAAGTTCTTGCTAAGTACTGGTTACAGAGAAGTCCGGGCAAATGTTCGTTAACTCGTCTAATTAGTTCGGGAGCAGCATTCCACGTTGAGGCAACACTGGTCCATAAGAGAGAGAGTGCAGGAGCAATCTCAGGTGATCTCAGTGCCAAGCAGTGGGGACTTAAGGACTTGATACGTTCTATGTATACTCATTTTGGTCTTATGTCGCCTGCCAGCGGGCCAGGGCCTATCACTTCCAAGCTGAAGATTGCAACGTTGAACTTTGCAGTGAAGGCGTGCTGGCTCACCTCAGGGGTTAATTCAATTCTTCCTTGTTGAGGAAATTCTTTGGGGACAACAAGGATTCCTTTAAAGGAGCTGTATGCCTGAGGGTCCCACTTGTAAAACACTGTAACACATTGAGCCGAGGTAGGTTGAAGATCTATAGTCAAGGAAGCGGGGAGGAAGGGGACTTTAAATGTCTGACTGGTACTAGCAAAGGCAAACCTGACGAATTGCCTGGAATGACTAAACTCTATATTAAGGACCATGGAGAAGTACCCTGGTACTAGAGCTTTCTTGACATCGACTATGGGAAAGTCTTTGAGGGGCATTGTGAGTGTCCGTGATGAGTACTTTTTAATTAGTTTGTCCCAATGGAATTAGTTTTTTTGCTGTGTTAATCATAATAGTGAGGAGTGTCCGCCTAAATTTACATGGGATTTTTGGGAATTTATTAAAAAGGAATATCCATGGTGTTGTAGTAAGAGTCGTGTTAATTACTTTTTCCATCTCAGTTTTTAGGGAGGTCCAGAAAGATTGGGCTATAGGGCAGGTCCACCAAATATGTTTAAAATCACCTCTTTCTGAGCAGCCCCTCCAGCACATTGCAGTTGTGTTAGGGAACAGTTGGTGTAATCTACTAGGTGTATAATACCACCTGTTTAGTAATTTAATGTTAATCTCCAACACCGATATAGACGAGGAAGCCCTCTGTGTGAAAATTATCTGCCAGTCAGATTTGTCAAGCTTGGTGTGAAAGTCAGATTCCCATTTAGTTACATACGTGGGAAGTGAAGAGTATGCTAAATGAGTTAGTAGTTTGTACAATAGAGAATTCTCTTATGTGGGTGTGGATAAAAACACATAGTTTCAAAAGTGGTCGTCTTAATTGTGATTTAAACAGGTGTGTTGATAGCTAGTGAGTAAGTTGTGCATAAATAAACCAGTTTTGGAACTTCATGGCCAATTTATCACATATATTTTGCTGAGCTTTAATCTCCATATCTCTATAGAGATGAAAATGTGGGATAGAATGTCGTATGGAGGTAGTTGAATGAGAATGAGGTGTAGGGTTAATCAATGTCAAGAACGGGGATTCTTTCCCTAGCGGTGTCAAGGGTGAGTACGTGGTAGAAAGTGATGAGTACTTTTTTTTTTTTTTTTTTTGCAAAAAAGAAAATACACTTTATTTCAATATGTAGAAATAACAAAATATTTAACATATACAGTAAATTAATTATATTTATGATGAAAACTAAAGCTGCATATTATCAAATTTTCAATAAATGTTGCCTCCATTTCAAACAGAGCCAACTCCATTGTGAAGTGCTTCATAAGGCTTACTCTACATTTTCAATTTGAGCTTAGTCTAAAACATTTGAAAACCCATTTATCTATAACATTTCAAATACATTTAGGCTATAAAAACACCCACTGAACCCTGTATGAGGGCAATTTGACACCTGTATTCCAATCGATAAGAAATGTGTTTTCTGCAGTTTGTCAAAGAAATTTTTTAATTTTTAAATTATAAACTTTCGGCCTGTTTCAAATGCTTATCTTGGCAGTATATGCATGACTTCTGCCAATAATAAAATTATTGTGCATGCTAAGTTCACTTGTTAATGAACCATATTATTTCTTGTTTAATGAAAAAGACAGCCTAAACCCCCTGTCCCCCCTGTTAACACTATATGTATGTGTAGATCGTGAACGGGCACCCAGTGCACTCCTAATGAGTTCCAAATAAGCGTGGATTTGCCCAACCAGGGGTTTAACCTTTGGGGCCATAGAATGTTCCCTCGTCCACTCAGACTGCCCTCGTCGAGCTCTATTGGCAGCGAAGGGGTAGTTGGCAAGGGCATGCAGTGCAAAAGTACAGTTATTAATCAATACATCAAAGAGCCCGTCCAAGATAGGGCACACAGACCGGCATGAGTCTGAACCTGAGTGGTGCGAACAGGACAGTCCATCCAGCTCGACTGGCACCCCCCTATGATAGAGGCACATTGTGAGTAGTGTGTCGCATGGTCCCTCCACTAAATGATATTCAGGTTTAGGAAGGTAGTGGATACAGTCAAATGTGGTGCCTGCATGATCATAGAAGTAAGTAGCATGAGATAACGTGGAGAGGGAGAGCTCGACAAGTAGGTTCTGGTGAACAGCTTCGCACAGATCCATGTTCTTCACAACTTCAAGCATAGTTGGGTCTTCCTCCGTATAAAACACCACTTTTGTGACATGGCATAGGTCAAGAACTACTTCAGGAGGTATTGTTTTTGAGCAGACGAGTACATGGATATTCTCTTTGACTATGTATGCTTTGAGGAGCGTAGACAATTGCCAGTGCTCAGACAATGGTATTGCGTGCACTGGATTATGGCTCTGACAACCATGACTTTTGATAAAAGAAAAGGTCTCTTTGGTTTCTCTTGGAACTCTGGTCTTTGAGGCTAGAGGTCGCAACATGCCGATCAAGGAGTCAAGGTCAGGACTGCCGCTTGTCGCTCTTTCGATAGCATCTATCTTGTACGTGTTAATTAATCGGGTTACCTCAGGACTGATTGTTTTCAGCCCTGCAAGGGCTATCCTGACAGCCAAGCAATCCCGAATGGGCATGGTCGGAAGTGGTACCATATCTATGATCCTGAGTCTCCCAGCCAAACAAAAGACTTCTTCAGAGTCCTGCATAGAGAACAAGAAATGGACAAACCACCTGAGTGTTGGCCAAGATGCTTGGACGTACATGGCAGCATGAATATACTCTACAATTGATTGTACTCTTCCTCTATACTTTGATGCACAAAGCCAAATTGAAAGAATAACAATGGTTGCAATAAGAGATGCTGTGTGGCTGAAAGACAACCGCTACATGTGCTTAGGAGACTGACCAGAGTCTAATATTGTATCCAACTCTATTGTTTCTTGCATAAGCGATAAGAAAACCTCTTCTCCCAACTTGAACGATGCACTGATTGCTGGGTCCCCTGACCAGCCTGATGATCTGTTCATAACCTCAATCGGTATAGACTCCATTGGGATGCCAGGGTTCAAAGGCTCACGTGTTAAGGAGAATGATTTCTCCTCTATCTTTCGTGTACAACCCGGACAACCTATTGTTAAATAATAAGTTCTCTCTTCCGGATACCCATAGTGCAACTTTGACGCTAGTAAGTTGAGCCCATGAGTGAATGCTGCTTGGAAATGTAGTGTATAGTCTTCTTGTGATTTTGCATAGTTCAGCATGTAGTCTGTGGTAAAGGAGACCTTTGTGGCGATAGTGTTCAGAGATCCAGCAAGTCCAGCTCTATCATCTGAAGAAGTAGGGAGCCTATGTGTTAGGGTGCCCCCAATCACAACAGGCAGGTCGGGAGGAATGACTGATTTCTCACTTAACAAAGTACCAAAAAAGGAAGCCAAGTTGTGTCCGACTTTCCCCTTCAGCTTGATCCAATCACAGGCAGCAATTATGTCCTCAGCCATTTTCCCAAGTTTCCCTTCGGGTAACCCTGAAATAGCGCCTCTATTGATTTTTACAAATGTCCGCGATCCGATGTACAGGGGCTACGAGGGGAGAGGGAGTTCTCTGGACTAAAAAGGATCGAGCTCCCGATATCTGCATCGCCAACTGATTGCTTCATGATGAATTGTTCGGCTATAAAGGGCATTGTTACACCCTCTAGTCGTTTCCCCCAAGTGTCCTCCCTTAGTCTGTCTGCCCCAATCACACTACAGCCCTCAAGATAATCCAAGATGTTGATTCCTTGAGTGTTGGGCGTAAGAATGCTGTTAACCACTTGATCATAAAAGTTCTTAGAAGCCTGCGTTAAAGACCTCATTGTCATAGCTTGGCTGATAGCTATCACAGTACTTGATTTCTGGAACTTGTCCATCATTGATAATCCATATGAAGGATTTGACTTTGTAAAAATGTAACTCATCATCCTTGGGAAAGGGGGATCCATGGAGAAAAGATCCTTGGCAAGGACATTGCTCTTTCCAGTTATATCCATCTGCATCAGCTTTAGGACTTTAGAGGACCCAGTAAGATCTCCTATTGACTCCTCGATCCAGTTTTTAAGAACAACCTCTGGCCGCCTGAGAGGTCTAATATTTAAACAAGTTGGGTCAGAGCAAAGAGCGAGTGCGCTGGGGTCTGATGGTATAAACAGTTTGCAGACTTGGTGTATTTTTTGTCGAGACACACCTATGGTTATGGCTGTCCTGAGGAGCGAAAGCTGAAACGTGAGGGGATCTGCTAGCCCTCTAAACATGACCGAGAGCTGAGTCGCTGGGAATGGGAGACCTCCCAGGTGCGGGCCAATCAAGCCAAGTGCTGCAACAAGTTGTGAATCAGTGCTGATCTTTTTTTGGCAATAATACTACTATTTCTATAGCGTACACAATCAAGCTTGCTATTAGTGATGGCCAAGGATTGTAATCCGCCTGAGAAGCAGCCAGGCAGCTAGAGCTGAGGCATGAAAGCCTGGAAAAGATGTTGGGGTAAACACAACCTGTGCTATCTGTTAGTCGGGAGAAAATCTTTAGGAAATTGGGAACACGAACACCAAACATAAAGAGCCTTTTTCTGTATTCGTACAAAACGTCACTTGCCCAACACTCTTCAGGCTTGAGTATAAGCCCACAGTCAAGAGAACGTCTCTTTAGCAAGGCTAGAAGCATTTTGACCGCTTGGTCCTTGTTGAGGTGAGTTGTAATTTTTACAACTAATGTTTGATTGTCTCCTTGTCCAAGTATCTCCCCATTCATACCAAGTTCCTCTAAGACTAACTGTTCTAAACAACCTGTTATTAGAGTCCATAACTTTTGCTTCATTCCCTCCCCCATAGTTAAGGACCCGTGAAGACATGTTGCTCCGTCTTCTTCTGGCAGGCCGTCCTTTTTTTGCCTCAGAGGGTTGTACCTATCTTGTATGATGAAGAGAGTAGCTGCAGGCATCCAGGACCCCACCTGATAGAAGCATCCAGAGGCGAACATGTTGTCTAGTTCACGACACAATGGGTCCTGGAGTTCAGGTCTGAATGCATTACACCATGATTCAAAATCCAAGTTCACCACAAAGGCATTCTTGCAACCAATCTGCTGGGAGACTCTATCCAGAACATGGCTTAGTTGGGTTGCTGAGGTAGTCATGGAATGAGTACGGATGTATGGCATTATATACTTTTTAAGATTTAGCTCTGCCAGTACTTGATACAGCCTGATCCGGCATGACTGCTTTGCAAAGTACCTTCCCTTGACCTTCAACTCTTTTTCCTTTGGTACTAGTACAGTTACTAAGTCATTAAAAGGAATGTCCCCTTTAACGAATACTTATACTTTCTCTTCTATGTTGTTGAGGTCTCCATCAAGTAAGGACAGAATGAGTCTTTGGTGTCCTTGATCGTCTACTGTATGGTTAATCCTGTCACCATATTTCTGCTTGTAGGCCTCACGATTGTACTCGTAAGTCCACCTCCTATCCTCAATGATGGTTTTATCTGTCACAATATCACTGAGGTCAGGCTCAAATTGAAGGGAATACCCAATAAATTCTAATGAGACTTGCGAGAAGTCTATGTACTTCAATTTTCCTTGCTTGGGCCACTCTCCCTTGAGGCGTGAGCGAGGGAGGCTCTTATTGCATGTATCCGTCATTGTCACAGGTGGCCAACAGTTATGCTTCCTGATGTAACCATGAATGTATTCGGCCCATAACACATTAACTATGAAACGTCCTTGTTCCTTGAGGCGCTCAGAATCGGTGACCTCCCTCCTCATTCTTGTGAATTGCTGCTTGTCACCGTCACACAAATTTATTTCAGGGAAAAAAGAAACACTTGGACACAGAAAAGTTTGAGGTAGAGTTGAGGTAGAGATTGAGAGAGAGAGAGACCTAAGCATGGATAGCAGTGGTTCAGGGAGTACAGACACTGCTGCTGACGTCACTTCGTAAAAATTTGAGGTTAGTCCCTGATTGTGGTGCTGTACCACACGGCCAATGGCATGTGGATAAAATGATCGAAGTGCATCAAAATAATTATCATGGGCTAATGCACAGGCTGCAGAGTCTAGAGATTCAATCATGAGTTTGGCTTTATCAAAGACTGATACCTCCCATTTTTGTAGAATGTCCTCCACAATTGATGCTATGAGGAAATGGATTCTTGCCCTATATGTGTCTGTGATAGAAAGCAAATGATTGTAGGTCATGAGACACTGCTTGTTGCATTTGGTCGTTAGCAGCACAAGTGACCGAGTGATGTAGTATTTAAGGTTGCCAACACTACCTTCTCGGCTTTCTACCTCATAAGATACCGCTAAGATGAGTTCTTGCAAGATGAGATGTTTTTTCTAAAGTTCTTGCTAAGTACTGGTTACAGAGAAGTCCGGGCAAATGTTTGTTAACTCGTCTAATTAGTTCGGGAGCAGCATTCCACGTTGAGGCAACACTGGTCCATAAGAGAGAGAGTGCAGGAGCAAACTCAGGTGATCTCGGTGCCAAGCAGTGGGGACTTAAGGACTTGATCCGTTCTATGTATACTCATTTTGGTCTTATGTCGCCTGCCAGCGGGCCAGGGCCTATCACTTCCAAGCTGAAGGTTGCAACGTTGAACTTTGCAGTGAAGGCGTGCTGGCTCACCTCAGGGGTTAATTCAATTCTTCCTTGTTGAGGAAATTCTTTGGGGACAACAAGGATTCCTTTAAACGAGCTGTATGCCTGAGGGTCCCACTTGTAAAACACTAACACATTGAGCCGAGGTAGGTTGAAGATCTATAGTCCAGGGAGGAAGGGGACTTTAAATGTCTGACTGGTACTAGCAAAGGCAAACCTGACGAATTGCCTGGAATGACTAAACTCTATATTAAGGACCATGGAGAAGTACCCTGGTACTAGAGCTTTCTTGACATCGACTATGGGAAAGTCTTTGAGGGGCATTGTGAGTGTCCGTGATGAGTACTTTTTAATTAGTTTGTCCCAATGGAATTAATTTTTTTGCTGTGTTAATCATAATAGTGAGGATTGTCCGCCTAAATTTACATAGGATTTTTGGGAATTTATTAAAAAGGAATATCCATGGTGTTGTAGTAAGAGTCGTGTTAATTACTTTTTCCATCTCAGTTTTTAGGGAGGTCCAGAAAGATTGGGCTATAGGGCAGGTCCACCAAATATGTTTAAAATCACCTCTTTCTGAGCAGCCCCTCCAGCACATTGCAGTTGTGTTAGGGAACAGTTGGTGTAATCTACTAGGTGTATAATACCACCTGCTTAGTAATTTAATGTTCATCTCCAACACCGATATAGACGAGGAAGCCCTCTGTGTGAAAATTATCTGCCAGTCAGATTTGTCAAGCTTGGTGTGAAAGTCAGATTCCCATTTAGTTACATACGTGGGAAGTGAAGAGTATGCTAAATGAGTTAGTAGTTTGTACAATAGAGAGAGAATTCTCTTATGTGGGTGTGGATAAAAACACATAGTTTCAAAATTTGTAAGTGGTCGTCTTAATTGTGATTTAAACAGGCGTGTTGATAGCTAGTGAGTAAGTTGTGCATAAATAAACCAGTTTTGGAACTTCATGCCCAATTTATCACATATATTTTGCAGAGATTTAATCTCCATATCTTTATAGAGATGAAAATGTGGGATAGAATGTCGTATGGAGGTAGTTGAATGAGAAAGAGGTGTAGGGTTAATCAATGTCGAGAACGGGGATTCTTTCCCTAGCGGTGTCAAGGGTGAGTACGTGGTAGAAAGTGATGAGTACTTTTTGCAAAAAAGAAAATACACTTTATTTCAATATGTAGAAATAACAAAATATTTAACATATACAGTAAATTAATTATATTTATGATGAAAACTAAAGCTGCATATTATCAAATTTTCAATAAATGTTGCCTCCATTTCAAACAGAGCCAACTCCATTGTGAAGTGCTTCATAAGGCTTACTCTACATTTTCAATTTGAGCTTAGTCTAAAACATTTGAAAACCCATTTATCTATAACATTTCAAATACATTTAGGCCATAAAAACACCCACTGAACCCTGTATGAGGGCAATTTGACACCTGTATTCCAATCGATAAGAAATGTGTTTTCTGCAGTTTGTCAAAGGAATTTTTTAATTTTTAAATTATAAACTTTCGGCCTGTTTCAAATGCTTATTTTGGCAGTATACAAGAAAATGTAAATCTAACAGCGCTGAAAAAGAGGTGTCCTGTAGCTCCTAATGAAAGATGGGTCCCTAGCCGCCCAACAGAAATGCAAATATAGAAAATAGTTCATAAGAAGCACCACTCAAGAGGCAAGGACTAATAATCAGTGGTCTCAAAACAATGTGTTATATACAAACATAAACCCAAGTGTAAAGTTGAGGTAGGGTACTAAAAATATTCAGTAAAATATTTAATAACATAAAGGTTATTACATTAAATATAAAAATACATATTGTAAGTATTAAAAAGTACATGCATGGATCCATGATTCAAACAAAAAGAGATAAAAACAGGTAGTTATAATAATAAAAACAATGTCAATAAGACAATTCTGAGCAATGTCAATACATACAATACAGATGAGATATAAGTGAACAATACCTATGCGGTCTATAGAATAAAACTCTAAAATTGTATCTACGTATCCTGCAGGATTAAGGATAAACTAATTAATAATGTTATACAGAAAACTATCAGTGTAGGAAGTACAATAAATTGGTGCAGTTCATCAATTGTTTGTGAAATCCAAGGTGCTGGTGCAAAAAGGAAATTCCAGTGAATGATGGTGTACACAGATAAAAAACAAAAATGTCAGAAAAAAGTCAAAAATAAATGCTGGCTATGTGGCCATGAGAAAATGGTGATATAATGTGGTTAAATCGCAAAAAAATTGTACGGTGAAAAATGCGAACTTAGTGTAGCCAAAAGTATTAAATCCAAAAATATTAAATCCGAAAATATTAAAAATATTAAAACCAAAAATAGATGTAAACTAGTTAATCTTAAGCAAAAAACGATATCCATAAAGTCTTAATCCTAACGTGTGTCTTCAAATCCTGTGAAAAAACTAGCAACATAGCACAGGATTGCTAGAACAAGTGTATAAATAATTGAAATACAACTCACCATATGTTGTCAACGTGTTTCGGCCCGATATGGGGCCTTTATCAAGACTAAAATATGGTCTGGTGAGTTGCTCTTATATACCCTAAGGTGGCCAATCACAATATTTGCGCTTTGGCTCCAAAAATGACGTTTTTTTTAGATCGGAAGTGATTAAACCGGATGTTGTCACCTTAGGGACCGGAAATAATATATCGGATGTCTTTTTGTTAATATTATGTACCCCAATATTATATAGATTATCTGTTAGATGGTGCTATATCTTAAGTTTCCGGTATGCATTCAACATATTATAGGAGTATTAGATCTCCCAATCGTCACCATAAAGTCGTTGTCATGTTACCCTATGTTTCGCCAAACCAGAAGTAACGTATACTTCCGGTGCCGCACCGGAACCGGACATGACGTGTTGTTTACGTCTTCCGTAGTATCTGTGTGGGCAAAGATAAGGGCAATTTATATTAAGCTCCCTATGTGGTTGGCGAGTATTCATTAAATTTGGATAAGTTGATAACATAGTATAAAAATATGATAAAAAACGATGGGGTTTGTTCAAATAATGTGATGAGCCATTTTCTAATTTAGAAAAATATCCATTTATGCTTTGAGATATGAGATGTTTGAATATCAGTCTCAAGAAACGATTAACAATGTTATAATGTTGCCAAAAGTATTAATGCCAATGTTATAATATATCACAATATTATGAGAAAGAGAAGCGTGTGTAATATCTATTCTATACTTTGAGAAATGAGAAGTATGAATAGCGTTCCTAAAAATATGAATGACAAATTTGGAGTTCTATAGTATGTCTAATATTGGCTTTATGGCATCGCATGGGATGTATGTGCCTGTTTACCAGCAGCGATAGTATTGTAAATAGGTAAGTTAAGAAAAATTGGACTAATATAGTTCGAGAGAGGTTAATTTACATGTTAAAAGAACTTCTATATTAACGGTTTTGAATGATAGGCTTGTATATCGCACAAATAGTTCGATTCTGCATATCAAATGTTCGATGGCTATTATACTATAATGGATTCTATACGAGATTCAATGTCAGAGGGGACTAGAGGACTATACTTGGATGAAAAGTCATCCAAGCTCTAAAACGTTCAAATAGGATCTATGTAGATCTATGTGTTAATTGTGATATATAGGACATGTAACTTCTCACATGCAAATTAGTGGGATATGTCAGGAAATGTTTGTATTCTATATCTAAAGTCTCATGGTATACGTGAACTATAGTTGCCATGGGATTATTATATCTAGATGTTTTGTTCAATAATGATCAAGTTTGTGTGATGTTTACCCATTTAGACAGGTGGTTCGATGGAGGTCTGAACCTTCCGTGATGGCATGCTGGGGGGTTACCCATTGCACAGGATAGTTTAGTAGAGGTCAGTTTAAGGTAGTTCAGATAGTGTAAGAGAATAGTTTAATGCAAGATAGATGTGATTGATGCTATCTCAATGTTATATTAGTGTCTACTGAGCGCTTGGTAGTGAGGGGAAGCGGTAATAACATATCTACTACTTTCTTTGGGAATTTTTAATTCTTAATTTTTAATTCATTGAATGATAGTCCATGATAGCCCAACCCACTTGTAGGTAATGTAAGTGGTTGCGTTTAAGTCATATGTGATATTCATAAAACTATATACATGATTGGATGTATCTAGTGTGTTGGAACTTGTCCTGCATATCTTTGTATATCGGATAAGATTTACACATAACGCATGATGTCTGTTTAAGAAGTCCAAAGAGTTTAATATTACATGTCGGTTGGGTTCTACCGTTATGTGGTCTATTCCAAACTTAGCTAACTAGCAGTTGTGTTGTGTCTAGATGTCGATTTTGTTTTTTTTTAGAAATATTTTTCATATGTGCTCTGAATCGGACTCATGTAGACCACCTTCTTCTATCATACTCCTTGTACCTGCAGTATGTGATGGGGTTTTAATGATAATCTGATCATTTTAGATTTAGAAGGTGGGAAAGGTCCTCCTTGTTATTGAGGCCTTTTGGATAGAGGCAATCTAGCTCGAATATCCACTTGGATTCTGATCTGAGCAATTTCTGCTCGTAATTCCCCCTCTCCATTTGGGTTCAACCAGTTGTATCACATAATATCTGAACTCTTTTTGATTGCCCTTGTGGTGTATGGTAAAATGTCTATATAGTACAGTAAGGAGGTGTTGTTTTTGAGCAGACAAGTACATGGATATTCTCTTTGACTATGTATGCTTTGAGGAGCGTAGACAATTGCCAGTGCTCAGACAATGGTATTGCGTGCACTGGATTATGGCTCTGACAACCATGACTTTTGATAAAAGAAAAGGTCTCTTTGGTTTCTCTTGGAACTCTGGTCTTTGAGGCTAGAGGTCGCAACATGCCGATCAAGGAGTCAAGGTCAGGACTGCCCCTTGTCGCTCTTTCGATAGCATCTATCTTGTACGTGCTCATTAATCGGGTTACCTCAGGACTGATTGTTTTCAGCCCTGCAAGGGCTATCCTGACAGCCAAGCAATCCCGAATGGGCATGGTCGGAAGTGGTACCATATCTATGATCCTGAGCCTCCCAGCCAAACAAAATACTTTTTCAGAGTCCTGCATAGAGAACAAGAAATGGACAAACCACCATTTGGTGAAGATGCTTGGACGTACATGGCAGCATGAATATACTCTACAATTGATTGTACTCTTCCTCTATACTTTGATGCACAATGCCAAATTGAAAGCATAACAATGGTTGCAATAAGAGATGCTGTGTGGCTGAAAGACAACCGCTCCAGGTGCCTAGGAGACTGACCAGAGTCTAATATTGTATCCAACTCTCTTGTTTCTTGCATAAGCGATAAGAAAACCTCTTCTCCCAACTTGAACGATGCACTGATTGCTGGGTCCCCTGACCAGCCTGATGATCTGTTCATAACCTCAATCGGTATAGACTCCATTGGGATGCCAGGGTACAAAGGCTCACGTGTTAAGGAGAATGATTTCTCCTCTATCTTTCGTGTACAACCCGGACAACCTATTGTTAAATAATAAGTTCTCTCTTCCAGAAACCCATAGTGCAACTTTGACGCTAGTAAGTTGAGCCCATGGGTGAATGCTGCTTGGAAATGTAGTGTATAGTCTTCTTGTGATTTTGCATAGTTCAGTCTGTGGTAAAGGAGACCTTTGTGGAGATAGTGTTCAGAGATCCAGCAAGTCCAGCTCTATCATCTGAAGAAGTAGGGAGCCTATGTGTTAGGGTGCCCCCAATCACAACAGGCAGGTCGGGAGGGATGACTGATTTCTCACTTAACAAAGTACCAAAAAGGGAAGCCAAGTTGTGTCCGACTTTCCCCTTCAGCTTGATCCAATCACAGGCAGCAATTATGTCCTCAGCCATTTTCCCAAGTTTCCCTTTCGGGTAACCCTGAAATAGCGCCTCTATGGATTTTTACAAATGTCCGCGATACGATGTACAGGGGCTTGTTCCCCCGCTCCACCCAGCTACAAGGGGAGAGGGAGTTCTCTGGTCTAAAAAGGATCGAGCTCCCGATATCTGCATCACCAACTGATTGCTTCATGGTGAATTGTTCGGCTATAAAGGGCATTGTTACACCCTCTAGTCGTTTCCCCCAAGTGTCCTCCCTTAGTCTGTCTGCCCTAATCACACTACAGCCCTCGAGATAATCCAAGATGTTGATTCCTTTAGTGTTGGGCGTAAGAATGCTGTTAACCACTTGATCATAAAAGTTCTTAGAAGCCTGCGTTAAAGACCTCATTGTCATAGCTTGGCTGATAGCACATTACTTGTTTTCTGGAACTTGTCCATCATCGATAATCCATATGAAGCATTTGACTTTGTAAAAATGTAACTCATCAACCTTGGGAAAGGGGGATCCATGGAGAAAAGATCCTCGGCAAGGACATTGCTCTTTCCGGTTATATCCATCTGCATCAGCTTTAGGACTTTAGAGAACCCAGTAAGATCTTCTATTGACTCATCGATCCAACCTCGAACAACCTCTGGCCGCCTGAGAGGTCTAATATTTAAACAAGTTGGGTCAGAGCAGAGAGCGAGTGCGCTGGGGTCTGATGGTATTGATTGACAGTTTGCAGACTTGGTGTATTTTTTGTCGAGTCACACCTTTGGTTATGGCTGTCCTGAGGAGCGAAAGCTGAAATGTGAGGTGATCTGCTAGCCCTCTAAACATGACCGAGGGATGCGTCGCTGGGAATGGGAGACCTCCCAGGTGCGGGCCAATCAAGCCAAGAGCAGCAACAAGTTGTGAATCAGTGCTGATCTTTTTTGGCAATAATACTACTATTTCTATAGCGTACACGATCAAGCTTGCTATTAGTGATGGCCAAGGAGTGTAATCCGCCTGAGAAGCAGCCAGGCAGCTAGAGCTGAGGCATGAAAACCTGGAAAAGATATTGGGGTAAACGCAACATGTGCTATCTGTTAGTCGGGAGAAAATCTTTAGGAAATTGGGAACAGGAACACCAAATATAAACAGCCTTTTTCCGTATTCGTACAAAACATCACTTGCCCAAAACTCTTCAGACTTGAGTATAAGCCCACAGTCAAGAGAATGGCTCTTTAGCGCGGCTAGAATCATTTTGACCGCTTGGTCCTTGCTGAGGTGAGTTGGAGTTTTTACAACTAATGTTTGATTGTCTCCTTGTCCAAGTATGTCCCCATTCATACCAAGTTCCTCTAAGACTAACAGTTCTAAACATCATGTTTTTAGAGTCCTTAACTTTTGCCTCATTCCCTCCCCCATAGTTAAGGAGCCGTGAAGACATGTTTCTCCGTCTTCTTCTGGCAGACCGTCCTTTTTTTGCCTCGGAGGGTTGTACCTATCTTGTATGATGAAGAGAGTAGCTGCAGGCATCCAGGACCCCACCTGATAAAAGCATCCAGAGGCGAACATGTTGTCTAGTTCACGACTCAATGGGTCCTGGAGTTCAGGTCTGAATGCATTACACCACGATTCAAAATCCAAGTTCACCACAAAGGCATTCTTGCAACCAATCTGCTGGGAGACTCTATCCAGAACATGGCTTAGTTGGGTTGCTGAGGTAGTCATGGAATGAATACGGATGTATGGCATTATATACTTTTTAAGATTTAGCTCTGCCAGTACTTGATACAGCCTGATCCGGCATGACTGCTTTGCAAAGTACCTTCCCTTGACGTTCAACTCTTTTTCCTTTGGTACTAGTACAGTTACTAAGTCATCAAAAGGAATGTCCCCTTTAACGAATACTGACACTTTCTCTTCTATGTTGTCGAGGTCTCCATCAAGTAAGGACAGAATGAGTCTTTGGTGTCCTCGATCGTCTACTGTATGGTTAATCCTGTCACCATATTTCTGTTTGTAGGCCTCACAATTGTACTCGTAAGTCCACCTCCTCCTATCCTCAATGATGGCTTTATCTGTCACAATATCAATGAGGTCAGGCTCAAATTGAAGGGAATGCCCAATAAAGTCTGAGACTTGCGAGAAGTCTATGTACTTCCATGTTCCTTGCTTGGGCCACTCTCCCTTGAGGCGTGAGCGAGTGAGGCTCTTATTGCATGTATCCGTCATTGTCACAGGTGGCCAACATTTATGCTTCCTTATGTGACCACGAATGTATTCGGCCCTGAACACATTAACTATGAAACGTCCTTGTTCCTCGAGGCGCGCAGAATCGGTGACCTCCCTCCTCATTCTTGTGAATTGCTGCTTGGCACCGTCACATAAATTGATTTCAGGGAAAAAGAAACATTTAGACACAGAGAAAAGTTCGAGGCAGAGTTGAGGTAGAGATTGAGAGAGAGAGAGACCTTAAGCCTGGATAGCAGTGGTTGAGGGAGTTCAGACACTGCTGCTGACGTCACTTCGTAAAGATTTGAGGTTAGTCCCTGATTGTGGTGCTGTAGCACGCGGCCAATGGCATGTGGATAAAGTGATCGAAGTGCTTCAAAATAAGTATCATGGGCTAATGCACAGGCTGCAGGGTCTAGAGATTCAATCATGAGTTTGGCTTTATCAAAGACTGATACCTCCCATGTTTGTAGAATGTCCTCCACAATTGATGCTATGAGGAAATGGATTCTTGCCCTATATGTGTCTTTGATAGAAAGCAAATGATTGTAGGTCATGAGACACTGCTTGTTGCATTTGGTCGTTAGCAGCACAAGTGACCGAGTGATGTAGTATTTAAGGTTGCCAACACTACCTTCTCGGCTTTCTACCTCATCATAAGATCCCGCTGCTAAGATGAGTTCTTGCAAGATGAGATGTTTTTCTAAAGTTCTTGCTAAGTACTGGTTACTGAGGAGTCCGGGCAAATGTTTAACTTGTCTAATTAGTTAGGGAGCAGCATTCCACGTTGAGGCAACACTGGTCCATAAGAGAGATAGTGCAGGAGCAAACTCAGGTGATCTCGGTGCCAAGCAGTGGGGACTTAAGCACTTGATCCGTTCTCATGGTCTTATGTCGCCTGCCAGCGGGCCAGGGCCTATCACTTCCAAGCTGAAGGTTGCAACGTTGAACTTTGCAGTGAAGGCGTGCTGGCTCGCCTCAGGGGTTAATTCAATTCTTTCTTGTTGAGGAACTTCTTTGGGGACAACAAGGATTCCTTTAACCCCTTAGTGACCAGACCACTTTTCAATTTGTTGACCATCTGGGACCAAGGCTATTTTTGAATTTCTGCGATGTTTGTGTTTAACTGTAATTTTCCTCTTACTCATTTACTGTACCCACACATATTATATACTGTTTTTCTCGCCATTAAATGGACTTTCTAAAGATACCATTATTTTCATCATATCTTATAATTTACTATAAAAAAAATATAAAATATGAGGAAAAAATAAAAAAAAAACGCACTCTTTCTAACTTTGAGCCCCAAAATCTCTTACACATCTACAACCACCATAAAATACCAATGCTAAACAGTTTCTAAATTTTGTCCTGAGTTTATAAATACCCAAAGTTTACATGTTCTTTGCTTTTTTTGCATGTTATAGGGCAATAAGTACAAGTAGCACTTTGCTATTTCAAAACCATGTTTTTTCAAAATTAGCGATAGTTACATTGTAACACCAATATCTGTCAGGAATCCCTGAATAACCCTTCAAATGTATATATTTTTTAAAAGAAGACAACCTAAGGTATTAAACTTGGGGTATTTTTTCATGCAACCATTTTACCACCAATCTATGCCAAAGTTTTTTGGGGAAAAAAAAATAATTAGATTTTTTGACAAAATGACAATTTAAGAATACATTTACTGATAATGTTAAGGGTTACTGCCAAATAACACCCTAATATGTTTTCAGCAGCATCTCCTGGGTACAGTGATACCACCCATGTATAGGTGTGTCGGGTTCTCGGGGGGCTAAAAGCCCTTATTTTTAGAGAGCGCATTCCAGTTTTTCAACTTGGAATTTTCACATCGGTCATCATGCACCCATGTCCTATTTGGGACATTTCTGAAGCTGGCCAATGGAATTTACCCCCATCAAACCATATATTTTTGAAAAGTAGACACCCTAGGGTATTTCAAATGCTGGTATTTTAACACTTTCCATGCACTAATTCAACCACCAGTCTTTGTCAAACTTTTGGGTAGTCATTTTTTTGTTTTATTTTTCACACACATTGTAATTTAGGCATGGATTCTCAGTTCCTGGTATGTGTTACTGCCAAAAAACACCTCAATATGTGTTCAACAACATCTTCTGAGTACAGTGATACCACCCATGTATAGGTGTGTCGGGTTCTCTGGGGGCTAAAAGGCCTTAATTTTAGGAAGCGCATTCCAGTTTTTCAACTTGGAATTTTCACATCGGTCATCATGCACCCATGTCCTATTTGGGACATTTCTGAAGCTGGCCAATGGAATTTACCCCCATCAAACCATATATTTTTGAAAAGTAGACACCCTATGGTATTTCAAATGCTGGTATTTTCACACTTTCCATGCACTAATTCAACCACCAGTCTTTGTCAAACTTTTGGGTAGGAATGGAATTTACCCCCATCAAACCATATATTTTTGAAAAGTAGACCCCCTAGGGCAAAGCTTTCCAAACTTTTCATGTTGGTGACACGCTTTTTAGACCTGCATCATTTTCGGGACACAGTAATTTAGTTGTACTAGCAAACAGGAGGTTAAACTAACTGTTTTAAGAGATACGGACACATAAATTATAACAAAATTGATTTACAAGTAACAGTATGTATGTGCAAGAATTAAAAAAGAAAGTTTAATACCACCAATAGCTACTTACTATTTTAATGGGATGTATGAGGCTGATGGGATGAACACAGTTTCTGAATATTTGGTAGAATATTAGATAAAGATAACAAAAAAACACTGACTTCTGACTTAAGCTCACTGTTTAAGCTGCCACACTCAGTGCTTTGCGAGTCTGAATGACTACTGCCCACGCCGCAAACACACTACTGTCCAACTCACTAACTACACATGCAGTCAGAAGCCAATGTGCCGCCAATGGCAATAGTTTCAGTTCCCGCTAAGCAGCACCAATAGGTTAAGATGATCTGTGACCCACTAGGTATCAATCATGTGTCAACCACGTGAAATGCATAGCAGGAAAACGGAAAGTCGGAAACAAAAAAAAAATGTAATTAAATTTAAAAAAAATTGTGCTGTAGCAGGGACACACCAAAACATTGCTGCCGACACACTAATGTGTCACGACACACAGTTTGGAAAGCACTGCCCTAGGATATTTGAAATGCTGGTATTTTCACACTTTCCATGAACTTATTTAACCACCAGTCTTTGTCAAACTTTTGGGTAGTCATTTTTTTGTGTTATTTTTCACACACATTGTAATTTAGGCATGGATTCTCAGTTCCTGTTATGTGTTACTGCCAAAAAACACCTCAATATGTGTTCAACAACATCTCCTGAGTACAGTGATACTACCCATGTATAGGTGTGTCGGGTTCTCTGGGGGCTAAAGGGCCTTAATTTTAGGAAGCGCATTCCAGTTTTTCAACTTGGAATTTTCACATCGGTCATCATACACCCATGTCCTATTTGGGACATTTCTGAAGCTGGCCAATGGAATTTACCCCCATCAAACCATATATTTTTGAAAAGTAGACCCCCTAGGGCAAAGCTTTCCAAACTTTTCATGTTGGTGACACGCTTTTTAGACCTGCATCATTTTCGGGACACAGTAATTTAGTTGTACTAGCAAACAGGAGGTTAAACTAACTGTTTTAAGAGATACGGACACATAAATTATAACAAAATTGATTTACAAGTAACAGTATGTATGTGCAAGAATTAAAAAAGAAAGTTTAATACCACCAATAGCTACTTACTATTTTAATGGGATGTATGAGGCTGATGGGATGAACACAGTTTCTGAATATTTGGTAGAATATTAGATAAAGATAACAAAAAAACACTGACTTCTGACTTAAGCTCACTGTTTAAGCTGCCACACTCAGTGCTCTGCGAGTCTGAATGACTACTGCCCGCGCCGCAAACACACTACTGTCCAACTCACTAACTACACATGCAGTCAGAAGCCAATGTGCCGCCAATGGCAAAAGTTTCAGTTCCCGTTAAGCAGCACCAATAGGTTAAGATGATCTGTGACCCACTAGGTATCAATCATGTGTCAACCACGTGAAATGCATAGCAGGAAAACGGAAAGTCGGAAACAAAAAAAAATGTAATTAAATTTAAAAAAAATTGTGCTGTAGCAGGGACACACCAAAACATTGCTGCCGACACACTAATGTGTCACGACACACAGTTTGGAAAGCACTGCCCTAGGGTATTTGAAATGCTGGTATTTTAACACTTTCCATGCACTAATTCAACCACCAGTCTTTGTCAAACTTTTGGGTAGTCATTTGTTTGTGTTATTTTTCACACACATTGTAATTTAGGCATGGATTCTCAGTTCCTGTTATGTGTTACTGCCAAAAAACACCTCAATATGTGTTCAACAACATCTCCTGAGTACAGTGATACCACCCATGTATAGGTGTGTTGGGTTCTCTGGGGGCTAAAGGGCCTTAATTTTAGGAAGCGCATTCCAGTTTTTCAACTTGGAATTTTCACATCGGTCATCATACACCCATGTCCTATTTGGGACATTTCTGAAGCTGGCCAATGAAATTTACCCCCATCAAACCATATATTTTTGAAAAGTAGACACCCTAGGGTATTTTAAATGGTGGTATTTTAACACTTTCCATGCACTATTTCAACCACCAGTCTTTGTCAAAGTTTTGGGTAGTCATTTTTTTGTGTTATTTTTCACACACATTGTACTTTAGGCATAGATTCTCAGTTCCTGTTATGTGTTACTGCCAACAAACACCTCAATATGTGTTCAACAACATCTCCTGAGTACAGTGATACCACCCATGTATAGGTGTGTCGGGTTCTCTGGGGGCTAAAAGGCCTTATTTTTAGGAAGCGCATTCCAGTTTTTCAACTTGGAATTTTCACATCGGTCATCATGCACCCATGTCCTATTTGGGACATTTCTGAAGCCGGCCAATGAAATTTACCCCCATCAAACCATATATTTTTGAGAAGTAGACCCCCTAGGGTATTTGAAATGCTTGTATTTTCACACTTTCCATGAACTTATTTAACCACCAGTCTTTGTCAAACCTTTGGGTAGTCATTTTTTTGTGTTATTTTTCACACACATTGTACTTTAGGTGTGGATTCTCAGTTCCTGTTAAAAAACACCTCAATATGTGTTCAACAACATCTCCTGAGTACAGTGATACCACCCATGTATAGGTGTGTTGGGTTCTTTGGGGGCTAAAAGGCCTTATTTTTAGGAAGCGCATTCCATTTTATACACTTTGAATTTTCACATCCCATGCACCCATGTCCTATTTTAAGACATTTCTGAAGCCGGCCAATGTAATTTACCCCCATCAAACCATATATTTTTGAAAAGTAGACATCCTAGGGTATTTCAAATGCAGGTATTTTAACACTTTCCATACACTAATTCAACCACTAGTGTTTGTCAAACTATTGGGCATTCATTTTTTTGTGTTATTTTTCACATACATTGTACTTTAGACATGGATTCACAGCTCCTGTTATGTGTTACTACCAAAGAAGACACCAATATGTGGTCACCAACATCTCCTGAGTTCATTGATACCACCTATGCATAGGTTTGGTGGCTTGTTTGGACGGTGCAATGCCAAATGTCTGACATGTGTTTTTGATTTTGTTTCACATTTAACATATTTTCTTTGCCTATCGTCTTTTTTGGGGGTCTTTTAACATACCCCAATTTATTTGTTTTCCATAAATGTGATTATATTTAAAAAGTTGACACCCCAAGGTATTATACATGGAGTGGTTTGATGACTTTGATGCAACCGTTTTAGCCCAAAAAATTGGAGAAAGTATATGGTGGTAATTTTTCAATTTTCATTGTTACAGACACATTGCTTTTTTACTATGATTTAGGAGAGACTGTTGTAAGTTATTGCAAAAGAATACTTCAGGTTGTTTTCTGCAAGGCACCCTGAGTATACCTATGCCCCCCATGCATAGGTTTGCCAGGATTTTGGGAAGGTTATGTTACAATTTTATGACTTGTGATTTTAGTTATTAACAATGAGAGTATTTCTTCTGATAGGCCTATCTTTAGTTTGGGGCCTATCGCAGAAAAAAATAGAGTAGTGAAATGTAAAAATCTGGCACAGTAAAAGTAAAAAAAACAAAAAAAATCTAACAGTAAACATAACCAAAAAAAAATGTATATATATATATAACAGCGAATGTATTTATTTTTTTAAAAATTGACCATTGTATGGTACCGCTTGAAGCAGTCCCCAATGCAGAGTGCAGGCTGTCCAGGGCAATCAGGACAGTGATATATGGTGTCCCTTCTCTTCCCCCTCTTGGTACAGACTCTGCATTTTTTTTGTGGTTTCTGCTTTGCAGCAGTAGGGGGGATTTTAAAAATAAAATGGGTAGCCCCAACTCTGCTCTCTCCCATCACCACCCGGGGAGCAGGTACATCATGGTACAAAATCCCCGTAATAATCTGGAGCTGAAACTGTAAAAAAGTCTTTTTAACTCTGGGGTTTGCTTTTTTGAACAACAAAAAAGTGTTGTGGGTTGCAATCTGCATTAGGTAAATTGCAACCTTTTTGTACCAGGCCCTTGTCTTCCGCATAATTAGGTAGGGCTGCAGCAGCTGATCAGCCAGATCAACCCCACCCATATGCCGGTTATAAGACTTGATGCACACTGGCTTCCTTATGATCTCAGCTCTGCCACGTACAGAAACCGCCACCGTCCTCTCTGTGTGGATGGTGGTAAGAAGGTATACATCCTTCTTGTCTCTGTACTTAAGTGCCAACAGCTCCTCTTGACGCAGAGCTGAGGTCTCCCCCCTTCGTAGCCGGGTGCGTACAAGCTGTCCTGGGAAACCTGCGCGGTTCTTTTTAATTGTACCGCAAGCTACTGTATCAAAGCAATACAGTAGCTTGAACAAAAGGACACTTGTATAAAAATTGTCTAAGTACAAGTGATACCCTTTGTTCATTAGGGGTAATATCAGGTCCCAGACGATCTTGCCAGTGGTTCCCATATGTTCTGGGCAACCTGGAGGGTCAAGGTGGCTATCCTTTCCCTCATACACCCGGAAGGCCTGAGTATACCCATTCTCGCTGTCACAGAGCTTATACACCTTTACCCCATATCTGGAGCGCTTGGAAGGAATAAACTGCTTGAATCCCAGCCTTCCCTTATACTTCATTAGGGATTCATCAACACATATATTCCTTCCAGGTGTATAAGCCTCTGCAAACCTGGCAGAAAAGTGGGTTATCATGGGGCGGATTTTATACAGCCTGTCAAATTGGGGATGCTCCCTAGGGGGGCACAGGCTGTTGTCGCTGAAGTGCATGAAATGCAGAATCATTTCATACCTCTTCCTCGACATAGTCTGGGAGAAAATGGGGGTAGAGCAGATGGGGCTACTACTCCAGTAGGAGCGAATGGAGGGTTTCTTTATGATGCCCATCAGCATGGTCAATGCCCAGAATTTTTTGAATTCTGGCACATTGATGGGGGCCCATTCCTGCTTTGCCAAATATGTTCCAGGCTTTGCAGCACGGAACTGATGGGCATATAAATTAGTTTGGGCGACAATGTTCCCCAATACATCATCGCCCAGAAACACTTCCAGAAACTGCTGGGGGCTAAAGCCTGCCACATCTATATTTATGCCAGCATTTGCTGTGAAGGGTGGGATATCTGGCCTCTGGAGATGAGGTGTTACCCACTCTTCAGCAGCAATGGCAGCAACACGCCTCCTTCTGGCAGGGGGGCTGGTAGGGGGGGTAGCAGGGGGTCTAGCAGCCACAGATACATCACTATCAGTTGAGACTGCATCTAGTGATGTATCTGAGCATATGGCAGGGTCAAAATTGGGGTCTGAGTCAGGCATAGAGGCATTTGACTCTGACGCAAGGATGGCATACGCCTCCTAAGCACTATATATTTTCTGTGACATTTTTGTATCTATTTACTAAATTTTTTTAAATTAAATTAACTAAATTAATTAACTAAATTAACTAGCAAAAAAAGTACAGCTATGCTACTGCCAGTGATTTATAGCAATCACTGGCAAGCTAGGGGTTAATGGCTCTGAAAATTAAATTAACTAAATGGTTCTGAAAAGAGCCTTTGGATTTTTAAAAAATTACAACAACAAAATTAACCCCTAAAAAATGCACAGACAGCAAAAAAGTATAGCTGTGCTACTGACAGTGATTTATAGCGATCACTGGCAAGGTAGGGGTTAATGGCTCTGAAAATTAAATTAACTAAATGGTTCTGAAAAGAGCCTCTGGATTTTTAAAAAATTACAACAAAATTAACCCCTAAAAAAATGCACAGACAGCAAAAAAGTACAGCTATGGTACTGCCAGTGATTTATAGCGATCACTGGCAAGGTAGGGGTTAATGACTGTGGAATTTAAATTAAATTAGCTAAATGGCTCTGAAAAGAGCCTTTGTTTTTTTTTAAAAAAATACAACAAAAATTAACCCCTAAAAAAATGCACAGACAGCAAAAAAAAAGTGCAGCTATGCTACTGCCAGTGATTTATAGTGATCACTGGCAAGCTAGGGGTTAATGGCTCTGAAAAGAGCCTTTGGTTCTATATTTTTTAACAAATAAAAGAATTAAATCTCTCTGCAAAAAAACAGGTCTCTCTCTCCAACAAAATCGCAAGTGAGGAGAGGGAGGGAGATCCACACTGATCAGTGTCAATATTTACATATTTGCCCCTATGATAAGGCAGGCTAGGGACACCCCCAGAGGCCCCATGATGCACTGGGCATCGCCATCTTGGATGCCTAGTGAAGGGGGAGGGGGGGGCTATTTAGGCCTTTCCGATCGCTTCCGATGCTCTGAAACACTGCCGGGCTCCACGTGGAGCGAAACCGGAAGTGATCACTCGTGGGGGAGTGATCAATCCGGTCCCGGCACTCGGGAACAGTATTGCAGGATGCCTAGACATCAAGGCAAGCCTGCAATACTGTTAGAGCAGCTGGAAGCGATTTTGATCGCTTCCAGTGCTCTGTTTAACCGACGACGTATGCCATACGTCCTCGGTCATTAAGTGCTTTTTTTTGAGGACGTATGGCATACGTCGTCGGACGTTAAGGGGTTAAAGGAGCTGTATGCCTGAGGGTCCCACTTGTAAAACACTGTAACACATTGAGCCAAGGTAGGTTGAAGATCTATAGTCAAGGAAGCGGGGAGGACGAGGACTTTAAATGTCTGACTGTTACTAGCAAAGGCAAACCTGACGAATTGCCTGGAATGACTAAACTCTATATTAAGGACCATGGAGAAGTACCCTGGTACTAGAGCTTTCTTGACATCGACTATGGGAAAGTCTTTGAGGGGCATTGTGAGTGTCCGTGATGAGTACTTTTTAATCAGTTTGTCCCATTGTTTAAAAGTTTCTCTTACTATCCTGGGAGTTGTTGGTAGAAGCTTACGGTGTGCAGCTGGGATCCAACAGTTGCTGCCTAGGTTATGGGTGTCAAATAAAAATTGCTCCAATACAACTCACTTTTTGTTGGGTGCTTGCTGGCACCAATCTACTATCCTGGACAAGAAAGCATCCTGCCTATAGGTTAAAAGATTCGGGACTCCAACCCCTCCCAATTCCCTAGGAAGGAACAGGGTGTAAGTGGCTATGCAGGGTCGTTTATGTGACCATATAAAACCATTAATGTATTTTTGTAACGAAAATAACAAATGGTCTGGCAAGTGAACCGGGAGGGTCTGTAAAAAGTATGATATTTTGGAAGAATAATCATTTTAACCGCATTAACTTTCCCTAACCATGAAAGGGGTTTTAGATTCCAGGAGTTGAGAGTATTCTGTACGGTGGCTTTAAGGGTTATGTAATTCAGTGAAATTATATCCTCCAAATAGGATGAGATATGAACACCTAGGTATTTGATAGCTCTAGTGTTTATCCGGAAACTATATTGTTGCTGAGTGTTTCGTAGTGCATGTGGTGTCTGGTGAAAGCTCATCAATTCAGATTTTGTGATATTTATTTTTAAGTTTGAGTAACTTCCATAAGTTTGCAATGTGTGCATCAGTGAAGGGATTGATTGTTTGATGCAACCGTTTTAGCACAAAAAATTGGAGAAAGTATATGGTGGTAATTTTTCAATTTTCATTGTTACAGACACATTGCTTTTTTACTATGATTTAGGAGAGACTGTTGTAAGTTATTGCAAAAGAATACTTCAGGTTGTTTTCTGCAAGGCACCCTGAGTACACCTATGCCCCCCATGCATAGGTTTGCCAGGATTTTGGGAAGGTTATGTTGCATGATTTTAGTTATTAAAAATGAGAGTATTTCTTCTGTTAGGCCTATCTTTAGTTTGGGGCCTATTGCATACCCCACTTTTATTTATTGCATTCAAAGTGTATATTTTTTAAATGTTGACACTCCAAGGTATTGTATATGGTGTGCTTTGATGCCTTTGAAGCAACCGTTTTAGCCCAAAAAATTGGAGAAATGTATGGTGGTAATTTTTCAATTTTCATTTTTACAGACACATTGCTTTTTGACTATGATTTAGGAAAGACTGTTGTAAGTTATTGCAAAAGAATACTTCAGGTTGTTTTCTGCATGGCACCCTGAGTACACCTATGCCCCCCATGCATAGGTTTTCCAGGATTTTGGGAAGGTTATGTTACAATTTTATGACTTGTGATTTTAGTTATTAAAAATTAGAGTATTTCTTCTGATAGGCCTATCTTTAGTTTGGGGCCTATGGCATACCCCACTTTTATTTATTGCATTCAAATTGTATATTTTTTAAATGTTGACACCCCAAGGTATTGTATATGGTGTGCTTTGATGCCTTTGAAGCAACCGTTTTAGCCCAAAAAATTGGAGAAAGTGTATGGTGGTAATTTTTCAATTTTCATTTTTACAGACACATTGCTTTTTGACTATGATTTAGGAGAGACTGTTGTAAGTTAATACAAAAACATACTTCAGGTTGTTTTCTGCAAGGCACCCTGAGAACACCTATGTCCCCCATGCATAGGTTTGACAGGGGTTTTGGTTAAAAAAAAAACAGGCCCAATTTTAGAAAAAAATAGAGTAGTGAAATGTAAAAATCTGGCACAGTAAAAGTAAAAAAAACAAAAAAAATCTAACAGTAAACATAACCAAAAAAAAATGTATATATATATATATAACAGCAAATGTATTTATTTTTTTAAAAATTGACCATTGTATGGTACCGCTTGAAGCAGTCCCCAATGCAGAGTGCAGGCTGTCCAGGGCAATCAGGACAGTGATATATGGTGTCCCTTCTCTTCCCCCTCTTGGTACAGACTCTGCATTTTTTTTGTGGTTTCTGCTTTGCAGCAGTAGGGGGGATTTTAAAAATAAAATGGGTAGCCCCAACTCTGCTCTCTCCCATCACCACCCGGGGAGCAGGTGCATCATGGTACAAAATCCCCGTAATAATCTGGAGCTGAAACTGTAAAAAAGTCTTTTTAACTCTGGGGTTTGCTTTTTTGAACAACAAAAAAGTGTTGTGGGTTGCAATCTGCATTAGGTAAATTGCAACCTTTTTGTACCAGGCCCTTGTCTTCCGCATAATTAGGTAGGGCTGCAGCAGCTGATCAGCCAGATCAACCCCACCCATATGCCGGTTATAAGACTTGATGCACACTGGCTTCCTTATGATCTCAGCTCTGCCACGTACAGAAACCGCCACCGTCCTCTCTGTGTGGATGGTGGTAAGAAGGTATACATCCTTCTTGTCCCTGTACTTCAGTGCCAACAGCTCCTCTTGGCGCAGAGCTTAGGTCTCCCCCTTTCGTAGCCGGTTGCGTACAAGCTGCCCTGGGAAACCTGCGCGGTTCTTTTTAATTGTACCGCAAGCTACTGTATCAAAGCAATACAGTAGCTTGAACAAAAGGACACTTGTATAAAAATTGTCTAAGTACAAGTGATACCCTTTGTTCATTAGGGGTAATATCAGGTCCCAGACGATCTTGCCAGTGGTTCCCATATGTTCTGGGCAACCTGGAGGGTCAAGGTGGCTATCCTTTCCCTCATACACCCGGAAGGCCTGAGTATACCCATTCTCGCTGTCACAGAGCTTATACACCTTTACCCCATATCTGGAGCGCTTGGAAGGAATAAACTGCTTGAATCCCAGTCTTCCCTTATACTTCATTAGGGATTCATCAACACATATATTCCTTCCAGGTGTATAAGCCTCTGCAAACCTGGCAGAAAAGTGGGTTATCATGGGGCGGATTTTATACAGCCTGTCAAATTGGGGATTCTCCCTAGGGGGGCACAGGCTGTTGTCGCTGAAGTGCATGAAATGCAGAATCATTTCATACCTCTTCCTCGACATAGTCTGGGAGAAAATGGGGGTAGAGCAGATGGGGCTACTACTCCAGTAGGAGCGAATGGAGGGTTTCTTTATGATGCCCATAAGCATGGTCAATGCCCAGAATTTTTTGAATTCTGGCACATTGATGGGGGCCCATTCCTGCTTTGCCAAATATGTTCCAGGCTTTGCAGCACGGAACTGATGGGCATATAAATTAGTTTGGGCGACAATGTTCCCCAATACATCATCGCCCAGAAACACTTCCAGAAACTGCTGGGGGCTAAAGCCTGCCACATCTATATTTATGCCAGCATTTGCTGTGAAGGGTGGGATATCTGGCCTCTGGAGATGAGGTGTTACCCACTCTTCAGCAGCAATGGCAGCAACACGCCTCCTTCTGGCAGGGGGGCTGGTAGGGGGGGTAGCAGGGGGTCTAGCAGCCACAGATACATCACTATCAGTTGAGACTGCATCTAGTGATGTATCTGAGCATATGGCAGGGTCAAAATTGGGGTCTGAGTCAGGCATAGAGGCATTTGACTCTGACGCAAGGATGGCATACGCCTCCTAAGCACTATATATTTTCTGTGACATTTTTGTATCTATTTACTAAATTTTTTTAAATTAAATTAACTAAATTAATTAACTAAATTAACTAGCAAAAAAAGTACAGCTATGCTACTGCCAGTGATTTATAGCGATCACTGGCAAGGTAGGGGTTAATGGCTCTGAAAATTAAATTAACTAAATGGTTCTGAAAAGAGCCTCTGGATTTTTAAAAAATTACAACAAAATTAACCCCTAAAAAATGCACAGACAGCAAAAAAGTACAGCTATGATACTGCCAGTGATTTATAGCGATCACTGGCAAGCTAGGGGTTAATGACTCTGGAATTTAAATTAAATTAGCTAAATGGCTCTGAAAAGAGCCTTTGGGTTTTTTAAAAAAATACAACAAAAATTAACCCCTAAAAAAATGCACAGACAGCAAAAAAAAGTGCAGCTATGCTACTGCCAGTGATTTATAGTGATCACTGGCAAGCTAGGGGTTAATGGCTCTGAAAAGAGCCTTTGGTTCTATATTTTTTAACAAATAAAAGAATTAAATCTCTCTGCAAAAAAACAGGTCTCTCTCTCCAACAAAATCGCAAGTGAGGAGAGGGAGGGAGATCCACACTGATCAGTGTCAATATTTACAAATATTGACATGATCAGACAAATAGGGTATTTTTTTATTTTTTTTTTGGGTGGGAGGCTCAGATTGGGTGACCCTAGCTTGCCCCTATGATGAGGCAGGCTAGGGACACCCCCAGAGGCCCCATGATGCACTGGGCATCGCCATCTTGGATGCCTAGTGAAGGGGGAGGCGGGGCTATTTAGGCCTTTCCGATCGCTTCCGATGCTCTGAAACACTGCCGGGCTCCACGTGGAGCGAAACCGGAAGTGATCACTCGTGGGGGAGTGATCAATCCGGTCCCGGCACTCGAGAACAGTATTGCAGGATGCCTAGACATCAAGGCAAGCCTGCAATACTGTTAGAGCAGCTGGAAGCGATTTTGATCGCTTCCAGTGCTCTGTTTAACCGACGACGTATGCCATACGTCCTCGGTCGTTAAGTGCTTTTTTTGAGGACGTATGGCATACGTCGTCGGACGTTAAGGGGTTAAAGGAGCTGTATGCCTGAGGGTCCCACTTGTAAAACACTGTAACACATTGAGCCAAGGTAGGTTGAAGATCTATAGTCAAGGAAGCGGGGAGGACGGGGACTTTAAATGTCTGACTGTTACTAGCAAAGGCAAACCTGACGAATTGCCTGGAATGACTAAACTCTATATTAAGGACCATGGAGAAGTACCCTGGTAGCTTTCTTGACATCGACTATGGGAAAGTCTTTGAGGGGCATTGTGAGTGTCCGTGATGAGTACTTTTTAATCAGTTTGTCCCATTGTTTAAAAGTTTCTCTTACTATCCTGGGAGTTGTTTATAGAGGCTTACGGTGTGCAGCTGGGATCCAACAGTTGCTGCCTAGGTTATGGGTGTCAAATAAAAATTGCTCCAATACAACTCACTTTTTGTTGGGTGCTTGCTGGCACCAATCTACTATCCTGGACAAGAAAGCAGCCTGCCTATAGGTTAAAAGATTCGGGACTCCAACCCCTCCCAATTCCCTAGGAAGGAACAGGGTGTTAGTGGCTATGCAGGGTCGTTTATGTGACCATATAAAACCATTAATGTATTTTTGTAACGAAAATAACAAATGGTCTGTCAAGTGAACCGGGAGGGTCTGTAAAAAGTATAATATTTTGGAAGAATAATCATTTTAACCGCATTAACTTTCCCTAACCATGAAAGGGGTTTTAGATTCCAGGAGTTGAGAGTATTCTGTACGGTGGCTTTAAGGGTTATGTAATTCAGTGAAATTATATCCTCCAAATAGAATGAGATATGAACACCTAGGTCAGAGCTTTCCAAACTTTTCATGTCGGTGACACACTTTTTAGACCTACATCATTTCGCGACACAGTGATTCAGTTGTACTAGCAAACAGGAGGTTAAACTAACTTGTTTTAAGAGATACGGACACATACATAAATTATATAATAACGAAATGTATTTACAAGTAACAGTATGTATGTGTAAGAATTAAAAAAAAGTTTAATAACACCAATAGTTATTTACTATTTTAATGGGATGTATGAGGTTTATGGGATGAACACAGTTTCTGAAAATTTGGTGGGATATTAGACACTCGCATTTTTAAGCTTCCCCTTCCTATCCATATATCAAGAGCAGGAACAGCAATGCACTACTGGGAGCTAGCTGCAAAAACCCCCCACTGACTTCTGACTTCAGCTCAGCGTTTAAGCTGCCGCCCTCAGAGCTCGGTGAGTCCGATTGACTACTGCCCACGCTGCAAACACACTGCTGTCCCACTCACTGACTAAACATGCAGCCACGAGCCGATTGAGGAGACTACATGTGCAGTCAGGTGCCAATGTGCCCCCAAAGCCACCAATGGGAATAGTTTCAGTTCCCAATGAGCTGCGCCAATAGGTTAAGATGATCTGTGACCCCCTAGGTATTAATCACGTGTCAACCATGCGTAGCAGGCAGGCGGAAAGTCAGAAACCAAAAAAAAAAAAAACATTAAAAAAAATTAAAATGTAAAAAAATTTGTTCTGAAGCAGGGACACACCTACACACTGCTGCCGACACACTAGTGTGTCCCGACACACAGTTTGGAAAGCACTGACCTAGGTATTTGATAGCTCTAGTGTTTATCCGGAAACTATATTGTTGCTGAATGTTTCGTAGTGCATGTGGTGTCTGGTGAAAGCTCATCAATTCAGATTTTGTGATATTTATTTTTAAGTTTGAGTAACTTCCATAAGTTTGCAATGTGTGCATCAGTGAAGAGATTGATTGTTCGGGTTTCGTGAGTGTAAAGAATATGTCGTCTGCATAAAGTGTAATCTTATAGGTGTTTGGGCCGATGTTGAACCCATGGATATCGACATTATTCCTAATTTGCGAGGCCAAAACCTCCATTGCCATAACAAATAATAGGGGCAAGAGAGGACAACCTTGCCTCGTTCCGTTGGTAATCACAAATGGGACCGATGTGGAATCATTTAGTTTTATTTTGGCTTGCGGGTTGTTGTACAGAGTAAAGATTTTACCTATAAGTTCTTGGGGGAAGTTAAATGCTTGCATTGTATGTTGTAAAAAGAGCCAATGCAACCTATCAAAGGCCTTCTCCACGTCCATGGATAGGAACATGGAGGGGTCCTTTTGATACATAGCAAATTCCATGAGATCCAGGATCTTAGTGGTGTTGTCTCTAGCCTCTCTTAAGGGCGTAAAGCCGGCCTGATTGGTGTGTATTATAGTGGGTAGGACAAAATTTATGCTAAAAGCTATAATTTTTGAAAAGTTTAACGTCTATATTCAAAAGAGAGATTGGGCGAAAATTAGCAGGGTTTTTGGGGTCTTGCCAGGTTTAGGCAGTACCGCTACCTGAGCTTCTAACATGGATGATGGAAATGGGTTATCTTTTGTCGCTTCATTAAACATTGCAGTGAGATGTGGAGTTAGGATGGCCAAGAAAGTTCGGTAATATTTAGCTGTAAAGCCATCTGGACCGTGGCTCTTCCCTAGTTTAAAATTTTTAATGGCATATAAAATATCCTGTTGGGATATCGGTTGATTAATTTGTGATTTTTGAACTTCAGTCAATTGTGGTAGTGAACAGTTTTTTATATAGTCTGACATAATGTTGGGCTATCTTTCTTAAGGTTGTATAAAGAGGTGTAATATTTGTGGAAGGGATTGTAAGATCTCTGGGGTACTTTATATAGGCTTTTTTGTGTGCCAGCTAGTTCATATATGTATGATTTGAACCTTTTCTTTTTCAAGGCCCTAGCTAACATTTTGCCTTCTCTGTTGTTTTCAAAGTAAAACATGCTATTAGTTTTCCTGCGCATGGATTGATATTCAATATCTAGGAAGTTGTCTGAGTACGGACCATTTGTAAATTTGTCAATATGTTGGTATCAGAAGGGGACTTTTTTAGTGCATATTGTAGTCGGGAATAGTCTTCGGTCAATTCCTGGTATCTTTTACAATTAGTTAATGTGCGGAAAGCTTTAAGTTGGATTAGTTCACCTCGAAGTACGCATTTATGAGCCTCCCATAATGTGTATTTATTGTTGACTGAGGCTGAATTGAGGTTGAAGTATTCTTCAATGATTTGTGTGAGTTTGGTGACAGAGTCAGGATGTTCTAGTAAAGTGTCATCGAGTTTCCAATGGTACGGTGAGGAAGGGATATTGGGCCATGTAAAATGCAATTGAACAGAAGAGTGGTCGGACCAAAAGGTAGGAGAGATATCACACCTAGTGACATAGGATAAGCCTATTTGGTTTGTGAATACAGGGAGTGCAGAATTATTAGGCAAATTAGTATTTTGACCACATCATCCTCTTTATGCATGTTGTCTTACTCCAAGCTGTATAGGCTCGAAAGCCTACTACCAATTAAGCATATTAGGTGATGTGCATCTCTGTAATGAGAAGGGGTGTGGTCTAATGACATCAACACCCTATATCAGGTGTGCATAATTATTAGGCAACTTCCTTTCCTTTGGCAAAATGGGTCAAAAGAAGGACTTGACAGGGTCAGAAATATCAAAAATAGTGAGATATCTTGCAGAGGGATGCAGCACTCTTAAAATTGCAAAGCTTCTGAAGCGTGATCATCGAACAATCAAGCGTTTCATTCAAAATAGTCAACAGGGTCGCAAGAAGCGTGTGGAAAAACCAAGGCGCAAAATAACTGCCCATGAACTGAGAAAAGTCAAGCGTGCAGCTGCCAAGATGCCACTTGCCACCAGTTTGGCCATATTTCAGAGCTGCAACATCACTGGAGTGCCCAAAAGCACAAGGTGTGCAATACTCAGAGACATGGCCAAGGTAAGAAAGGCTGAAAGACGACCACCACTGAACAAGACACACAAGCTGAAACGTCAAGACTGGGCCAAGAAATATCTCAAGACTGATTTTTCTAAGGTTTTATGGACTGATGAAATGAGAGTGAGTCTTGATGGGCCAGATGGATGGGCCCGTGGCTGGATTGGTAAAGGGCAGAGAGCTCCAGTCCGACTCAGACGCCAGCAAGGTGGAGGTGGAGTACTGGTTTGGGCTTGTATCATCAAAGATGAGCTTGTGGGGCCTTTTCGGGTTGAGGATGGAGTCAAGCTCAACTCCCAGTCCTACTGCCAGTTTCTGGAAGACACCTTCTTCAAGCAGTGGTACAGGAAGAAGTCTGCATCCTTCAAGAAAAACATGATTTTCATGCAGGACAATGCTCCATCACACGCGTCCAAGTACTCCACAGCGTGGCTGGCAAGAAAGGGTATAAAAGAAGAAAATCTAATGACATGGCCTCCTTGTTCACCTGTTCTGAACCCCATTGAGAACCTGTGGTCCATCATCAAATGTGAGATTTACAAGGAGGGAAAACAGTACACCTCTCTGAACAGTGTCTGGGAGGCTGTGGTTGCTGCTGCACGCAATGTTGATGGTGAACAGATCAAAACACTGACAGAATCCATGGATGGCAGGCTTTTGAGTGTCCTTGCAAAGAAAGGTGGCTATATTGGTCACTGATTTGTTTTTGTTTTGTTTTTGAATGTCAGAAATGTATATTTGTGAATGTTGAGATGTTATATTGGTTTCACTGGTAAAAATAAATAATTGAAATGGGTATATATTTGTTTTTTGTTAAGTTGTCTAATAATTATGCACAGTAATAGTCACCTGCACACACAGATATCCCCCTAAAATAGCTATAACTAAAAACAAACTAAAAACTACTTCCAAAACTATTCAGCTTTGATATTAATGAGTTTTTTGGGTTCATTGAGAACATGGTTGTTGTTCAATAATAAAATTAATCCTCAAAAATACAACTTGCCTAATAATTCTGCACTCCCTGTATATAGTCTAACCGGCTGTAAGATTTATTAGGGTGAGAGAAAATGGTATAATCTTTTTTGTTGTGATGTATAAATCTCCACGTATCATATAGGTTCATGTCTCTTATGCTATTCCATAAGGTTTTGGTAAGTCTATGTGATATTTGAATATTGGGGTTATAGCTATCCATATTGGGTTGTAGGGGAACATTAAAGTCTCCAGCCAAAAATATTGGGCCTTTGGCTAAGTCCAATATTTTTTTAAACATGCTTCGGAAAAAGGGTATGTGATTTGTGTTCGGGGCATATATGTTAACAAGCGTGATCGGTCTCCCATATAAAAGGCCGGTCAAACCTAGAAATCGTCCCTCGGTATCCACTACCTTTCTGTCTAATACAAATGGGGTGGACTTATTTATTAAAATACTAACTCCATTTTTTTTGCTTGGGCCTGAGCTATGAAAGTGTGTGCTAAAAGTTTTCCCAAAATATCTTGGTTCATTGCGCCTCGTGTGAAGTGGGTTTCCTGAAGGAAAATTATGTCAACTTTTAAACTTTAACATTTTGTGTCAAGAGGGTCATGTGTGGTGTATCTTCAGTATGTCGTCTTGGCATGAGTATTAAATAAGGATGTGGGGTGTGTCTGACTGCTAAAATATACACTGGTACAATACTTGAGTTTGTTTTGTTCAGTTAAAAACATGGATAATTGTTCCAAAGTTGCATCATTTCGAAAACACAATAGGTAAAAACATAACAAGTTATAAACCAAACTTAATATAAAAAACAAACTATAAGCTCTCCTCCTAATATAGGTCATTATTGAGAGCAAAAAATGTGGGGAGAAAAACAAAAACATGCCATTAGCCCTAAGTGTTTACTTATAGCGAATGAAATAATCTTTCCCATATGTTGGCTACAGTAAATTGATTTGATTGTTAGCTGTTTACAACTGATATAACTGGTAAAGTTAACAATTCAGTATAGGGCATGAGTAACCTAACCGGACCTTGTATCTAGGGCTCTCAGATCTATACCTAATATTTACGATATATCTAAGCATGTCAGTATAAATACAAATGCAACATTTAAACATAACTTATAATTAGAGCAACTAAACAAATTTAAGTCATATAAACGCAATTTCTTATTGGCCTAGATCAGAAAAAAAGGCAAAATATATACTCTAAACACGGTATTGTATACTTATCAAGTCCTCTTATCAGAAAAAGAAGATTTCGGACAGGATCATTGTGCAGGATCTCGGTAAGTCTCATTGTTCACACTTAGCGTGGATGGTAGAAGAGTCTAAGAGACAGCGTTTGGTGACTGCGGCATAGTAGAATTCCTGGCTTGTCTGTTACTGACAGTATTCCAGGTTGTTGTTGAGTCCTTTTTGTTTCTAGGTTGTGGAGTGGGACTGTGGTCTTTTGACGTAGCTTCTGGCGGGGGATCTATCTCCAATGATTTGCAGAAGGAGCTAATGGCCTCCTGAGACCTGCACGTCAGACGGTTGTTGTTCCGAAGTAACCATACTTGAGTGGGGAAACCCCAACGATATGGGATTTTTTTTTTGCGGAGTAGCGTAGTGAGGGAACCAAATTCTTTTCTGCGTTGCAGCGTCTGGGAGGCCAGTTCCTGATAGAACTGTAAAACATTTCCTCTGAATCTGACCGGTTGTAACTTCCTTGACTGATTCAGCAACATTTCCTTTTCCAGAAAGTTCTTAAATCAGATAATTATGTCTCTTGGGGGTGCAGATTCAGGAGGTTTAGGTCGAAGAGACCTGTGAGCACGTACCCATTGTATGTCTGTGGTGCAGGCGGATTCCTTGATTTCCTGGAATAGGGATTGAAGGTAGACTGGAAAATCTCGGGGGAGTATGTCCTCTGATCCTTATATTCTTGCGTCTGCTCCGATTTTCTAAATCCTCCAGTTTTTCTTGCAGTGATATAATTGTGTCTTGTTGGGAGGAGACCTGGTCTGTGAGGGTCTGCACGTCTACCTTTATTTCATCCTGGTTGGCCTCTAAGGATTCTACCTGGAATCCTAAAGTGTGTATATCTTGCCTCATACCTGCAAGTTCCTCCCTGATGCAGGTTTGGACGATATCAGCAATGTCCTGTTTGGATGGCAAGTTATGTAGGATAGATGTAGGCAGAGGTGTATCTTCATCTTGCGAATTGGAATGGCTGCCAGGCTGGCTTTCAAGAGATGACCTTTTGTTACGTATGTCAGAGGTCTCTGGGGCCTGCATATAGGAAGATATAGTGGCAGATTTCCCTGAAGGTAGTTTTAAGGGTTTGTCTTGTTTTGGTTGCCGTCTAGAAGCCATGATTCAGGATACACTGAAATGATGCATGCTGTCCACTGTATTCACAGACTCACTACACTCTACTGAGTATGATAAAAGTAATAGTGTCCAAAAAGAGCCCCCCTTTATTTATTCGTGTGAGGTACTAAGGAAGCAATGCTGGTATGCAAAAAGATAGATCATCCCTCCTTTAATCCATAGCATCAAAAGGGTGATGAGAGATTGGGATCTTTGTTTAGGTTATACTCACACTGTGACCAAGTATATTGTAAATTATGCTGCTGACTTAATTCTGATATTACACTCCACAGAGTTTAAAGTTAGCTGTTCATAAAAAGTAAAGTCCAAGCCATTTATTGTGTTTAAAAGTGAGAATGTTCTGCTGTTGTGGCCGATGTTAAAGTGACAAGCCCACCTTTTCAGCTTTCTCCCTGCAAACTTTCAGGAGTTATGGGTAGTGCCCGTTTTAATTGAAGCTTGTCACCAGGCTATGGAGGTGTTAGTGTCAGCAGTGGGGGAATAGTGGGACCGCTCGTGTGACTCACACTCTTACCAGTTGCGTGATGCAGGGCTCCGGCATTGCAGCCCGTTGTATCCTTGTGGACATGCCACGTATGGATCCAAGATGGCGGCGAAAGTAGATCCGGTGATTCTCGTGATTGTATGGAGCCCAGGTATAAGCTGGGGAGCGTTTATCTACAAATTTCCCTTGATATGTTCCACATGTCTTGCGATTGCAGTATCGTTATGTCCCACTTGCTCTGGGAAACCATCAGAGTTGAAACTATTGCGGCTATGTCCTGGGCTCAATCTTGAGGATAGTTAGGCTGTCAATGATGCCGTATATTGGTTCTGTCATGTCGTACCCAGATATAAAGCAGGCAGCAAACACAGTAGAACTCACTTAGTCTGTAGCATCCTTTTTTTCTATGATATTTACCCCTAATATGGGTGAAAATATAGGATATTAGCTCAGAGCTTGGGCTTACACTGCGCTCATGTCAGCAGCCAGGCTCCGCCCCCTGAACTACAACTTTTTCACGTTTGATCATAGCTTCTACCTTCAAATTTTGGGCACAGCATTGGACACAGCTTGTGCAACCACTTACGCCAACCTATTTTTAGGTTGGTTGGAACAAAATCATGTGTTCTCAGATGCAAACTCAAAATACATGAACAATATACCACTCTGGATTTGTTACATAGATGACAAGCTTTTCTTTTGGGAAGGCACAAAAGATGAGTTAACTTCCTAACACAGCTCAATAAGAATAATTTAAACATCAAACTAACCTATGAAGTGAATCAACATACAATAACTTTTCTAGACCTGACAATCACTAAAAATCCAGAGGGTACACTGAATACTGATGCTTAGAGAAAGAAAACAGCGACAAACACTATTTTGCATAGTTCAAGTGCCCATGTTCCAAACACAACTAGAGCACTACCTACAGGCGATTTTTTTGCGGATGAGACGCAACTGCTCCACTGATTAAATTATAAACTCAGAGCCATGGAACTCAAGGAAAGACTAGACTCAAGGCTATGGCAAAAGATCAGTCAAAAAGGCGTAATTCAAAGGAAGAACCCCCCCAAGACAAGAACTATTAAAGAAAAAAGACAAACATCTGAGGACCAGGTTAGGTTCATCTCAACCTTTAACCCAAGCTTTTGAAAATCATAAACTAAAATTGGCACATTTTGAAATCAGACTCTGTGTTATCTAATATTGTAGGAGACAGAGTGCAAGTAGGGGGTACAAAAGAGCCAAAAACCTTAAAGACTTAGTGAGCCCAAGTCATTATCAAGGATCAAAAACTGGCACTTGTAGTACATTCAGTTCTATGATAAAAACCCAATTAATAACTGATCAATTTGGAAAGAATCATAAAATCAATGCCCATATCAACTGTCACACAGAATAGGTAATCTAAATGCAAATGTGAAAATATCTATGTCAGTATCACAACAAGAAAACTCAGAACAAGTTTACAAGAGCATTTAAGAAATTTTAAAAATGCAAGTAAAGAGCATCAGGATGGAAAACAGATTACCTTTGTGGCTAGACATTTTCTGTTATCAGTCCAGACAATCGGATTTAAAATGCTTTGGAATCCAAAAGGTAGAACTGGGAATAAGAGGAGGCGGTATAGAGAGGGCTCTACTTTGTGCAGAGAGCAAATAGATCTACGTATTAAATGCAGTCCAACAATTTGGACTAAATGAACAGAATAATTTCTTACCATTCCTGTAAGATGCATATCATTTCAAGCTACTAGTGCACTACTAGTCCACAAAAAGGAAAGGAATGCAAAGTATCGAGTTTAAACAAAAGCTAGTCTACAAACTATTCTTATAACATTGAAAACCATGAATAACATCATAGTAATCGAGGAATATTGATATATTTTTCTATTAAACACAAGTGGATAATGCTAATATTTAGACACATATTTTAGTACATCTTCTAACAAGTGGTTACATCAATTTTGAAAGTCAGATTATAATATCCCTTTGGAATTTTCATATATGATGCATATCATTTTAATAGAATTGAATCACATCACACATGCATAGGGAAGATACCCTTCTAATACCCTTCCAACATCACTTTAGTTCTTCACCAATATGCCTAATATACATTTACTGCACCCCTATTCACTTTACCTACACCAATTGCACTAATATACTCCACAATATATTTTATCATTAGATAATTTTATTCTATTATACAGGTTTCTGGCTTTTTAGTATCACATCACCTGTTCACATATGATATTTCACACAAATAGTACCTTAAGAAATTGCCATCATTTAATTCCCAAACAGGTTACCTTCAAGTTTAATTTTTACAATATAAATAATGTAACCATAGAAATAATGTTTTAACCATACATTTAGGATGTATACACTAATCCAATATGGTAAGATCTCATAATTATATATGATAAATTAATACATTTCCATTAAAATAATACCATCAATAGGAGTAGCATGAGAATGGTCAATATTATGTCTGTATAATCCGACCCGCAATAGTAGAATGGTTAAAATACAGACTGGATCCTAAGACATGATGACGTCTGAAAAGGAGGAGGGTCCAGGGTACTTACGCTATAAAAAGAGGCCAAAGTTGCGGCACGCGCACCCTTTGAAAAAGTCGTTATACGGCGAAACATGTTAGGGAGTTGGTGAGGAGTTACTTGGGAACTCCTCACCAGGGATGCATACAACCTACACTAACCTTTCCTAATACCAGTTCCTCTCCTCCCTTACTATCCGCCATTAACCCCCTTAGCATGTAAGCCTAAGAGTCCAACTGTTTGCAGATCACCTTTATAAGAGATAACTGCAATAGTGCGACTCTCGGCAGGGCCCTATGTTTACAGCCTTGCAGAATCTGTTGGCGTGTTTTAATGGTAGTCACTGAATAATGCTAATATTTATTACGAGTCATACCGCATAATCCACCTAACACACCAGGGAAAGAGGGAGTGATTTAGTGGGGTTTCTATTTGCTACTTTTAACTAACAGTGTTTCAGCACTTTTAACACTGTACCTATGTACTTGGCTAATTACCTCTAAAGACTTAGAAGATTTAATGTCCTATCCGATTTAGTGCTTAATTTAACTTATATTAAGTTTATGAATTTCACATTTTGAATTTAGTCCGCTATCTTAGTAGCGCCTAATGTGGGTATACTGACAGGGAGACCATTTATACTTACTTCCTAGTTATATTTAGAGGGATTTTTATCAGCATACCCCTTGGGAACGATAAGTACCAGACACATATGGACTTTATAATGTCAGCAACACAGAATGGGTATACGTTATAACAAGCACATAAATTCCTGTCTATTATGGATACATTTAACTAGTTAACCCCTTAATGACCGGACCATTTTTCAATTTTCTTACCCTTAATGACAATGGCTATTTTTACATTTCTGCAGTGTTTGCGTTTAGCTGTAATTTTCCTCTTACTCGTTTACTGTACCCACACATATTATATACCGTTTTTCTCGTCATTAAATGGACTTTCTAAAGATACCATTATTTTCATCATATCTTATAATTTACTAAAAAAAAAAAATGATAAAATATGAGGAAAAAATGGAAAAAAACACACTTTTTCTAACTTTGACCCCCAAAATCTGTTACACATCTACAATCACCAAAAACACCCATGCTAAATAGTTTCTAAATTTTGTCCTGAGTTTAGAAATACCCAATGTTTACATGTTCTTTGCTTTTTTTTCAATTTATGGGGCAATAAATACAAGTAGCACTTTGCTATTTCCAAACCACTTTTTTTTCAAAATTAGCGCTAGTTACTTTGGAACCCTGATATCTGTCAGGAATACCTGAATATCCCTTGACATGTATATATTTTGTTTTAGAAGACATCCCAAAGTATTGATCTAGGCCCATTTTGGTATATTTCATGCCACCATTTCACTGCCAAATGCGATAAAAAAAAAGAAAAGTTCACTTTTTCACAAATTTTGTCACAAACTTTAGGTTTCCCACTGAAATTATTTACAAACAGCTTCTGCAATTATGGCACAAATGGTTGTAAATGCTTCTCTGGGATCCCCTTTTTCAGAAATAACAGACTTATATGGCTTTGTGGTTGCTTTTTGGTAATTAGAAGGCCGCTAAATGCCGCTGCGCACCACACATGTTTTATGCCCAGGAGTGAAGGGGTTAATTAGGGAGCTTGTAGGGTTAATTTTAGCTTTAGTGTAGTGTAGTAGACAACCCCAAGTATTGATCTAGGCCCATTTTGGTATATTTTATGCCACCATTTCACCGCCAAATGCGAGCAAATAAAAAAAAAACTTTACATTTTTCACAATTTTAGGTTTCTCACTGAAATTATTTACAAACAGCTTGTGCTATTATGGCAGAAATTGTTGTAAAAGCTTCTCTGGGATCCCCTTTGCTCAGAAATAGCAGATTTATATGGCTTTGGTTTGCTTTTTGGTAATTAGAAGGCCGCTAAATGCTGCTGCGCACCACACGTGAATTATGCCCAGCAGTGAAGGGGTTAAATTAGGTAGCTTGTAGGGAGCTTGCAGGGTTAATTTTAGAGATCAGCCTCCCACCTGACACATCCCGCTCTCTTCCCTCCCCCACCCCACAATTGTTACCGCCATCTTACTAAATAAAAGTTTTTTTTCTTTTTTAAATAAAAATTATAAAATATTTTAGTTGTGATGGACCCCTGCCTTAGCACCAACCTCCCTGATCCCCCCCTCCAGCTCTCTAACCCTCTCCCCTACCTAATTACCGCCATCTTGGGTACTGGCAGCTGTCTGCCAGTACCCAGTTTGGCCCCACAAACCAAACTATTTTAATTTTATTTTTAACTTTTATTTGTATGTTTAATTATGTCTGTAGTGTAAGAGCCACCCCCTCCCCCTCCCAGATCCTTTTAAATGTAAAAAAATAATAATTTCCCCTTCCTTTTTCATTGGTGTCAGTGTGGCTAATGCGCGCATGTGCACGTGCGCACGTGCACACGCGCTCCCTCGTGCACGCGCGCGCACGCTCCCTCGTGCACGCGCGCACACGCTCCCTCCTCCCACCGGACAAAGGCACCATCACTACCGGTGCAGAGAGGGCCACAGAGTGGCTCTCTCTGCATCGGAGTCTTGTAAAGGGGTATTGCAGGATGCCTCCATATCGAGGCATCACTGCAATACCCTCAGAGCTGCTGGAAGTGATTGTGATCACTTCCAGCACTCTGTTAGACAACTGACGTACCAGGTACGTCCATTGTCATTAACTGATTGTTAATGCATGACGTACCTGGTACGTCAGTTGTCATTAAGGGGTTAAATTTGTTACATATCGCTCACTACCTGTAGTGAATGATTACAATTCAAGCACTGTTACATAAGGAATTTGCCTGCTACTTTCAGCCCTACAATTTTTCTCACCAACACTGAATGGGTATAATTTATAAAAGCAAATTAATTACTGAGTCCGCTATATCAGTAGTGCCCAATGTGGGTATACTGACAGGAAGACCATATATACTTACTTCCTAGTTACATTTAGAGGGTGTCTATGTCACAGCTTGTAATCACTTTCTGTAATCCCTATAAAAGAGGGAGCATATATTTTCATGTCCTGAACCCAACTGTGGGTAAATAACAAATATGACTATAGATAGGAATGTTGTAACACTGATATTAAAAGGATGCAACAGTTGTTTGCATAGAATCTTAGAAAGCAATAATAAATATCAGCACTACAGTTAATGTAGGTGTGCAACAATCAGGAGGCTCTGATGGTACCGCAGAATAGCAGGTGTCAGAGATACTGAGAGAAATACACCATAGAATATAAAGTACAGCAAAGTAATCAAAAGTATACTTTAGGCAGAATAACGTTATAATATAATAGGTAAGCTTACTGATAAATATAGTAGTTTGAATCTGTAGAAGAATCTGTGGCAGCACTGACAAGACTATGGCAAGGCAGCGTGTGAGGAACAGTCCATGTTCGGCGTGTGACGTCACCGCGGATGAATCCGTGAGATCCGGCAGAGGAGAGGAACTGCAGGCAAAAGTGATCCGTTCTAAGGAACAAGTGGAATCCGGAACAAGGCACAGGAAGCTTGAGAAGGGGATTACCAAGCAAAGAGTGTTAAGCTTAGCTCGCTTAAATAACGGAGCACTGTATGGCTAACCGCCCCTTAAAGGTATAGGCACACCTCACAGACCTAGATATGACAGAATGCTCCCTCAAAAAGATCCACTCCGGGGATCATGGACGGGGTCTATCAGGATGACGCCTATGAAAGAGGGATACCAACCTGGAAGCGGACAAATTACAAGCGGGTTCCCAGGAATCGTCCTCTGCCGGGTAACCCTTCCAATGTATGAGATACTGAAGAACACCCCGTTGGCGCCTAGAGTCCCTGATAGATTGTACTTCGTAGTCATCTGAAAGCTGAGAGAAGTCAGTTGGGGCAGTCTGAACAGGTGCCCCATCATGCACTGGAATATACGGCTTCAGGGAAATTGGATGAATAGTCATTCCAGCTGGCAAATCCAGAGTGACAGCATTTGAGTTAGCAATAGATTTTATTTGATATGGACCAATGAATAGGGAACCAAGTTTTTTGGAGGGCAACTGCAACTTTAGATTGCGTGTGGACAACCAAACTCTATCTCCCACAACATAAGAAGGTGGAGGGGATCTGGTTTTGTCATAATATTTTTTATGATAAAGTTTAGTTCTTTCGATGTTATCCTTGACTTGAGAGAATGTTTGTGAAATGGTGTTTGTGAGATCATCAACCAAAGGGCATAGGGAGTCCTTAGTGTTATCAAAATGAAAAGTTGGGTGGAAACCATAATTGATGTAAAAAGGCGAAAGTTTGGTGGAAGTATGAATAGTGTTATTATAAGCGAAGATTTTATGGCTAGAAGTTCTTTCTCACCTATGGCATAATGTGTTTCAGCTATATTCAGAAGTCTAGAATCGTATGCTACTGGATGTAAAGGGTGTTTCAGAGATAATCTCTGAGAAAGAACTGCACCAATTGCATGTTCCGATGCATCTACCTCCAAAACAAATTGTAGTGTTGGGTTTGGGAACCTTAAAATTGGTGCGGTCGTGAAGTGTTGTTTGAGAAGATCAAAAACCTGTTGACAATGTGATGTCCAAACAAATTTAGTGCAAGCTTTGGTTAAGTTAGTTAAAGGTTTGCTTAAAGTGGCAAAATGTTTAATGAATTTGCGATAGAAATTTGCAAATCCTAAAAAACTTTGAACTTGACGTTTTGTTGTTGGTGTAGGCCATTGTAAGATGGCTTGTATTTTACTTGACTCCATGTTGATACCATTATGGGAAATGACATAGCCTAGGAATGTTATCGTGTCAGTGTGTAAAGTACACTTCTCTGCTTTTGCGTATAATTGATTTTCACGTAATCTTGAAAGCACAGCTCTTACATGCTTTACATGGTCCTGTCTAGTCTTTGAATAAATGAGAATGTCATCTAGATATATGACAACAAATATATCAAGTAAATCTTTGAAGATGTCATTAATCAGGTGTTGGAATGTGGCAGGAGCGTTACAGAGGCCGAATGGCATCACAGTATACTCGTATAGTCCATATAGAGTACGGAATGCTGTGAGCCATTCGTCCCCCTTTCGCACACGTATGAGGTTGTAGGCCCCTCTTAAATCAAGCTTAGTAAAGTAAGAGGACCCCTCTAAACGCTCAATAAGTTCCGGTATGAGAGGGAGTGGGTATCTATTCTTTACAGTGCGTAAATTTAGCTCCCTATAATCTACTATCGGTCGAAGGCTACCGTCTTTGTTCTTTACAAAGAACATACCCGAACCTGCTGGGGATGTGGACGGCCTGATAAACCCTTTTTTAAGGTTCTCCTCTAAGTAGTTCTTCAAATGGGATAACTCTGAGCTAGATAGAGGGTAAATATGGCCACAGGGAATATCAACACCTGGCAGGAGATCTATAGGGCAATCATACTTTCGGTGTGGAGGTAAATTCTCGGAGTCTTTTTTACTAAATACATCGAGAAAATCTGTATATTCGTCTGGTATTTTACAGTCTATAGTTTGAAGGATATGATGTTGGAGTTGGCAAGTGGTATTAAAGTAATCTGAATTAAATGTCAATGAAGAAGTGCGCCATGAGATGTGTGGATCATGTAAACATAACCAAGTATAGCCTAGAATAAGGGGACAAATAGCTAATGGAATTACATCAAAAGATATGTATTCGGTATGGTTTGATATTTAATAGGACCTGATGAGATCTGAGTGCCATCAATAACTCTTACAGTAACAGGTTTATGTTTTTTTATCAGTGGGATTTTATTCACACGTGAAAATTCAAATCTATATAGTTAGAACTTGCTCCAGAATCAACGATCGCTTTGGAGTGGAGTCTCTGGGTCTCCCACTGTAAAAGAACAGATAAAGAAAAATGGCTAGAGTCTGTCTTGTCTAAGAGGGGAGAAGTGCTCATAACACAGGTCTTACCCGTCTTCTGTCGTGTGAGGGTTGGACAGTCCTTCACATTATGGTCAGGAGCTCCACAGTATAAGCAGAGATTCTTGCATCTTCTACGGAGCTTTTCTTGTGGCGTAAGGGGACCTCTGATGACCCCAATTTCCATAGGTTCGGATGAAGTCATAGATGGAGACCTACTGTATGTGGGTGTGGGTGTAGAGAATCGTTTAGTAGGGGTGTCTGATAAGGTACGCTCATGTCTGCGCTCTCTTAAACGCCTGTCAAGGCTTATGGATAAGATTATAAGTTCCTCTAATGTGTCAGGTAAGGGAACCCTTGCTATCTCATCCTTGAGTGAGCCTGACAATCCCAGGCGGAACTGTTTTTTTAGGGATAACTCGTTCCAGCCTGTATCTTTGGACCACCTTTTAAATTCTGTGATATAATCCTCCACAGGGTGTTTATGTTGTTTTAAGGACCTCATAGCATTCTCCGCTGTAAGTTGTTTAAAGGGGTCATCATATAATTGAGACATTGAGGTAAAAAATGCATCTAATGAGTATAATACAGGGTCATTAGCCTCAAAAAAGGAATTAGCCCAAATGCGTGCCTCACCCCTGAGATAAGAAATAACAGTAAGGACCTTGATGTGATCCGTGGGGAAGGTTTAAACATTAAATAGCAAGCATTCCTAAACTCTCTGAAATGCTTACGTTCGCCAGAGAATTTATCTGGTGGGCTAATTATTGGTTCAGGCAAAGCTTCAGTCTTTTGCTTATCAGCAACTTCTTTAATGTAAGTTTTTAATGTTGTGTTTTCCTGTGGTAAATTGGTAAGTGCTAATGACATGTTTTCTACTTTCTCAGTAAGTGTTTGTACATGAGTGACTATGTCCACTGGGTTCATTTTCAAGGCTTGGTATTACTGTCACAGCTTGTAATCACTTTCTGTAATCCCTATAAAAGAGGGAGCATATATTTTCATGTCCTGAACCCAACTGTGGGTAAATAACAAATATGACTATAGATAGGAATGTTGTAACACTGATATTAAAAGGATGCAACAGTTGTTTTGCATAGAATCTTAGCAAGCACCCGTGCAGCGATCCTGAGAGGTCGCATTCTCTTAGAGCTCCAGCTGAGTACCTAATATACCGCCAATATTGGAGACATTTTACAGCTAATACTTGTCACAATTGCTCTGTATCACAAAGATACTCAGAAGCCTCCTATCTATCAACTTATTTGCTGTATTTGTGACGCTGGTGTAATAAGATCGGACGATTGGGGCCTGGAGAGGCGGCTCATAGCAGGCGGCGTTACCCCCCTCGGGAAACCGAGGTAAATTGCCTGACCCAAGCACAACGGCAAGAACACTATAACCTTAATTAGCTGAACCTGACAACAAACGCAAAAGGGAAAATCTGCTGAACTAAGTGGGGTAAATAAAAAGAACTACTGCGTCGCTGCATATCAAAGATGGCGCCCGAACAAACCGAAGACCCGTGGGATCGTATCGATCACTATCTGGAGCGTCTTGAGAATTGTCTAATAAATCTCCTAAACAAAGCACCCTGGGACTATCTGACAAACTTACAATCCGTACATCACAAGGGGACAGACATAGTGGATTTGGTCCTGGTTTCTGAAGGTGGGGGAGCGGCGGTCAGGAGCGCTCCCGCCGTGCCTCTCTGCCGGAGAGAATCGCCACTTGGAAAAACCTTTCTTGAAGGCCAAAACCACCCACGCTGTGAAGAGACACATCAGAGGAGTAAAGACATCTTTGCAGCCGTTACTTTCCAGGATGGCGATCACACCTTACCGCTTCAACAGCATGCCCGTGAAAACCTGAGATCATACGCAACTGCTGTGAAACCATATGTGATTATATCGTTACCTGTTCACTCTCCTGTGGACTATGGGATCTGGCCGACTGCTGAGGACCCGGCGGGGACTTGGGGGGGGCTCCCGCTGGGGTGAATACAACGGCACTGATCATATCCTGCTTGTCGAGATTCACTGGGGAGTTAAGGGTGGTTGGCCTCTGAGTCCAGACATACAGCAGCACGCACAGATGCCTGCCCCGGCTTCACTAAATCCCTTCTTTTTCCTTCATGTTTATGAAGGGTGGTCATGGAACTTTGTACAGACTTACTCAAAACCCACTGTTTTTATCCTCCCTACACTCGGGGAGGACTAACATTCTGTACAGTTAGTAGGGATCGCAACACAATATTAGTGTGTAAAATTTCCAATTTAACTATTTTTGTTTTTGTCAGTTTGATGTGTGTTAAATCGTTCTCCTATGCTCACAGGTTCAGACCAACAATGTTAATAGACAGTAGTATCTGAGCTAATAAGTATTTGTATATCTCCCTGCATACAGCGATGTGACAAATGTGAGCTAATCAGTATATGTGTATCTCAGTATATATAGCAGTGTAATATTGAAGGGAAAAACTGTTTGTTTAATGTTTACAGACTTAGAAAAATAAGACAAGCCAATCGTCTACTGTAATGTCACATAGATGAGGGTCTTATAGTACATGATAATTTATAATGGATCAATGGGTACGGTCTATATTCTTTAGTGTTCATTGGAACGTTGTGTCTTAAATAAGATTTACAGTCGTGGCCCGCGGCCGGGGCCGCGCTGTGGAATCGTAATCTGATAGTATCAGGGGTCCATATCTGTTCTAAACATCAGAATATAAATTTTTTAGATCACATGAATAATATGATGCAGATCACACAAGTTTAAGCTGCCTATGGCAGGCCTTTGTGCCATGATCAGAATATCCCTTTAGTTTAAAATTAATATATGAACTTTTCCCTTCCTAGTGTACCATATATGTTTATTGAAGGCTGTTTGTGTTGTTGCCCTTAAAATAACTTAGATTAGTGCACTATAAATACGCTTGGTTCAGGCAGGTGTATCAAGTATATTAGAATGTTTAGCAAAATTAATAGTGATATATGCTTAGATGCACCTTTTTGTTTTTTGTATTCCTTGGTTGTTTCTTTTTCCTTTTAATGTTTATTTTCTTTTACGCTAAAATCACAACCCCTGTGGACTTTGATCTATATTGCTACATAGGTCCAAAAGTGGCCTAGCATATGATAGAAGGGGAAGGAAAAATGAGGTCTCCTACTGATTATCTGAGTACCTAATATACCGCCAATATTGGAGACATTTTACAGCTAATACTTGTCACAATTGAGGTCTCCTACTGATTATCTAGACTAGATATGTATTGAGCTTTAATGTATCTTCTTTCTAGTCTCAAATGTGTAAATTTTGCTTTTTGACCTCAATAAAAATGTTATAAATAAAAAAAAAAAAAAAAAAAAAAAAAGAATCTTAGCAAGCAATAATAAATATCAGCACTACAGTTAATGTAGGTGTGCAACAATCAGGAGGCTCTGATGGTACCGCAGAATAGCAGGTGTCAGAGATACTGAGAGAAATACACCATAGAATATAAAGTACAGCAAAGTAATCAAAAGTATACTTTAGGCAGAATAACGTTATAATATGATAGGTAAGCTTACTGATAAATATAGTAGTTGGAATCTGTAGAAGAATCTGTGGCAACACTGACAAGACTATGGCAAGGCAGCGTGTGAGGAACAGTCCGTGTTCGGCGTGTGACGTCACCGCGGATTAATCCGTGAGAACCGGCAGAGGAGAGGAACTGCAGGCAAAAGTGATCCGTTCTAAGGAACAAGGCACAGGAAGCTTGAGAAGGGGATTACCAAGCAAAGAGTGTTAAGCTTAGCTGGCTTAAATAACGGAGCGCTGTATGGCTAACCGCCCCTTAAAGGTATAGGCACTCCTCACAGACCTAGATGTGACAGTCTATCAGCATACCTCTTGGGAACGTTAAGTACCAGACATATACAGACTTTATCATGTCTGCCACACAGAATGGATATACTGCATAAAATCACATACATTTCTTTGTATTACTGATACATTTAACTAGCTGAATTTGTTACATATCCCTCACTTTTTCTAGTGACTGATTACTTTTTTTTCTTCTTCAAATTAAATTTTTATTAAGGTCATCAGTTATAGACTAGTGATGTTGCGAACCTAAAAATTTCGGTTCGAGAACGGTGGACTCGAACTTCCGCTACTGTTCGCGAACCGGCAAACCGCGCGAACCGCCATTGACTTCAATAGGCAGGCGAACTTTTAAACCCACAAGGATTCTTTCTGGCCACACTAGTGATGGAAAAGTTGTTTCAAGGGTACTAACACCTGGACTGTGGCATGCTGGAGGGGGATCCATGGCAAAACTCCCATGTAAAATTACATAGTTGATGCAGAGTCTGCTTTTAACCCATAAAGTGCCTAAATCACCTAACATTCCTAAATTGTTTGGAATAACGTGCTTTAAAACATCAGTTATGATGTTGTATCGATCGGGTAGTGTAAGGGTTACGCCCGCTTCACAGTGACAGACCAAACTCCAAGTGTAACGCACCGCAAACAACCGTAAACAGTCCATTTGCACAACCACGAGATAGATAGATTTCATCGATAGATACATAGATTACATAGCTCAATAGATGCAATATACATATGATCGTCGATACAAATTACATAGATCAATAGATGCAATATACATTTGATAGATACGAATTGCATAGATCAATAGATGCAATATCCATTTGATAGATACGAATGTTATCGATCAAAAGATGCAATATACATTTTATAGATACGAATAACATCGATCAAAAGATGCAATATATATTTTATCGATACGAATTACATTGATCAATAGATGCAATATACATTTGATAGATACGATTGATAGTTAGATAGATTTGATAGATAAATATATTTGAAAGATATATTATTTCCCTGACAGAGTATAACAATAAGACATGCGGTCTGGGACCCGTGGTGTGTTAAGTAGTACTATTCTTAGCAGTTTACTACTACTACCTGTTACTCCCCCTATAGGGGGAGGTCTATATGGCCTGCATTTTTGGAACAGGGAGATGGAAGAAGATGATTGGTCTGTCCTCCTACTTCAAATTTGTCCTAAACACAAGTGGCTGTCTCAAAACAGTCCGGCCACGAGATAGATAGATTTGATAGATATACATAGATTGATAGTTAGATAGAATCGATAGAAGATAAATAGATAAATTTGATAGATAATTTATCTAGGTTGTGTTAAGTAGTACTATTCTTAGCAATTTAATCCCTGTTACTCCCCCTATCGGGGGAGGTCTATATGGCCTGCATGATTACCCTGACAAAGTATAACAACAAAACATGCGGTCTGGGACCCATGGTAACTAGGTTGTGTTAAGTAGTACTATTCTTAGCACTTTCATCCCTGTAACTCCCCCTATCGGGGGAGGTCTATATGGCCTGCATGATTACCCTGACAAAGTATAACAACCAAACATGCGGTCTGGGACCCATGGAGGTACTGGTATAACTAGGTTGTCTTAAGTAGTACTATTCTTAGCAGTTTAATCCCTGTGATTGGTCTGTCCTCCTACTTCAAATTTGTCAAAAACACAAGTGGCTGTCTCAAAATAGTCCGGACACGAGATAGATAGATTTGATAGATAGATATACATAGATTGATAGTTAGATAGAATCGAAAGAAGATAAATAGATAGATTTGTTAGATATATAATTACCCTGACAAAGTATAATAATTAAACATGCGGTATGGGACCCATGGTAACTAGGTTGTGTTAAGTAGTATTATTGTTAGCACTTTAATCCCTGTAACTCCCCCTATCGAGGGAGGTCTATATGGCCTGCACGATTACCCTGACAAAGTATCACAACAAGACATGCGGTCTGGGACCCATGGTAACTAGGTTTTCTTTATATTAGTACTATTCTTAGCACTTTAATCCATGTTACTCCCCCTATCTGTGTAGGTCTGTATGGCCTGCATGATTACCCTGAGAAAGTATAACAACAAGACATGTGGTCTGGGACCCATGGTAATTAGGTTGTGCTTAGTAGTACTATTCTTAGCGCTTTAATCCCTTTTACTCCCCTTATTGGGGGAGGTCTATATGGCCTGCATGATTACCCTTACAAAGTATAATAACAAGACATGTGGTCTGGGACCCATGTTAACTAGGTTGTGTTTATATTAGTACTATTCTTAGCACTTTAATCCCTTTTACTCCCCCTATCGGGGGGAGGTCTATACGGCCTGCCTGATTACCCTCACCGAATATAACAACAAGACATGCGGTCTGGGACCCATGGTAACTAGGTTGTGTTAAGTAGTACTATTCTTAGCACTTTAATCCCTGTAGTTCCCCCTATCGGGGGAGGTCTATACGGCCTGCCTGATTACCCTCACCAGATATAACCACAAGACATGCGGTCTGGGACCCATGGTAACTAGGTTGTGTTAAGTAGTACTGTTCTTATTAGTTTAATACCTGTTACTCACCCTATCGGGGGAGGTCTATATGGCCTGCATGATTACCCTACCAAAATATAATAAGACATGCGGTCTGGGACCCATGATAACTAGGTTGTGTTTTAAGTAGTACTATTCTTAGCACTTTAATCCCTGTTACTCACCCTATAGGGGGAGGTCTATATGGCCTGCATGATTACCCTCACCAAAATATAACAACAAGAATTGCGGTCTGGGACCCATGGTAACTAGGTTGTGTTTTAAGTACTACTATTCTTTGCACTTTAATCCCTGTTACTCCCCCTATCGGGGGAGGTCTATATGGTTTGCATGATTACCCTACCAAAATATAATAATAAGACATACGGTCTGGGACCCATGGTAACTAGGTTGTGTTTTAAGTAGTACTATTCTTAGCACTTTAATCCCTGTTACTCCCCCTATCGGGGGAGGTCTATATGGCCTGCATGATTACCCTCACCAAAATATAACAACAAGACATGCGGTCAGGGACCCATGGTAACTAGGTTGTGTTTATATTAGTACTATTCTTAGCACTCTAATCCCTGTAACTCCCCCTATCGGGGGAGGTCTATACGCCCTGCCTGATTACCCTCACCAAATATAACAACAAGACATGCGGTCTGGGACCCATGGTAACTTGGTTGTGTTAAGTTGTACTATTCTTGGCACTTTAATCCCTTTTACTCCCCCTATCGGGGGAGGTTTATACGGCCTGCCTGATTACCCCCACCAAATATAACAACAAGACGTGCGGTCAGGGAACCATGGTAAGGTTACTTCCTTTTGCACAATCAAGTATACCAGTTGCAGACAGAGGTTCTGACCCTGCATTATGGCTGCACCTCTCCCTAAAAGAGGGATCTGTTACAGAGTCTGTGGTCCTATATGCAAAGAGCTGGCCTGCCTGAAAGGAGCAGCAAGGCAGTACAGGTCATTCTCCTTCAGCCTTTTTATACGATGGCCCACGACCCTCAACAGGCACAACAGCATGAAACACCACATATGCCATCCTTTTGAACAATCCAGTACAGATATGGCATAATTTTTAGGAACCGGGAGATGGAAAAAGATGCTTTGACATCCAGTACAGGTCGTTCTCCTTCCGCCTTTGTAGACGAGGGTCCAGGACCCTCAACAGACATAACAGCAGGAAACACCACCTATGCCATCCTTTTGCACGATAGAGTACAGGTATGGCATCAATTTTAGGAACCCGGAGATAATTTTTAGGAACCGGGAGATGGAAAAAGATGCTTGGACAGTACACTCAGTACAGGTCGTTCTCCTTCAGCCTTTTTATACGAGGGTCCCGGACCCTCAACAGAAACAACAGCAGGAAACACCACATATGCCATCCTTTTGAATAATCCAGTACAGGTATGGCATTGATTTTAGAAACCCGGAGATAATTTTTAGGAACCGGGAGATGGAAAAAGATGCTTTGACAGTACACTCAGTACAGGTCGTTCTCCTTCAGCCTTTTTATAAGAGAGTCCAGGACCCTCAACAGAAACAACAGCAGGAAACAGCACATATGCCATCCTTTTGAACAATAGAGTACAGGTATGGCATTGATTTTAGAAACCCGGAGATAATTTTTAGGAACCGGGAAATTGAACAAAAAAATGATTGGACACCCAGTACACTTCGTTCTCCTTCCGCCCTATTATACGAGGGTCCCGGACACTCAACAGAAACAACAGCAGGAAACACCACATATGCCATCCTTTTGAACAATCCAGTACAGGTATGGCATCCATTTTAGGAACCCGGAGATAATTTTTAGGAACCGGGAGATGGAAAAAGATGCTTGGACAACCAGTACACTTCGTTCTCCTTCAGCCTTTTTAGACAAGGGTCCAGGACCCTCAACAGAAACAACAGCAGGAAACACCACATATGCCATCCTTTTGAATAATCCAGTAAAGGTATGGCATCGATTTTAGGAACCCGGAGATCATTTTTAGGAACCGGGAAATTAAAAAAAAAACATGATTGGACACCCAGTACACTTCATTCTCCTTCAGCCTTTTTATACGAGGGTCCCGGACCCTCAACAGAAACAACAGCAGGAAACACCAAATATGCCATCCTTTTGAATAATCCAGTACAGGTATGGCATTGATTTTAGAAACCCGGAGATAATTTTTATGAACCGGGAGATGGAAAAAGATGCTTGGACAGTACACCCAGTACAGATCGTTCTCCTTCAGCCTTTTTATAAGAGGGTCCAGGACCCTCAACAGAAACAACAGCAGTAAACACCACATATGCCATCCTTTTGAACAATAGAGTACAGGTATGGCATCCATTTTAGAAACCCGTAGATAATTTTTAGGAACCGGGTAATTGAAAAATTATCTATGCTTGGACACCCAGTACAGTTTGTTCTCCTTCAGCCTTTTTATAAGAGGGTCCAGGACCCTCAACAGAAACAGCAGCAGTAAACACCACATATGCCATCCTTTTGAACAATAGAGTACAGGTATGGCATCCATTTTAGAAAAACCGGAGATAATTTTTAGGAACCGGGAAATTGAACAAAAAAAACATGCTTGGACACCCAGTACAGGTCGTTCTCCTTCAGCCTTTTTATACGATGGCCCACGACCCTCAACAGGCACAACAGCATGAAACACCACATATGCCATCCTTTTGTACAATAGAGTACAGGTATGGCATCGATGGAACCCGGAGATAATTTTTCGGAACCGTGAGATGGAAAAAGATGCTTGGTCGGTCCTCCTACTTCAAATTTGGGGCACTGCGCGTGCAATGTACTGTGCCACCAGATATGAGTGGTGTGTTAAGTAGTACTATTCTTAACAGTTTAATCACTGTTATGTGCCTTTTTTTTTGGTTTGAGTTTTGTAGCCACAGTGCAGCACCAGAGGCCAGAAAAATTAGGCATGTACAAATGCCTGAAAAATTCGGTATTGTTGCAGCCGCTGCTACAATACCGGCCAGAAAAATTGATGTTTCTAAAACAGTTAGAAAGTGCCCTAAAACCTTGCTGCTTGAACACTAGTTGTTGGCGGATAAGTCACGCAAGTCATCCGGCATTCTAAGAAAAAAAAAGCCAGCGTGTGTACCATTTGTAGCCCAAGGCAGCTCATCTCATCATCGGGCCTTTTTTACTCAAATGCATCGCCCAATGTCAGTCCCTTCGGGATCAATCCCTCATTCATTTTAATAAAGGTGAAATAATCAAGACTTTTTTGACCTAGGCGACTTCTCTTCTCAGTGACAAAACCTCCTGCTGCACTGAAGGTCCTTTCTGACAGGACACTTGAAGCGGGGCAGGCCAGAAGTTTGATTGCAAATTGGGATAGCTCAGGCCACAGGTCAAGCCTGCATACCCAGTAGTCAAGGGGTCCATCACTCCTCAGAGTGTCGAGATCTGCAGTTAATGCTATGTAGTCTGCTACCTGTCGGTTGAGTCTTTCTCTGAGGCTGGATCCCGAAAGGCTCTGGCGATGCATAGGAGTTATAAAGGTCCGCATGTCCTCCATCAACAACACATCAGGAAAGAGTCCTGTCCTTGCCGGCGTGGTCGTGGGAGGATTACTTTCATCTCTTCCCCTGTTAGATTCCCGTTGTGCTGTGACAGCACCCTTATACGCTGTGTAAAGCATAGTTTTTAATTTATTTTTTAAATGCTCCATCCTTTCCGACTTGCGGGAATTTGCTTATACCGGGGGTCTAGTAGCGTGGACACCCAGTACAGGTCGTTCTCCTTCAGCTTTTTTATACGAGGGTCCCTCAACAGGCACGACAGCATGAAAGACCCCATTTGCACAAGGTTGGATGCCGAGCTAATCATGTCCCGTTCCTCGTCCTCACTGATGTCACTGAGGGTATCTTCTTCCCCCCAGCCACGTACAACACCACGGGTACCAGATACGTGACAACAACGAGCACCCTGGGATGCCTGTTGTGCTTGGTCTTCCTCCTCCTCCTCCTCCTCCTCAAAGCCACATTCCTCCTCTGACTCCTCTTCCTCACAATCCTCTTCCTGCGTTGCCGCAGGTCCAGCAAGCGATGCTGATAAGGCTGTTTCTGGTGGTGATGGACATCACATCTCTTCCTCTTCACACTCATCTACGGCCTGATCCAGCACTCTTCGCAGGGAACGCTCCAGGAAGAAAACAAATGGTATGATGTCGCTGATGGTGCCTTCGGTGCGACTGACAAGGTTTGTCACCTCCTCAAAAGACGCATGAGCCTACACGCATTGCGCATGAGCGTTCAGTAATTTGGCGAAAAAATCCCCAGCTCCCCAGAGGCTGCCCTAGCACCCCGGTCATACAAATACTCATTAACAGCTTTTTCTTGTTGAAGCAGGCAGTCGAACATTAGGAGTGTTGAATTCCACCGTGTCGGGCTGTCGCAAATCAAGCGCCTCACTGGCAGGTTGTTTCGACTCTAGATATCGGACAAGTGCGCCATGGCCGTGTAGGAACGCCTGAAATGGCCACACACCTTCCTGGCCTGCTTCAGGACGTCCTGTAAGCCTGGGTACTTATGCACAAAGCGTTGTACAATCAGATTACACACATGTGCCAACTTGCCCAATTTCAATGCCGCCACCAAATTACTTCCATTGTCAGAAACAACCTTGCCAATCTCCAGTTGGTGCGGAGTCAGCCACTGATCCACCTGTGCGTTCAGGGCGGACAGGAGTGCTGGTGCGGTGTGACTCTCCGCTTTCAGGCAAGTCAACCCCAAGACGGCGTGACACTGCCGTATCTGGGATGTGGAATAGTACCTGGGGAGCTGGGGGGGGGGTGCCGTTTGATGTGGAGCAAGACGCAGAAGCAGAAGAGGACTCAGCCGAGGAAGAGGTTATGGAAGAGGATGGAGTAGGAGGAGTAGAGGAGGTAGCAGCAGGCCTGCCTGCAAGTCGTGGCGGTGTCACCAACTCCTCTGCAGAGCCACGCATTCCATGCTTGTCAGACGTCAGCAGGTTTACCCAATGCGCAGTGTAGGTGATATACCTGCCCTGACCATGTTTTGCAGACCAGCTATCAGTGGTCATATGGACCCTTGCCCCAACGCTGTGTGCCAGACATGCCATTACTTCCTTTCACACAATCGAGTACAGGTTTGGGATTGCCTTTTGTGAAAATAAATTTCTGCCAGGTACCTTCCACTGCGGTGTCCCAATAGATACAAATTTTTTGAAAGCATCAGACTCCACCAGCTTGTATGGTAAAAGCTGGCGGGCTAAGAGTTCAGACAAGCCAGCTGTCAGACGCCGGGCAAGGGGGTGACTTTGAGAAATTGGCTTCTTACGTTCAAACATGTCCTTGACAGACACCTGACTGTGGGCAGATGACCAGGAACTGCTACGTAAGAGAGACTCAGTGGAGGATGGTTGAGAGGGGGCAAGGAGGACAGCAGTGGTTGACGTGGCTGAAGATGCTGGAGCAGGAGGAGGATGGCGGCTTTGAGTTTGTATGCTGTTTCTACTCATGTGTTCTCATCAGCGTTTGTGATGTGAGACCATGTGCCTTCGCAAAGCAGTTGTACCTAGGTGGGTGTTGGCCTTCCTACGACTCAGTTTCTTTTGGCACAGGTTGCAAATGACATCACTGTTGTCAGAGGCAGACACACAAAAAAAATGCCACACTGCTGAGCTCTGCGATGACTGCATTCTGGTGGTGGCAACAGCATGCGTTGATTGGCGTTGGCGTGCTGTCTGGCTGACCCGGGTGCCGATGCATGCTGTCTGACTGTGCCACTAGCTCCTTGCGACGACCTCCCCCTGCTTCCAACTCGTCTCCTCCTCCTTCTCTCTGTCTTCCCATCTGAACTTTCCACCTCTTCTTCTCTTCTAGCAGGCACCCACGTGACATCCACCGACACATCATCATCAACCGCTTCACTTGTATCTGACACATCAACAAAGGAAGCAGCAGTGGGTACAACATCATCATCACACCGTACCTCCATGTCTGTAATGCTGCCTGACTGAGACATATCACTGTTATCTACATCCTCTGTCAATGATGGTTGCGCATCACTCATTTCTTCCAACTGATGTGTCAATAACTCCTCTGACAGATCAAGTGAAGGGGCTGTGGTGCTAGTGTTGGTGGTGGCGACAGGCGGGCGAGTGGCACTGGTCACTTGAGAGTTGCCCAAAGCGCAGCTGGAGGTGGATGGTGCGTCAAGGTTAGGAGGACTAGGAGCGGAAGCTGTAGAAGATTGGGTGTCCTGTGTTAGCCATTCAACTAGGTCCTCCTCAGAACATTTTCGCGTCCCCCCTGGCACCTGGCCTCTGAACAATATGCATATTTGTAGGGTCTAAAGGAATCACAGCACCACGACCACGACGGCACCTGTGGGGTGGCCTGCCTCTGCCTGTCATTTTTTTAAAAAATGTACACTTACAATACTATTTAACAAATTATGAGTGGTGGCACTGGGCAAGTGGGCACAGTATATGCTGTGAGCCTGACATCAAAAAACAGACTGATGTTTCAAAGTCAAAAATGTTTATTTTTTAAATATTAAAAGTACTGTGACAACAAATATGATTGGTGGCACTAGTTGGCACGTGAGCCTGGCTGGCACACACGCTGGGTGGAAGGCAACTGCAATTAGATTACACTAGCTGACTGATGCTTCACAGTCCAAAAAGTTTTTTTTTTTTTAAAAAATTACAATACTGTTAGAACAAATATGATTGGTGGCACTAGTTGGAAACGGCAAGTGGGCCTGGCACACATGCTGGCAGGCAACTGCAATTCAATGGCACTAGCAGACTGATGATTCACAGTAAAAAAAGTTTTTATTTTAAATATTTTCAAACCTGTTAGAACAAATATGATTGGTGCCACTAGTTGGCTTGGCAAGTGGGCCTGGCACACACGCTGGGAGGAAGGCAACTGCAATTAGATTACACTAGATGACTGATGTTTCACAGTCAAGAAAGTTTTATTTTAAATATTTACAATACTGTTATAACAAATATGATTGGTGGCAGTAGTTGGCAGCAAGTGGGCCTGGCACACCCGCTGGCAGGCAACTGCAATTCAATGGCACTAGCAGACTGATGATTCACAGTCAAAAAAGTTTTTATTTTAAATATTTACAATACTGTTAGAACAAATATGATTGGTGGCACTAGTTGGCTAGTGGGCTTGGCACACACGCTGGCAGGCAGGCAACTGCAATTCAATTGCACTAGCAGACTGATGATTCACAGTCAAAAAATATTTTTTTAAAATATTTACACTACTGTTATAACAAATATGATTGGTGGCACTAGTTGGCAAGTGGGCCTGGCACACACGCTGGGAGGAAGGCAACTGCAATTAGATTACACTAGATGACTGATGTTTCTCAGTCAAAAAAAGTTTTTATTTTAAATATTTACAATACTGTTATAACAAATATGATTGGTGGCACTAGTTGGCAAGTGGGCCTGGCACACACGCTGTCAGGCAGGCAACTGCAATTCAATTGCACTAGCAGACTGATGATTCACAGTCAAAGTTTTTATTTTAAATATTTACACTACTGTTATAACAAATATGATTTGTGGCACTAGTTGGAAAGTGGGCCTGGCACACACGCTGGCAGACAGGCAACTGCAATTAAATAACAATAGCAGACTGATGTAAAAGTTTGTTTTTAAAAAAGTTACACTAATGTTACAACAGATAGGAGTGATGGCACTCAGGATAGAAGTAGGCATAGTATGTGCTGGCAGCCTGACACACAGGCTGGCACTAGTGTCAGGCAGGCTGGCCTGGCAACTAAAATTAAATAACACTAGAAGACTGATGTAAAAGTTTTTTTTTACAAACTTTAAACTAATGTTACACCAGATAGGAGTGGTGGACTGGCACTGAGGATGGAAGTAGGCACAGTATATGCTGGCAGCCTGACACACAGGCTGGCACTAATGGTAGCCAGGCTGGCCTGGCAACTAATATTAAATAACACTAGAAGAGGACTGATGTAAAAATTTTTTTTTAAAAACATTTACACTAATGTTACACCAGATATAAGTGGTGGAAAAAAGAGCTATTAATCACACTATATGATGTGGGCCTGACACACAGGCCTGATGGAAAATGAAATTAGATTACACTAGCAAAATGATTTAAATTTTTTTTTTTTTTAATTTACAATAATGTTTATGAGTGGTGGCTGGAGTGGTGGCTGGCACAGCAATTAACCACAGTATATGCTGTGTGAGCCTGAGACACATGCCTGATAGAAAATGAAATTAGATTACACTATCAAAATGATTTAAAAGTTTTTTTTTTTAAATTTAAAATAATGTTAAGCAGATATGAGTGGTGGCTGCTGGCACAGCAATTAAACAATGTTGTATGCTGTGTAAGCCTGACACACAGGCCTGATAGAAAATGAAATTAGATTACACTAGCAAAATGATTTAAAAGTTTTGTTTTTTTAAATGTAAAATAATGTTAAGCAGATATGAGTGGTGGCTGCTGGCACAGCAATTAAACAACGTTGTATGCTGTGTAAGCCTGACACACAGGCCTGATAGAAAATGAAATTAGATTACACTATCAAAATGATTTAAAAGTTTTTTTTTTTTAATTTAAAATAATGTTAAGCAGATATGAGTGGTGGCTGCTGGCACAGCAATTAAACAATGTTGTATGCTGTGTAAGCCTGACACACAGGCCTGATAGAAAATGAAATTAGATTACACTAGCAAAATGATTTAAAAGTTTTGTTTTTTAAATTAAAAATAATTTTAAGCAGATATGAGTAGTGGCTGCTGGCACAGCAATTAAACAACGTTGTATGCTGTGTAAGCCTGACACACAGGCCTAATAGAAAATGAAATTAGATTACACTAGCAAAATTATTTAAAAGTTTTTTTTTTTAAATTTAAAATAATGTTAAGCAGATATGAGTGGTGGCTGCTGGCACAGCAATTAACCACAGTATGCTGTGTAAACCTGACACAAAATGAAATTAGATTACACTAGCAAAATGATTTAAAGTTTTTTTTTTTAAATTTAAAATAATGTTAAGCAGATATGAGTGGTGGCAGCTGGCACAGCAATTAAACAATGCTGTATGCTGTGTAAGCCTGACACACAGGCCTGATAGAAAATGAAATTAGATTACACTAGCAAAAAGATTTAAAAGTTTTTTTTTAAAATTTAAAATAATGTTAAGCAGATATGAGTGGTGGCTGCTGGCACAGCAATTAACCATAGTATGCTGTGTAAGCCTGACACATAGGCCTGATAGAAAATGAAATTAGATTACACTAGCAAAATGATTTAAAAGTGTTTTTTTTTTAAATTTAAAATAATGTTAAGCAGATATGAGTGGTGGCTGCTGGCACAGCAATTAAACAACGTTGTATGCTGTGTAAGCCTGACACACAGGCCTGATAGAAAATTAAATTAGATTACACTAGCAAAATTATTTAAAAGTTTTGTTGGTTAAATTTACACTAATGTTAAGCAGATATCAGTGGTGGCACTAATCACAGTATATGCTGTGAGCCTCACACACAGGCTGAAAGCCAGGCAAATGCAAATAAAATTACAAAAAAAAAAAAAAAAACGACTGAAGTTATAGCCCTAAAAAGGGCTTTTTGGGGTGCTGTCCTTACAGCAGAGATTAGATGAGTCCTTCAGGACTGTAGTGGACACTAAATACACTAGCCTAGCTATCTATTTCCCTATTATGTCAGCAGCAACACTAAAGCTCCTCTCACTAAGAAAGTAAGATCGTAATGAATCTAAAATGGCTGCTGCCGAGGAGCTCGGAGGGTCTGTGAGGGAGTGTCTGCTGCTGATTGGCTCAAATGTGTCAGAAGGCTGTGAGATTCAGGGTCAAAGTTTCCTCAATGATGACACATAGGGGGCGCATCGAACATCGCATATGTTCGCCCGCAGCGGTGAATGCGAACAAGCTATGTTCTCCGGGAACTGTTCTCCGGCGAACAGTTCGCGACATCACTATTATAGACATGAATACAAACATGTATACTGTCCAAAACAGAAAATTAAGATACAGCAATACACATATACATATTCTACTAAAAAAAAACGAAAAAAAAAACATACATATAATATCTTCTTTTTGTTAGAGCAAAATAATATAAAATGAGATCATCACATTCCTGTACATATGATTAAGTAAACGTGAATTTTATCTTTATTAAGGTCATCATTTATAGATACAGACCCTTATTTTGTCCAGAGAACACAAAAGGGTAAAAGAAATAGAAGAGAAAAACCCACAAAACAGAATACACTTGATATTTTCCTCTAATACAAGGATATAAATAATATCATTACATGCATCTATGCCACTGGACATATATCATTAACATTTGACAAACACAAAATAAACTGTTTTAACAGTAAAAACAAATCTAAGGACTTAAATATAATGTTACGACCTTTTTTGTGTGCATATTCCTCGTCTAGTGTAAATGTTGTGCATTATTTTTATTTTCAGATTGTGAATGTGTAATGCGTATGTGCTATATTGCGTGAGCGATTGTTGTTTGTACATTTGATGTGTGTTTTTGTTCTGCATTATGTGGTATACGTAATATGACAGAGCAGTGTGTATTTCTCACGAGATCGAGTGTTAGCTGAAAAATCTGTTCATTTATCATTGATCTCTATGGGAGAATGTTTAACGTGCTCGTAATTACATTTATTAAATAAACGCGGTAATAGTGTTAACGCAACGCGTTAGAATGTTGTTTAGAGACTTGTAATACCTATGTTATTAAAAGATACGCAATGTAAATAACGTGCAAGTTAGTACCGCACCCCTCATAACGCAAAACTCGTAATCTAGCCAAATGTAAACCAAAATAAACCTAAACAGTTCAATAAAATAAACCTAAACAATAATTATACCCAAGTCATTGCAGTAGTAATTTGAACCTTTAATGTAGTATGAGGTAGCCTGCCAGGAAGTTACGTCAAAATTGTTTGTGTATAAGTTTCCCAATATAATACCATATCCCTATAAAGGTCTAATTTCCCCAATTTCCAGTAGTAAAATCTCTCCAGGGTAATATTAACCTCGGATCTCCACTTCCCCATGTTTGGGACTCTTGGAGATTTCCAATTCCTTGGTATCAATTGTTTTGCTGCATTAATAACTAACAGGAAAAAGTTTTTTTTTAATCTGACAGGAGATTTTAGGGTTATCGTGTAAGAGTACTATATCTGGGGTCAGTGTTATCTAGATGTTTAGAATCGATTCAATTTCCAAAGATATCTGACTCTAAAATGATTTAATTTATCCACACTCCCACCAAATATGCAGCATGTCTCCCCTGTATCCACACCCTCTCCAGCATCTTTCGTTGGCTGATGGGAAAAAAAATTGTATTTTGGTTGGTGTTAAATACCATTGTGTCATCACTTTTATATTAGTTTCTATGGTTTTAGCTGAGTGTGCTGATTTGGCAAAGGATTTAAATCTAGGGATCCAGGCTTTTTTGTTGTGATTCTTCCCAATTCTAACTTCCAATATACGCCGGAAGAGTTGGTGTTTGGCATATTAAAATCAGTTTGTAGAGAACCGAGATCAATTTTTTGGGGGGTTCAATGTTTGTGCACAAAGATTCCGTTTGTGACCTAATAAGGTCTTTTTTGAACTTATGTGGGTAAATATAGTGTGTTATTTGATGATAACACATCCAGGGCTTTAGAATGCCCCCACAAATTAAATCTAATTGATCCTTAGGTAACAATTTCCCATCTTGGACAATTTGGTAAATAGGAAGTGTTTGTGTAAAATCAGTTATATGTCCTAAATGAAACCGTTTACCAGCTGGGAACTCGTTATTATTTATCAATGGACATAAAGGGGAATATTTAGTTATTTGTGGATATTTGTTGCGTATCTTGACCCAGTCTGACCAGGTTGAATTGATAACTATAGAGGGAATGGACAGCATCAACCTAGAATCCGAGTCCGGATTCCAGATTTCCACTCCCAAGTGTAGTGTGCCTGAGATATGGGTTTCTAATTGTACTCATCGTTTGCCTGTTCATTATATCTGGACAATTCCACTACTCTCTGCAGGGAGATGGCCTGTTTGTAAGCCCACAAATTGGGGACTCCCAGGCCTCCCTCCTCCATGGATTGGGTCAATATCTGTTTCGATGGTCTACGTTTCCAAATATAATTGTTTATTATCCACTGTAATGACAAAATTTCCCTATTCACATTTGTAATTGGGATTGTTTGAAAGAGATAAAGTGCTTTGGGTTAAAGCATCATTTTTAACATATGTATCCTCCCTAACCAGGAAATATTTTTTGGTAACCAAGTATGTACTATATGTTGGAAGTCCTCTATTAATTTTCCGTAGTTATATTGTCGTAAGATCTTTAGGTCAGGGGAAATATGTATGCCAAGGTATTTCAGTGAATGTTTCTGTAGTTTGAAAGGGCTCTTTTGCGTTAAGCTAGTGAGTTCTGAGGGGGGATATTAATTGGCAATATTTCTGACTTAGAAAAGTTTACCAGAAAGTTGGACATTGAGCCATACCTCTTAAGTTCCTCTTGAACTATAGGGAGGGAAGCCCGCGGGTTAGTGAGGGTCAATAGGATGTCGTCAGCAAAAATTGCTAGTTTGCATGTCTGTTGGTTAATTTGTATTCCATGGATCTCAGGGTTTAATATGTTTGATTGCAAGGGGTTCCAATGCTAGGATAAATAGAAGAGGCGAGAGGGGGCAGCCCTGGCGTGATCCGTTTCGGATCTCAAAAGGGTCAGAGAGACATCCATTGACCTTTATGCATGCTGAGGGATTACTATATAATGCAAAAATTTTTTGTATAAAAGTAGGGGGGAAACCAAAATGAGACAAGGAAGCAACCAGAAAGGTCCAATCTAAGTGATCGAACGCTTTCTCTGCGTCTGTAGATAGGAATATTGCTGGGGCCCTGCTCTCTATTAGTGAGTCTAAAAGATCTAGGACTTTGATAGTATTGTCTTTTGCCTCCCTTTGTGGAACAAAACCCACCTGGTCATGATGAATTATAAATGGTAGAATTGGGCTGAGTCTATTGGCTATAATTTTGGCATAGATCTTCAGATCGACATTGAGGAGAGATATCGGCCTGAAATTGGCAGGAGAATCAGGAAGTTTACCTGGTTTGGGCAGTACTGACGTGTGCCTGAAGCATAGTGTCTGGGAAATGTAATTGCTCTGGGATTTGGTTAAATAATCTAGTGATATTTGGGACTAAGAGATTAGTGAAGGATTTATAGTAAAGTCCAGAAAACCCATCCGGACCTGGAGCCTTATTAGATTTTAAATTTTGTATGACCGCCCGTACCTCTTCCTCCTGTATTGGTTTATCTAGGTTATCTTTTAGGTCCTGGGGGAACCCAGGTACTGGAATATCTCGCAGATATTCTGTGCATGATTGTTTATGTGCTTCTTCCCATCTGCCTGGAGTTAAGTTATATAATCTATGATAAAAAAGTTTGAATTCTTCTGCTATACTATTTGTGTCCTCTATGGTTTGTCCTTTTTTATTATTAAGAGAGTGTACATAAGATTTATATTGACGCTTTTTAAGGGTTCTCGCTAATAGCTTCCCTGCCTTATTACCTTCACAGTAAAAGCGTTGTTGCCAAGAAAATTTTAAGTTGGAGATGTTTATTCATATCTGATCTATAGCCGTTCAGTTGTTCTATGAGCGAAGTATCCAAAGGTGATTTTTTATGGATAAAGTCTAATTCAGTGATGTTTTGAGCTAGATTGGTATACTCCTCTCTATTTTTCTCATTTATTTGTGCTTTTATTTTAATGAGTTTACCTCTGATATAGCTCTTATGTGTTTTCCATATCATCCCTGGGTTCATGTCATGTGTAGAGTTGATAGAAAAGAATATATCTAGGTGTTTCTCTAAATGAGTTCTAAAATTAGGGTCTAGAAGGATGGGTTTATCTAATCTCCAGTGGTACGGTCTTAAAGGTATTGAAGGCCAGTTTATTTGTCAAATGACCATAGAATGGTCTGACCAAGTTGTGTGCGAGATATTAACTTTGGAGATGTATGATAAGGCTAGGTGGTCCACTAAGATATAGTCCAACCTAGAATATATTTTTCGAGGGTTAGAGAAGAAAGTGTAATCTCTCTTGTGTGGGTGTATAAATCTCCAAGAAAAGTGTAGATTGAGGAGTTTCAGATTTATCCATATTGACTGCAAAGCACTCATCGGGACTCTGGAAAAAGACGTTGACTAGTCTATTACAGGATTTAATGTGACATTAAAATCAATGCTGCTACTAGAAGGGGCCTTTAATCAGGGTGATACGTGTGTTTCTTATTTTCTTGAAAAAAGCATCTTGGTTTTGGTTTGGTGCATACAGGTTAACTATTGTTATTGGCTTCCCATAGATACACAAGTATCTCCTTTCTTTATCTCTATCAAGATGTATGAGTGAGAAAGGAATAGTCTTGTTGATAAGAGTGCTAACCCCTCTCTGCAGAGAGCGGGTCTGTAAAACAGCCGGGGTTTTTAAAAATTCAATGGGAATATTACGTTTTATACAGATAAGGCTAATATATTTTAGAGTTTACTGTCCCTTTAAGTGTGTGACATTTGTTAGATGTCATTTGAGTGTAAAGTAAAGGTATGATGCTGTGTTAGGTGAGTTATAGTTACGTGACAGGTACCTCAAGTTCCGAATTATTTGGATGCCCAGCAATGACCTAGGCCTAGGAAGCGTAAGAAACCTTAGAAAGAAAAAAAGAAAACATTTGTAATTTGAAACAATAACAGTAATAACCGAGGATACTCAAGATCCTCACCATGGAAGTGAGATGAAAAAAGAAGATTAAGTATATCTAAACATGAACTTCTATCAGTGCATGATAAATCTAAACATTGTATAATTCAGAAAATCAAAGCTCCTAAACCGATTTATTAAGCTATGCAATAACCCAGACTGGTATGTGACGCTGTCCTCCAACTGTGTTAGATATGGGATTTAAAGATTTTTAGAAAAGTTATGGTTGCGTTGCACTTATCAAGTTGCTTCCTTTGGAAAGGTGGGCTTTTCCACTTGTTTCCTGGACCTTCTGGTTTGGGTTTTCTGCCAGTCAGATCTCTGTGGTATCGGAGGGAGTTTGTCTTGCAACAATTAATCTTCTTGTCTTGATTGAGGATCCTCATGTACTGGCTCTGGGATGTTTAGTTTCTTGCATATGTCTGGGATATCATCTGGGGATCTGCAGACTATTCTCCTGCTTCTCCAAGTTATAAGGAGGTGGAATGGGAACCCCCATCTATATGGGATGTGTCGGCTTCTCAAGATTGTAATAAGGGGGCTCAATTCCTTTCTTTTTTGGAGAGTTCTAATCGAGAGATCAGAGTAGATTTGTAATTCCACATTATCGAGGACTATGGATCTCTTGTCTCGCCTTGTTCATAATGTCCTCTTTTTCCGTGTATTTACTTATCTTGGCTATGACATCTCTAGGAGGTTGAGATTCTAGGATTTAGGGCGCAAGGCCCTGTGCACTCTGTCTATTTGAATATGCTCCATATCTTCCTCTCCTGTGAGATATTTGAATAATTCCTGTAGATAGTTGTCAAGATCCGGAGCCTCTATTTTTTCAGGAATGCCCCTAATCCTGATGTTGTGTCTTCTACTCCTGTTCTCAACATCATCTAGCTTATCCTCCATTTCCTGAAACATTTAATCTTGCCTATGTATTCGTGTATAGACTGCAGCCATTGCAGTAGATTGTGATTCCTGCTTGTTTTCCACCTTCTCAACCCCATGGCCTAGATCAGTTAGATCATTTCTTATTTCAGATATCTCTTCACTAATACACTGCTTTACCTGTGTGACCAGGGACGAAAAATCTTTCTTTGAGGGGAGGGAATTGAATATGGCTTTAGGAACTGTAATTCTCTCTGCTGCCAAATCTTCCTCTGCATCTGAAGAAGGTGTGTTATTTTGTATTATTCAGTGGCCTGTTTAGCAAGATCGAGGGTTTTAAAGTAACTGTTCACTGAGGGTGTAGAAGACGATGTATCTTTCACCTGGGTCTCCCTTCTTGTGTGCTTTTTAGGAGACATTTTGTTTATGGCACCTAAATATAGAGAATCTAAGTGTGATCTGGTTATGATGCTTTGGGTCAGTGAAAAGTCTCTTTTGCAGACCAGAGATTCCCATACTCTGGCTGTCTAAATAGGTGCTTATGTTATTCGGTTTTATTCAGATGAAGAAGAGAAAATAAAAGCTCTCTAGGGGTTTTAACCTTTATTAAGGCCTCATATATGCAGCAAATGTATCTCCCCGGGGCCAGGATGACCTGCTTATAATAAAGTGAGCTTATATACTTTGTTACTTTCGGTTTTATAAAGACAAAAAAAGTCTGTCCCCCCCTAGCGTGACCCTTATTCCTGAGTAATTGCTGATTGACACCACCACAGAAAAGTATGTCTCCTGACATCCACTACAAGCCCATCCAATCTGCTCGTGATAGATTTTCAACAGCCTTTACCTTGCCCGCCCGCTGTTCTGCTGTATATTATATTTGAGGGCTGCCGTGGGCTATAAGCAAGATTTTTTGTGTTTCAAAAGAGGTGATGAGCCCTCCGGTATGCCCCAAGTTGCTCTGTTAAATACCTGTTGCTCCTCCCAGCCTCACCATTATGTGCTGATACCTCACCGCGTGGAAAGCTGGAGCTTGATTTTGGCCAGTTTCACCTGCGCTGTGTCGTCTCTCTCCAGCTGCCTTATGATCATGGACAGCCGCTTGTTGATGCTGGTCCGGTTTCATGCAGCGATGTCGGATTTTCTGGTCTGTTGTAGGCTGGTTCCCAGCTTGGCCCCTATTCAGATCTCTGATGATTAATGCACTGCTGCGTGGCTCAAAATGGTGCTGGGCTCCGATCTGTTCCTCAGTGCTTTGAGACTAGTCCCTCTCCTTTTTTCTGGGATTCGCTAGCAGCCAGATATTGCTGTCAAAGTGTGCAGGGGGTGTTCCGCTTCTTTTTTATATTAAGCACTGACAGTTGTGAGCATTATTTCTGCTTTTGCATGGCATAGGAGCAGGAGCTCACTTAAAGTGCATCTACCTCCATCGAGCGCTGGCTCCGCCATGTTACGACCTATTTTATATAAAAAAAAACAAGAAGGAAAATCAAAGAACAGCATCCTTTAACACAAACTATATAATATCACTACCTTCAGTTATGAAATAAGATTCAAATAGATCCTGGTGAGTGAGGAGAGGGGGGGGGGAAGGGATAGAGGGGAAAAAAACCCAGAAGGGGGACCCTTCCTTAGTCCAAAATAAGAGATTTATAGACCATCTAGGGCGCTACTCTCCTTATCCGTTTATCCCTAGATTTCGAAAAGGGGTCATAAGTTATCTCTGGGGATTGCTCCCATATAGCTTAAGAAAATCCAACCATTTTATACCAAACTTATCCTGCCGCGTTTCCGAATTATAGGAACTATCAAATTGTTCAATTATCAATTGAGTTTTCAGCATAAATGTTAAATTATTAACAGTTGGTTCCCTTTTATTCCAATTCCTAAGAATAAGGTATCTCCCCTCCAAAATAGTTGTATTAATAAAGTCAATATTATCTAACTCGTCCCCTTTGTCTAATAAAAAAAAATATATGCTTTGTCTCCAAAGTATATTAGCTCTTGTCACTTTCCTCATCCAAAATTGGATACATTGCCAAAATTTTTGTATTTTTGGGCAGCTCCAGAACATATGGACCAGGTCGGCTTCAGATGAACTACATCGGGGACATATATTTTGCGAGGAAGGGTACCATTTATTTAATCAAGATGGGGGTATGTATACCCTATTGATTAATTTAAAGTGAGACTCTTGCCATACTGCAGATAGTGTAGCGTTCTCTGCACTCACAATACTACGCTTCACCATGTCAGTATCTATTGCCAGAAGAACAGGCCTCCATTTTAGGCAAATATCAAGAGCATTAAGCTCCTCAATATTGGTTAATATCAATTTATACTAGAGTGCTTACCCATTTTAAACAGAGATAGGCCCATTTTTATACCTGGATGAAACCATTCCATATTAAAATATTTGGTTGTTTCAAAGAACCAATGGCGTACTTGTAGATATGCATAGAAATTTGTATTCTTAAGACCGTAGCGGTCTTTAAGAGTCTCCAAGGTAAATACTCTGGGTGTATCAGTTTCATTAAATTGCCATAAATATATCAAACTGTAATTGGCCCATCTGTTAAACAACTTGTTATTGAGACCCCCAATAAAACACAGGTTCCCCGCAATAGGTAATAAATATAAGGCTTACAGTTTAAAGTGGTTCTAATAACCTGCCAGGCTTTAATAATATAATATATGGTGTGTCTTTTCTTAATTTTATTAGGAATAAACTTGCTGGGGCACTGTAATAGGCCACTCATAGCAAATGGGTAAACCACTTTTTGCTCAGCTTCCAGATATGCAACATAGTCACCTCCAGTGAGCCAGTCCATAGCTACTTTAGCTAATCAAATACTATTATAGATGGATATTATGGGGAGTGCCAGTCCTCCAAACTGCCTTAATTGAGCTATTTATCCCAAAGCTTATACGACTTCTACCGGTCCCCCATATAAATAACCTAAAACAGTTATCAAGAAACTTAGCATCTTTTTTAGTTATAAGAGTGGGAATGTTCTGCGTTAAATATAGGAGTTTGGGTAACACTGTCATCTTAATTAGATTGACTTTTGCAGTAATTGAGAGAGGTAGATTAGCCCATTTCGTCAAATTATGTTTGATTTTCACAAATAGAGGGGAATAGTTTAGCTTATACCAGCTCAGAAGGTTTGTACCAATTTTTATCCCAAGATATGTAATGTATTCTACAGCAGTTTTAAAGAGTATGGGAGGACCATCCTGTGTTGGTCTCTTAATCCATAGTATTTCCGATTTAGAGGCATTAATTTTATAGCCAGAGAAGGAGCCAAATTCTGAAACTAATTCTAAAACTAATTCTAAAATCATGGGTATCTCTGTTTGTGTATTGTTAAGGAATAACAACAAATCATCTGCATATAACAGCAGTTTAAGTTGTTTCCCTCCAACTGAGATCCCCTTTAATACTTTCCTAAGAATTATAGCCAAAGGTTTAATAGCTAAATTAAAAAGAAGTGGGGAGATTGGACATCCTTGGCGCGTTCCCTTAGCCATAGGGAAAGAGTCTGTGAGGAACCATTTATGAATAACGTAGATGAAGCTTTTGCATATATGGACCTAATACAATTTAGAAATTGATCTTTAAATCCAAATTGCCTCATCGTAAAAGCTAAGTGGTCCCATGTAATTGAATCAAACGCCTTTTGAGCTTCGACGGAGAGTATAGCAAGATCATGGGTAGACTTATTGATACTCTGAGTATTAGAAGTTGCGAAAAAATCCGGTAGAAGAAACATTTTAAGAATATTAGCAGAAGGATTTCTATGGGTCATAAAACCGACCTGGTCCACATGTATCGGAGGGCCAAGAGTTGCTTTGAGTCTTTGCGCTAGAATGGCTGCCATTAATTTATAATCCGAGTTTAACAAGGAAATTGGAAGATACGAGTCCATTAACTCCAAATCTTTGCCTTTTTTGGGTGTTAACGTAATCTTAGAAGCAGAAAAGTAGGAGGATGGAGTCTTACCGTTACAGAAATAGTCATTAAAAAGATTTAACAGAGTAGGGGTTATTTCAATTTAAGAATTTTATATAACTCACCAGGCAATAGATCTGGGCCCGGTGCTTTGTCTAGCTTAAGTCTATCTATTGCCTGATGGATTTCTTGCTCTAAAATAGTGGCGTTTAAAATATCTTTTGCTTCTGTGGACAGCGTAGGCATAAAAATTTTCTGCCAAAACTTAATTTTATTATGGTTGTTTATTTCTGTGGCAGAATACAGTTGCTTAAAATATTTAAAGAATTCCAAATTAATTGATTCAATGTTAGTTACCCTGACTCCATCTTTGTTAATTGCCTTTATACACTTATACGGCTCTTGAGTTTTAACGCATTTAGCTAGAAGTTTCCCTATCTTATTGCCGTACCTATAGAACTTAGCCCTAGATCTAAGCTCCTGAATTGACATTTTCTGCGTATTAATAATTTCCCATTTCTGCTTAGCCTTAATATAGCAATTCCAGTTTGCCTGATTAGGCGAGGTTAGATAGGAGTTATATTTATTTTTGAGATAGTTTGATAGTTCCGCTTCCTTGGCATAATTTTTTTTCTTAATCTAATGATATATTTTTTCATTTCTCCTCTAATAACAGCTTTGGCTGTTTCCCAAAATATCTCATTTTTTATGTCAATAAGAATTATTTTGTAAGGCATATTTGTGCCATATAGCAGCAAGCCATTTTTTCAAGTCAACATTATTAAATAAAAAACGGGAAAAGCTATAGCTTCTGGCAGGCTCAAAGCTCAGATCTCCCCACATTAGATCCAATGAGATAGGTGCATGATCCGATATAGTGAAATCCCCAATCTGCGCTTTTATATTAAGTCCAAAAACTTTATCTGAGGTAGGAAAAAATCAATACGGGAAAAGGATTTATATTGTTTAGATTCGCAGGAAAAGGAATGGTTATTAGGATTATAAAATTACAAAAAGTTTTAAGAAGTCGAACAGCTTTTTTTTTTACATATTCTTACCCCAGAATTATTTGTCGTTTGTTGTCTGTCAATATTATTGAACACCATATTGAAATCACCTGCAACAACTAAATTTGAGTTTGCGTGTTCAAACAATTTTCTTTTCAATTGTCCCCAAAAATTCTCGTCAACATTATTAGGTCCATATACATTACATAGGGTAATTAGACATTTTCCAAATTTTATTTTTAATATTATAAAACGTTCCCTCGGATCCAACTCCTGAAATGTATTTTGATATTCTAGTCCTCGTTTAAAGCCGACTGCAACTTCCCGTTTACGCGAGGAACACTGGGTAGCAATGACTTCCCCTACCCAGGTTGTTTTAAGCTTTCTATGCTCATCTTCTGACAGATGGGTCTCTTGTAAGAGAGCTATGTCCGCCTTGCTTTTCTTAAGCTGGCCTAAAATCTGCTTCCTTTTCATCGGATTCGTAATCCCATCTACATTCCAGGAAATAATTTTTAACTTAGTCATTTCAGATTATATATGTGGGTACAGGGGAAGAAGAAACAAACAAACAAAAAAAAACGAACCCCCCCCCATCCTCACCCCCAGGATAGCAAAGAAAATGCGAAGAAAGGAAAAAGGAGCTTAAGACATTAAATATAAAGCCTTTTATATTCAAATCTGCATAAAATTTAAATAAATGTTCATAAGTCTCAGCACACATTGAAACATATACCTATAAAGATAAAGAGAGGGTTCAAATCACCTATCGTTTTTATAGTTGTCTGTAAATATCGTAGCATCTTGTGGAGTCCCTATAGCCGGGTAAATTAACCTTGCAGAGAGTCCTAGATTAATCAATGTGGTACAATAGGGTGCCATTTCTTTACGCTTTGCAGCTGTCTGAGATGAAAAATCCTGGAACAGAAGTATTTTATTGTGGTCAATTTCTACATTGTTCATTTTCCTATATGCTCTGAGGATATTAATTTTGTTTTGGAAATTTAAATATTAAATCATAACAGTCTCTTTTGTAAGGTATTCTCTGGTAAATTTCTCAAGGTACCAATCCTGTAAGCTCTTTCCACACAGATTGTGCGCTCATGTAAGTTAATACCAAGCCCATTGAGGTAGCGCTATAGCAGCAAAATATATCAAATCCTGATAGTTAGGGCTCTCTGGAAGACCAACCACTTTTAAATTATTCCGGGGTGACCTATCCTCTAAGTCTTCAAGTTTATCACTAAGTTCACATATTTTATTTGTGTGTTCCTGAATACTTTGATCTTGCTTAATCGAGGAGTCCTCAATATCTGCGATTCTAGACTCAGCCTCAGATAGTCTAGAGGTAAAATTTTAAATATTAGCGGATAGTGACGAGAGCTTGTTTTTAATTTGGTCAAACTGATGTAGTAATACCTGCACCACTTGCTTTGAAATCTCAGCAATATCAGATTTGCTGATATTAATACTATTAGCCTCCATTCTAACCTCAAGACTATTCCTGGGCTTCCTGTCCTTACTTTTAGCCGGCATTGCAAGTGCTTTGGGTGACAAATATCTTTCCATCTATGTGAACTAAAGGAAAGTGCATATATTAAACATATAAAGCTGTGGTAAGAAAAGGAGAATATATATGAGTGTTATATTCCTAATATGTGATTAGTGCATGTTGTAGTGTAAGAAAAAGAAAAGATGAGCGAGGAAAAAAAGAGAGGGGGAGAAGAAAAGCTGTGCTTAAAGCCAGATTTGTGACTATAAGGGAGATGAATCCCTGTGAAGAGGCAATCCAGCTTGTAATAACTCGGACCGGGCTAAAATCTAGAGGAGGTTACTGTGGCAATTTTAAAATATCAGACTCAAACAGTAGGTAGTTTATATAACCTTTTCATATAACTTATTCCTTTCCTTTATCATTAACCGTACCGATAAGGAAAAAAAACACTTAATAGAGACAGTATAAGTGTCTACGCTTTTTACAGAGACGCAAGGAAAGGATAAAGCATAGATGCTTATTACTGCAGTTTTTAAAGAAATCGAATGCTAGCCACTTTATGCAGCTTAACCATTGCAGAAAAATTAACATTTGCCCTTTCTTAACACAAATAATTTGTATAGTTAGCACCATTACATTAGGAATTTACTTGCTACTTTCAGCCCTTCATAATATTTTTTTCAGCAACACTGAATGGGTATACATTATAAAGCACATACATTCCAGTGTATTATTGATACAGCTAACTAGTTTAATAAGTCACATATTGCTTACTGCCTCTAGTAACAGAATACAATTCCAGCATTGCTACATAAGTAATTTGCTTGCCATTTCCAGCCCTTCACACTTTATTGTTACTCAGTCTTTTGTTAATGAATTAATACAATATTCTCAAACTGTTGGAGCTGTTTTTATTCACAGTGGCGATTTTAATCACAAATATTACTAAGTGCCTGCTGTTGAGTTAACAGATGTCAATAACTGGTTTTACTGCTACACATAAAACTACGTAGCAATAGTGCCCTATCATTCTCTGGCATACGCAGCGTTTATGAGTCATTATTTAAAGAGCATATTTAAATATATCACCATACTTATTGTGTTTATATACACAGTGTGTTTCTTACTATATAAAGTGTAGGCATATGGCAGTGTAAATTAGTGACTATTAAAAGTGCATATGTATATATGTCACCTATACCTGTGTTCATATACATTATTCAAATGTCCCTTTTAGCTGTTAAAATAGACTAGTGATATATACATGTGTGTATATATATATATATATATATATATTCACACACACACATATATTTATATATATATATATATATATATATATAAAACACGGAAGGGAACTGCACTCTCATACCGGACCGGGTACATATCTCATGACCCTGCAACATGCTCAGCCCTAGGTGCCACTGGCACTCACAGGAAGCTGTGCTGTCCCCAGAGTCACAGGCAGTTAACCCCAGTCAGGTCTGGGTGCAAGAACCATAGGGAAAATTACAAAACAAATTAATACAACACACAGAGAAAACCCAGCACTCACTTACAAGCTCTCAGCTAAGATTTAAAAGCAAAAATGGAAAGGTTAGTTATCGCATCTGTTTGTTTGGATTTGAAAGCTTGCATTGTGTGGCTGTTTTAGGGTCCCAGGTATTGGAAAGGGCCTTGACGAGGTACCTGGGCTTGTCCCATTTGGCCCGATGCGTTAACTAACCTTTCCATTTTTGCTTTTAAATCTAAGTTGAGAGCTTGTAAGTGAGTGCTGGGTTTTCTCTGTGTGTTTTATATATATATATATATATATATATATATATATATATATATTAGAACCAAAGAGAGTGATTGCGCTATATGTACTGATACTGTACCCGGTATAAATATAATTATATATGTAAATGATTGAATAGATAAATGTAGGTCTCAATTGATTTACATATATACTATTTTCAGTAAAATTACTTAAATACTTAAATTTTTTAGAAAATATAAAAAAATATAAAAAGGAGCAAAATAGAACATTGAGATAATAAAAAACAATAAAATCCCAATAAATTCACAATAGCAACAAAGGACTTCACATTAGCAGCACAATACTTAAAAACAATTTGATAAGAATAATATGATAAAAAATGTATAAAATTAATTTGATAAGAATGAGTTAATAAATAATAATTTGGTAAGGATAAATTGATAAAAAAATATATAATATGACTGTGAAAGTAATGATTGATATAATATACACAATTTATGTTTTTTAGTCCACAGTACCTCTTGTTAGTGCACGTGTTAGAAATGTTAAAAAAAAAAATGGAAAAAAGGAAGATGTCCCTTTAGATTTCAGATTTCAAATTCCATTGCCACTTTTGTTTCAAAGCACAAGTCTTTTCTTGTGCAGCTCTTTTCAAACCAGGTAGATCCCAACCTCAGTTGCAAGGACAACGATATGTGAAAAGAAAAAAGAGAGAGCGCACGGAAGACTCAAGTGTAAATTTTATTAAGATATATTGCACACAATTTGTATTGCACTTACTAGAAAATCAATAAAAAATAGCATTCAGGATAGCTTTCAGCCTATCAGAATTCGTTTTCAACAGCTATTCAAGGGTTAAAAGAATTTATAAACACACTTCCTCAATGCTTTACACTCCTGCCTTCCACACTAGCCCATCTCTCATTAATTTCTACTCTATGCCCTCTTGCTGCACAAGAATCACCAATTCTGATAGCTCTCAGCCTATCAGAATTGGTTTTCAAAAGCTTTTCAAGGGTTAAAATCAGTTATAAACACACTTCCCCACTGCTTTACACTCCTGCCTTCTCAGGTATTTAAAGGGCCACTAAACCCAAAATCTTTCTTTCATGATTCAGATAGAGAATAGAAAATTAAACAACATTACAATTTACTTCCATTATTTATTTTGCTTCATTTTTTAAATATCCTTAGTTGAAGAAAAAGCAATGCACATGGTGAGCCGATCACACAAGGCTTCTATGTGCAGCAACCAATCAGCAGCTAGTGAGCATATCTAGATATGCTTTTCATCAAAGAATATCAAGAGAATAAAACTCTCTGCTACGGTCATCTACCCAGCTAGGCTGAAAGTAGAATTCCAGGGTCAGGTGCACTTTTTTGAAGCTGCCGCAGAGGCAGAAAAATTTTATGCAGAAAAATGTGCTAAGTAATACGCACCATGATGTTAAATTAGATATGAGATTAAGATTGTATCTCCTGCCGATGTCGTCACCACATAAGAGTTTTTGGTATTTGATGGTTCTCTGTTTTTTTATTATTTTTTTTTGTTATCCTTCAGGCCCTAACATTGAAAAGCGATGGCAGTGGTGTTGGGGGTGCGGGGAGGCCCCTTCTCTCTTTCCCCTCCCCCCCCCCTCCTTTTTTTTTTTTTTTTTTTTTTTTTTTTTTTTCTCTTCTCTCCCTTTAATTCTTAGAGGATATTATCATCCCAAAGGAGGGGAAGGCGAAGAAATTAAGAAAGGAAAAATGTAAAGAATGTCTAAAATAAAAAACTTGACTTTATCGTCCTGGAATGTTGGAGGGGTTTCAACTCCAATGAAACGGAAGATGATAATCTCTCAACTTAAGAAACTTAACTCTGACATCGCATTTATCCAGGAGACACATTTAAACGCGGAAGAAACCCTAAAGTTAAAATTCTCCTGGGTAGGTGAAGTGTTCTTCTCACCAAGCATAGGTAGAAAGAGAGGTGTAGCCATTCTCCTAGGAAAAAAAAACCCATATGAAATTCTGTCAGAATATATAGACCCAGAGGGTAGAATTTTGATCTTAAAACTAAGAATGGTTAATTATATTTTTACATTATGCAACCTATATGCTCCTAATAACTTTGACAGAAGTTTCTGGGAATTCCTACAAACTAAAATTTTGCAAATAGGAAAAGGTTACATAATTCTAGCAGGGGACTTCAACATGACCCCAAGAGCACAGATTGACAGGCTCAGGCAAAAACTCAATAATGGTTTGGCTAAAAGAGATAAGCTTGAAGGCAAAATGTTTAAAACTTTATTTAAAAATCTAGCTCTTAAAGACATCTGGAGAACTCAAAACCCGGATCGAAGGGAGTTTACATGTAAAGCTAAAAGTGTAAGATCTTTCTCTAGAATTGACCTATTCTTAGTCACTGAGAATGTGCTGAGAATTGGCACTATATCGAAAATATCAGAAGTCACTATTTCAGACCATGCTCCAATAACACTAAAAATACCATTAAACGAAAAAAAATCAGCTACACACCGTTTTTTTTTCCCTAAGTTTTTAATGAAAAACGCAAAATTTAGGGCATGGTTGACAACTAGAATGTCAGAATTTTTTACTATAAACACTGACACTGTCAAGGATCCAAATATACTATGGGAAGCTGGTAAGGCGGTAATGAGAGGGGAAATTATTGCATACATGGCCGATTATAAGCGCAAGGCGACTCTGCGGGAGAACGAAGTACTGAGGGCACTCACTAATAGCTATAGTAAATATCTATCTCAACCAACATCAGTAAATTGGAAGAGGTACGCCCTTGCCAAGAGAGAGAGAGATAATTTTCTAATGCATGTTGCAATTCAAGAGGATTATAAAACTAGAGCCAAATTCTACAAGCATGGAAATAAGGCAGGAAAAGTATTAGCAAATTTAGTTAAGAACATACAAGGAAATTCTACTATTGATTCGATTTTAGAACAAGGAAATTTACTTCAAAATTCGAGAGAGATTATTGATGCCTTTTTCACTTATTATAGAGATCTTTATTCGTTTAGGGAATCAGATGAAGAAGCCTCAGAACTTTTTTGGGAAGGACTTGATCATCCGGTTTTAAACGAGGAAGCAGTAAGTGGAGTCAATGCCCCTATTTCTGAGCAGGAAATCATCTCGGCAATTCAAGAAGCCCGCCTGGATAAAGCACCTGGCCCAGACTTTCTCCCTAATGAGTTTTACAAACTCCTTGCTCCAATTATAACCCCCCACCTAAGAAAAGTATTCAATGATTTCTTTATAAATACTAAACCTATCCCTTTATCTTTCACAGCATCTATCACAACACTAATCTTGAAACCAGGGAAAGACCCCTTGAAAAAAGAGTCGTATAGACCTATCGCCTTACTTAATACAGACTACAAGCTATTGTCATCCATTTTAGCTAAAAGACTCCAAAAAGTAATGGGAGATCTTATTCATAAAGATCAGGCGGGTTTTTTGTCCAGGCGCAATCTAGCTGCTAAAGTTAGGGAATTATTCCTAGTCCTTGACTATTTTCATAATTGTTCTGAAGATCTGCCCCAAGACCAATCTGATATAGCAATTATCGCTTTAGACGCAGAAAAAGCGTTTGATTCTGTCTTCCATCAGCATATTAATAATACCTTATTACGTTTTGGTTTTAAGGATAATTTCCTTCTTTTTATTAATAATCTCTGTACTAAATCTACAACTAGATTAACTATCAACAAACTTGAGTCTAACTTAATTAACCTTCAGAGGGGTACAAGGCAGGGGTGCCCGCTGTCACCTCTTTTATTCGATCTAGCGATTGAACCATTGGCCCTCAAAATCAGACAGATGATACAAGGGATAAGAATTGGTTCAGTAGAACCAAAAATTGCTCTATATGCCGATGACGTATTAATCTATATGTCTAATACAGCGATTAACATTCCAAGGTTAATCTCGATTACTAACTCATTTGGATCCTTTACAGGTTATAAGCTTAATATCTCTAAATCAGAGTTACTTTGGGTCAGGAAAAATGAGACTTCAATTAGCACGATACCTTTCAAGGAAGTCTTGACTCATCTTAATTACTTAGGGATCCATATCTCAATCAATCCACAAGAGTGGTATACTCTTAACATTTCTCCCATCCTGGCTAGAATTAAAGAATATATGGTAAATTGGCAAAATCTTCCGATATCTCTATCAGGACGTATTGCTTTGTTCAAGATGGTCCTCCTTCCTAAAATTCTTTACCCTCTTCAAAATATCCCGGTGATCTTAAAAGTCAAAGACTGGAAAAGCTTAAATAGGGCATTGCGATATTTTATTTGGAAATGTAAAAGACCTCGAATTTCTCTAAATAAACTCTATCTACCTAAGAGGTATGGAGGAATGGCTCTCCCAGACCTAAGTAAATATAGCTTGGTTTTTCTTTCGCGTATCGCAATAGATTGGATCTTAAATAAGGACTATTTTACTAATAATAGTCTGGAGAAAAGTATTATATTCCCTTATAATCCTTCTGCTTTAATTCACTGCCCAATTCAATTAATTCCGAAAAAAGTGAGAGGTCTTCAATCAATATATATGGTTATACAAGCTTGGAAAAAATTAGGGCGCAAATTAAATATTGATCTAACTATTCCAAAATTCCAAGGATTATGTGGTAATCCAGAATTCCAGGAAGGTACTCAAACATTAGTATTTCAAGTGTGGCAAAGAAAGGGTCTCCTTTTCCTGACTCAACTCATTGAACAAAGTACTCTATCGATTAAAACTTTTGAAAAGTTGAAACAGGAATTTGACATAAGCAATAAAGATTTTTTTGCTTACCTTCAAGCTAGACATTACTTTTTTTCACTTGTGGAGAAGTATGGATGGTCTTGGTCATGGGGGAAGTTAGATAATTGGCCCATCCTGGCTAAAAATGACTTATCCTCTATATCATGTTGGTATGATCTGCTGGTAAGTCAAGATGGAGAATCTAATCTCCAGCAGATAACACTAAAATGGAATTCACTTATACCAGATTTAGATATCGAGACAGAACAGGTGGGAAAATCTATAGCCACTGTAGCCCAGACTACACTATCCGCAAATTGGAGGGAATCACACATCAAGTTACTTTATAGAACATACTATACTCCACTCAAAGGGTTTAAGTGGCACAATTATGAATTTAACATATGTCCCAAATGCTCTCTTCCGGCTGCTGACATAGTCCATATGATATGGTCTTGCCCGAGAATTAGACAACTATGGAAAAAAGTAGAATTTTGGCTGACTAATGTGCTAAAGCTCTCAACTCTCTCTCTCTCAGTGGCAATGGTGGTATTTCTTATAGAACCTACAACAAACTTAGACCAAATAAAAATTAGGAATGGGGCTATTCTGGCAACAAGAAATTTAATCTTTGGAAAGTGGAGAGACTCCTCAATACCCAACATCCAGGAAATTAAAAACTATATGAAAAAGCAATGTATTATTGAACAAATAGATGTATCTCTAACTTCTGAAAGGGAGGTGGTTTCATTTTTCCAAAAATGGTCGGCCTTTATTAAGATATTTACTCCAGAAGAAATAAATCAACTAATATATCCCTTTAGACATTCAGAGATAGTTCTATTAGGTCTCTGGTAATAACTAGACCCTGACCATTCTCTTCAAAACTCTCCCTCCTATTAAAATTTCTTTTTCCTTACTTCCTCAAATTAATTATGGAGGGGGAAAGGAGAAGAAAAAATAATTCCCCCCCCCCTTTTTTTTTTTTTTTTTTTTTTTCTCCTTTCTCCCCGCACCCCCTTCCCCACTCCCAGGTCAAATAGGTCGCATTAGGCAGATATTTTTTACCATTTAGCCTGAAGATATAGGATGTATAAGTATATTGACAAATAATAGAAAATAAGAGGCTTTATTTATTTTGTTTTTCTGTTAATACAGACAAAAAGTTTGCAATGTTTTGGCATATCTCTGCTTGATCTTGCTTGATGATATGCTAATGCATGTCAACCTATTCTTTTTCCTGTCTGTATTTCTTTTTTGTTTTACATTATTGTATAAGATTGTATTCTCACATTGTCATGCCTCAATAAAATAAAAAAAAAAAAAAAAAAAAAAGAGAATAAAACAAATTAGATAATATAAGTAAATTAGAAAGATGTTTAAAATTGCATTCTCTTTCTAAATCATAAAAGAAAAAATGTGGGTGGCATGTCCCTTTAAGTGTGTTTAATAATTTATTTTTTTCAATATTAATTCAAAAGAAATAGGGCTGGCCAAACACTTGAAATCCGGTGTGTTGAATTGCCTGCATCTCATAACATTTTCTCCATGAGAGAAGGGAGACGCAAGAAGCGTAGGGGACAAAAGGGAAGCAAAGAAGTTTCTGACCAAGAAAGCTTTCACCTTAAAAATGCTGTGTGATCTTAAAGGGACAGTCAAGTCCAAAAAAAACTTTCATGATTTAAATAGGGCATGCAATTTTAAACAACTTCCCAATTTACTTTTATCACCAATTTTGCTTTGTTTTCTTGGTATTCTTAGTTGAAAGCTAAAACTAGGAGGTTCATATGCTAATTTCTTAGACCATGACGACTGCCTCTAATCTGAATGCATTTTGACCACTAGAGGGCATTAGTTCACATATTTCATATAGATAACATTGAGCTCATGCACGTAAAGTGACCTAGGACTGAGCACTGATTGGCTAAACTGCATGTCTGTCAAAAGAACTGAAATAAGGGGGCAGTCAGCAGAAGCTTAGATACAAGATAATTACAGAGGTAAAAAGTATATTAATATAACTGTGTTGGTTGTGCAAAACTGGGGAATGGGTAATAAAGGGATTATCTTTCTTTTTAAACAACAAAAATTCTGGTGTTGACTGTCCCTTTAATGAAGCAACATTTTATTGGAGCACTGCCTGTGCAAACCTACCGTAATCAGTGCACATGCCTTGTCTTCTCCGTAAAATCCTTCAATTTATTGTTCACTGTTGTGTGTTCTTGCTTTTAGAGAGGATAGGGCAGATGTGCTTCCCTAGGCACCGGCCTTGTTGGACTAGGCCTTAATACTTTCCGGTTAACAGCTATAAGGCTTTAACATTGTTCTTTTATTCTAAACATTCTAAACATTCATCCCTATACATGACAACTTGCCTGAGGAAAAACCGTGGTTAGCGCTTAGAAACGCGTAGCGTATTGTACTGACCATATTTTTATATTTTAAATTTGTTAAGTGTTATTTACAAGGTATTTTATCAAAAATATATATTTTTTTAATATACTGGAGTCTCCTTTTCATTATTTGCTGTTTGGAGCGATCTACCACTGAAGCAGAGTACAACCTTGGCTTTTATGTGCACTGGGTCACTATAATATACCCAGTATGTTCTATTTGCACTACAGTGTGCAATACAATCTGTGAGTATCCATTTGTTGGGAACAGCTGGTGGGTACATAATACCTAATTGATCTGCACTAGGAGTCGCCCTCTTTATTCCTTCCATATCCCTATACATGTTGCTTTAAAAAGATTTTAAATTATTTCAATTCTGAAAAGATAGGCTTTTCACTTTTAAAATTTAATTTTATAGTTATATTAATGAAGTTTATAATAATTCATGGTCAAATTATAATTTATTAGTTACAAGCGTTTTTCCGCATTTCACTGCTCACACAACACACTTCATAACGTTTTTTGGATGTTAATTTTACTTTTCACCTTTTAGCCAATATTATTTTGATAAATTAATATTTTTGGATGATGGAATGCAGGTATATTACACACGCACACGTAGAGTTACGCTGCATCCCTCTAGGTCATGAGAAACCGTTGCCGGCAACACGGGTTGACCTACCGCATGAGGGAATCTTTTGTTTAAAGGACTGTACACTTGTATCCTGACTTCCTGCAAGTAACACTGAGACTGGACGGGCACAGACAAGTTAGCCAGGAGGGAGAACCAGGGTATTGTGATATCGTATAGTATCATCTATAGAAAACGCTACATACATACCTCATATTGTTTGAGGTTTCGCTTGTGAGTTTGTTTTTTGTCTACAATAAATTGTTACCCTTTATTTTTGACATACTGCACTATGATTTTTTTCTCTGCTTTCTTCCTTGCGCTCCATTTTTTCCTCTATCTAGCCATATTACATCAGATTTTGAAAAATCACTTATCAAAAAAGCTTTCTATATGCTTGATAGACACCTGTCTGCAAATGCTTGATAAACTGGCTTCGAGAACATAGCACTCTAACCTTCTATGTTCCCTTTTTTTTTTTTAATTATCGACAACATACCAGGGCCAAAAACTAGCTCATTAAAGGGCCATTATACACTCATTTTTTCTTTGCATAAATGTTTTGTAGATCTATTTATAAAGCCCATAAAGTTTTTTTTTTTTTTTTAAATGTATAATTTTGCTCTGATTTTCAGACTCCTAACCAAGCCCCAGAGTTTTATTTGAATTACCGTCAGCACTCAGCTACCTTCTCCAGCTTGCTCCTGTTTGTGTAAAAGGTCTTTTCATATGCAAAAGAAGGGGGAGGGGGGAGTGTCTTATTTCCGACTTGCAGTGGGCTTTTCAACGGAGCTAAACTGAAAGCTTCTAAGTAAGTTTTTAAACCATTTTATACTGGATTTTTATATCAGTATCTGTGCATCTTATTCTTTATAGTAGTGTCTATTACATGCAGTTATATGAAAATGAGTGTATACTGTACCTTTAAGGCAATTTTAATTTGTTTTAGTTCTTTTAGAGGTTGGTTTAGATTCTTACTGAGAATACATCTCAGCTGTTTACACATATCTTAACTTTGAATCAAATGGCTCCTTTTAATTTATCAGCCTTACGTTACTTAATAGTTAAAATGTCTGTAGACATCTTTACTGTTTAGCTTCATTATTCTTTTCTGCACTGCACAACATTCACTTAGTTCATTTAAAGACTAAATATAATATATATATATATATATATATATATATATATATATATATATATATATCCGGATAGCTAACACACTCAATAATGTGCACAAACTTACTCCGTTATTTTCAGACATAGAGGCCCATTTATTAAGTTCTGTATGAAGTTTGAGGACCCTTGTTTCTGGCGAGTTCTAAAGACCGCTGCTCCATAACCCTGTCCGCCTGCTATGATCAATTGGACAGGAATCGCCACAATTCAACCCGATCGAGTACAATCGGGTTGACACCTCTCTGCTTGCGGGCGATTAGCCGTGAGTCTGCAGGGGCCGGCGTTGCACCAGCAGCGCAATGCTGAATACGGATAGCGTATTGCTCTCCGCATTCAGCGAGGTCTTGCGGACCTGATCCGCACTGTCGGATAATGTCCGCAAGACCGTTGTTAAATAGGCCTTAGAGTGTATTGATAAAGCTACAAACTTCAGTATCTCCCTTATACCTAACCTGGAATGTAATCTAGCTTTAGAAAAGTAATTAAGCACAGATCAAAGGTTGGATAGCATTGTTCCTGCAATACCACTAGCCCGTGTTATCTAGTGTATTTCATGGATCGGCTCTTGTCAGCTGCCTCTCTATATACGTTATGTTATATCCAGTGTTTAAAATAGGTGTCTTATGAAGTACATTTACTCTGAGTGTTTATTAAATATTTTAGCATACTGTATGTTATTGATTGATCAGAAATATATTTCCTTTTGACTGGCATTGGGCCCATTTTCCAAACCTGTATTTATCTTTTTTATATATATATATATATTTCTATGAAATAGCATGTCAAGTATATAGTTGCCTGTTTTATCAGTTGGCAACGAGCGTCATTAAATTTTGTATGACACTAACTTTAAAATTGTAGTACTGGTGGTGTCGTGTCAAACAAGTTAGACATGCTCTGTTTCAAAATATCTTGGAGCTGTACAATGCTAACCACGCCACTCTGCCCCCCCCCCATATAGAAAATATTTTATAATTATGTCACAACATTTTTTTTTTTACTAGCTTATTGTTGTATGTTTTTCAAATGTGACATTTCATTCATCTATTTATTATCCTAAGCGTTGCTTACCTGCTGCTTGATATTAGCTATTGTGAAGCCCAAAAGTCTGTGCCAATCTGACTATCATAAGTCATTCAGTTTTTGTGACCAAATGGCCCATAAGCGGCCATCCAATTAGTCAGCCATTTAAGCTATCATATTTAGAAATTAGAGTTTGGAGAAGCCTATATATTGTCATTTATTGTTGTATTTTATTTACCATTAAAAATCTATATTAAACAATGGTATACCTTTTCTTACTGTTATAAGGCTATCGTTGTATGCTGTTTTTATCACAATACCTTAAATAAAAAAAATAAAAAAAACGTTCTGTCATACTGGAAGTTACATTTTATTTGTTCAAATGTTCAATCACAAATTTCGACTAATCCTACGATTTACTATCCCTATATTTAACTCTTTTAAAAAACCTTCGCCTGTTAGACCAATAACATAAAAAAATAGAGATGGGAGGAGTGATTTTAAATGTAACCTATTGTGTTTGTTGTTGGTATCGTCTAAGAAACTTTAAATTATTCAATGCTGTTATGAAGCGCAAAGAAATTTCATCAATTTAAATAATATATTTTTTTATTTTAATTTTCTTTATTTAGGTGATTCAAAAATTATTTAACAATAAAGAAGCAAAAAAAAAAAAAAAAAGAAATTACAAACATTTCAAAAAGAAAATTCCACAGAATAGAAGAATATTGCTCTATCAAGTTCGCATTTCTGTTCAAGATCATTAGTTTGTCTGTATCTCTAAAGTTCACAAGGTATATTACCACATAATAATACAAACAGACAATCAGAAATCAGCACACTCAAAATATTACATCAACAAGTTGCTTATAGTATTGTTTATCCGTAGCTTTCTAGTTTTTACTAAGGAGACAATGAGTCCTGTAAGAATAATTTCATTATGTGCGAATATCTAGACTAATCCTGTAGGTCCTGTCTCTCTTCGGCTTTAGGATGATGGTAGGAGTCCCAGAAGAACATCATCTCTGCAAAGTAATCCAATCTACCCACTGTGTAGTAATAGAATCTTTCTAATGATAAATTAGTTTTCATCTGTGCTATCCACATAGTTACAGTGGGTTCTGTATCTGACTTCCAAAGTCTAGGAATAATCTGCTTTGCACTACATATAGCTAGTTGGAGAAGTGATGTGTATTGCTTGAAGGGGAATTTAGGGATTGTATGAAACAGGTATACTAAGGGGTCTAACGGAATATTAAGATTCAGCATCTTATTCATCTCTATGTTGATATTCTTCCAATAATCTACTATCTTGGGGCACTCCCACCAAATGTGGAAAGGAGTTCCTTTCCCTGCACACTTTCTCCAACATCTATCAGATGCTTCGGGGAATATAAATTTCAGCCTATGGGGGGTAAGGTACCAACGGAGTAGGAATTTGTAATTTGTTTCCAGTAGGGCTGCTGAGTGGGCGGATCTAGCTGTGTTCTGAAAGATCTTTAACCATTCTTGTTCCGTAAGAGTGTAGGGGAGCTCTTTGTGCCAGGAATTAACTGTTGAGGTGTGTAAAGTTTTTGGGGGAGTGACTAGGAGTTGATAAAGGAGGGAGATGGCGTGCAGTAACGGGGAGTCCCGAGTGCAAAGTTTCTCAAATATGGTACATTCTCTTGTGATTTGGTGTTTGAGTTTGTGGGAGTCGACAAAATGACTAAGTTGAAGGTATCTGAACCAGTGTGTGAATTGTGTGACCTCCAATTCCTCTAAGTGCTGTCTCGAGAACAGTTTACCCTCTTCAAGTATGGAACATAATGGGATTAAACCATCCAGTCCCTCTGGTATTTTAGGCGTCAGTGGTAACCCTATGGGAAAGTCAGGATTTGATAACACTGTTGTTAAGGGGGAGGGGATCGTAGATATATGTGGATGTCTATGTAAAACACCGTACCAAATTTCGAATGTTTCTTTTATGATTGGATAATCTTTAACTAGTGGTGGTTGGTTTCCTCTAGGTTGCCAACAGTATGTTCCTAATTGTGCTGAATTGGTAAGGTCATGCTCCAGTCCCACCCAGAGTCTATTCTTATTTATGGGGAGTGTGCACCAGTCTATCACTCTTCTCAAAAATATAGCATTACGGTATTTAGATAAGTCTGGAACCCCCAGGCCTCCAAATTGTTTTGGTAAGTATAGGGTAGATCTAGCTACTCTGGGTGGGCGTTTTCTCCAGATATAGGAGTTCAGCACCTTTTGCAGTTTAGAAATATAAGTTTCTGGGAGGGGTATGGGGAGGGTCTGGAACACATAGAGTATCTTAGGAAGGATAGTCATCTTGGTTACTCCAATTCTACCAAGCCAGGAGATTTGCTTATGTAGCCATAAGGAAGTGTCTCCGCATATCCTAGTCATTAGGGCTTCATAATTTAGGTCAATTAATTTCTGTTTGTCATCTGTTAGATAAATGCCTAGATATTTTAAAGCAGATTGTTGTATTTGGTAGGGTACTTGTAGTCTAAGGTGTTGTATAGCAGTACTATTTAAGTTGATGGGGAGAATTTCTGACTTATTTTGGTTTACTGAGTAATTGGAACAATGGCCAAACGCTTCCAGGGAATTTCGCACCGCAGAGAGAGAAGTGGTTGGGCGCGTCAGAATTAATAACAAGTCATCAGCGTATAACGCAAGTTTATGAGGGGTGGAACCTATGGTGAGTCCATGAATGTTCTGGTCATTTCGTAAAGCTGTTGCCAGGATCTCCATAGACAAAACAAATAAAAGAGGGGACAATGGGCAGCCTTGTCTAGTGCCGTTGAGAATTGGAAAGGGGGTGGATAGAATCCCATTTACTTTAACTTTAGCCGTCGGTTTTGAGTAAAGTGCAAATATACTTGAGATAAAACTGTCGGGGAAGCCAAATTTCTTTAAGGTCAATTTCAAAAAAGTCCAGTCTAGTCTGTCAAAGGCTTTTTCAGCGTCTGTCGAGAGTAAAACGGAGGGTATGTCATGATTTATAGCATATTGCATTAGGTGAAGAACTTTTACGGTGTTATCTTTAGCCTCTCTCTCTCTGCGGTACAAAACCCACCTGATCTGGGTGAATGAGCAGGGGCAAGAATTTGTTGAGCCTAGTAGCCAAGATCTTTGCATAAATCTTCACATCTACATTTAGAAGTGAGATCGGGCGGTAGTTCGAAGGGATTGTAGGGTCTTTACCTGGTTTTGGTATGACCGTAACTATCGCTTCAAGCATAGAGGGTGGGAATGTAGTCAGTCGGTCGACCGGGTTGAAAACTGTAAGCATTTGCGGTATTAGTAAATGTTTAAACTTTTTATAGTAAGAGCTTGTAAGTCCATCTGGACCTGGACTTTTCCCTTGCTTTAAAGAGTGTATAGCTGTGTTAATCTCCTCTGAGCTAATTGGCGAGGTAAGGGTTTCCAGATCATCTAATGGGATAGTAGGCACAGTCACTTGCTCCAGGTACTGGAGACAGTGTGTTTGATGTTCCTTTAAGTTTCTTTTAGGAGTTAAGTTATAAAGGGTAGAGTAATAATCTCTGAATATTTCAGCCATTCTATGTGATTCTACAGTGCTTTCTCTATGTGAGTCTTGTAGCGTGCTAATAAAATGTGTCGCTTGTCTAACTTTAAGTGCTCTGGCTAGCAGCTTGCCAGGCTTATTACCTTCAACAAAAATTTTTTGTTTTAACCTCATTGCTTGTGTGTGGGCTGAGTGTTCTAAAAATGTTGTCAACTTGTTTTTAACTTGTTCTCTCTGAGATTTCAGTGTCTCATCTTGGGGGTTCTGTCTATAGGATCTATCAAGCTGTTGGAATTTGTCTGTGAGGTCTCGGTGACTCATTTTATGGTTTTTGGATTGTGTTGCCTTAATTTTTATCAATTCACCTCTTACAAAGCACTTGTGAGCCTCCCAGACAGTACATGGGGCCATATCTGGGGTGGTGTTAATTGAGAAGTATTCATTTATCGATTTCTCAATTTGCTGTAAAGTAGGGGTATCATTAAGTAAGGTGTCATCAAAGCGCCATTGGTAGGGTTTAAAAGGAAGGGATGTCCAGTGAGTGGTACAAATGACTGCGGAGTGGTCTGACCAGGCTGTGGGGCAGATATCAGTATTTACCACTGCTGAGATGGTTATGTGGTCTATGAGGATGTAGTCAATGCGTGAGTGGGAGCTTTTAGGTGCGGAATAAAAGGTGTAGTTTCTCCCCTTGGGGTGTTGGATACGCCATGGATCATGCGCCCCCAAAAGCGTCAGGTCATCCTTGATGGATTTAAGCGCTTTTTTTGAAAGTTGAGATTGGGTGGTGGAGCTATCTAGTGATGGGTTCAGCGGAGTGTTAAAGTCCCCTCCAATTATTAATGACCCCTTGTAAAAAGCTAAGATGTCAGTAGTGATCTTGCGGATAAAGGATGCCTGACGGGTATTGGGGGCGTAAATGTTGACTAATGTGACAGGTTTGCCATATAGTAATCCCCGTATAGCCAGAAATCTCCCTTCACTATCTCTTTCTACATCCTGTACATGGAATAATAAGGACTTGTGGATTAGGATGCTAACTCCTGAAATCTTTTTATCTAAGTGGCTACTATGATAATGGATGGGGTATGAATTTGTGAAAAACTTAGGCTCTTGATCTCTTAAATAATGTGTCTCCTGTAAAAATAAAATTCCAATCTGCTTGTGGACAATATCAGCAAAAGCAACTTGTCTCTTATGAGGGTTGTTAAAACCTCTAACATTTTGTGTCATAAATGTTACCTGTTTCCGAACTGTCATTCACACCAAGTTAGAGGTAGATGCATTCTAGGTATGGCTGGTAACTCATCATTTCTAAGCCTATTACAAATATAAATACATGAAAGTGTACCAAACACTATTGTGGTAATATCATACTTAATCTCGAACCGTACAGCAATTACCTGTGGGTAAAAAAAATAAACAACATGCAAACAACAAAACAATAATATGAATTCAAACAAACAATTTGACATAAAATGTCACACACTCAATAGGGAAGAATAGCCTATCCCATTAAGAACTCGATAGTAAAACATTTAGAGGACAAATGTTCAAATTTAAACTGATAGTCAAAGTAGGGCTGTATTGCAATAAATATAGAAATAGTTCAATCCCAACTTTTGCAGAGCCCGGACAGAAAAGAAGGGTCAAACGTTCTTCACGTCTCCCCTCCTGATCTGAAACACAAAATAATCTCACCCATCTGATGAGCCGGATCTCTCAGGTAGTACTGTCCTGTGGGGTGTCTTGCCCTTTCTTAGTTTTCTTGATCTTGTGCTGCTGCCACGGGGATCTAGGTGGCCTAGTAGGGATAAAACTGGTAGGGAGATCAGGAACTGCTTCTGTAGCTGCGACTGATGGAAGAGCTAATCCTAAGGCGGTGCAGGTCTCTGCGATGTCGTCTGGGGTCTTGCATATATGTTTCGTGCCTTTATGAATTATGTTCAGGGAGCAGGGAAAGCCCCAGCGGTAGGGGATCTCCTGTGCTCTAAGCAGAGATGTCAATGGTTGAAATTCTCTCCGCCGCTGAAGAGTGCGGGGTGCTATATCAGCAAAGATTTGCAGACGGTAATTTTGGAAGGAGATATCTTTAAGGCGTCTGGCAGCCCTAAGAATTTCTTCTTTGGTTTGGTATTCTTTGAGTTTTAAAACAATGTCACGTGGAGGCGCTTGGTCTGGGGGTTTTGGCCGGAATGCCCTATGGGCTCTATCCATAGATAAGTCCATGGTTGATGAAGGCCCCAGAAGGTAACAAAAGAGGCCCTTGAGAAAATCAGGGATAGTGTGTGGCAGAACTGTTTCTGGAATCCCCCTAATTCGGAGGTTTTGGCGGCGTTCCCTGTTCTCCAAGTCCTCCAGCTTGTCTTGTAGCTGTGTAATTTGTAAATCATGGGATTGTGCTGTGGTTTGCAAGGTTGAAATCTCATTCTGGTTAAAGTCATTATCCTCCTCCAGCACTTCAACACTATTACCTATTTCTGTTATATCTCTCCTCAGACCAGCCATTTCCTCCTTGATGCATTCTCTTACTTTACCTACTATATCGTCCAGATCACGTTTAGACGGGATTGAGGCTAGAAAAGCTTTGGAAAGCTGAACACATTCCTCTGTGTCACTGTCCTCACTATCTGATGGAGACATTTCAACCTGTTTTGGTTTAGCAGAGTCGGGTGTAGTTGGTTGTGGGTTTTCTGATAATTTGAAAAAGGAGCTGACAGTAGGCCGATTCACTGCTGGCTTCTTAGCTTCCTTCCCTGCTTTTGGGAGTTTTTTTGGCGACATGTCTATAGTGCAGATCACAGTGTTTCACTGTCCTGAGTTTGACAAATAATGCGCAGCAGTTTTATGCTTTCTCTTGCTAAGCAGTTCCTCTTAACACCAGAGTAGTATGATATGTATCACCTCAGTTTCGTTTTATATCTATTAATTTGACATCTGCGTCACAAAGGATTCTTTGTTATATGACACTCAAAACATATAGGGATTAGGAGCAGCAGCTACACATTTGCGTGTAACATAAACATTGGTATGAATTTAAGTTCCCATTACTCACTAGCCGTTAGTTGTCCGGTGTCACATTAATCCCTTGTCAAGTTCCGGCCTTGCGGTAAGAATATAGCGGCGCCGTTTTCTCACAGTATGTTTGCCAGCTGAGAGTTGTCAAAGTCTAGGCTGGGGCTCAAGTTAAGTAGTGCATGCGACTAATCGTCACTTCAGCTGGGTATGCACGATGATGGTGTCCGTGCGTATGCAGCACTGGGTTACTCACAGCTAGGTCTCAAAGATGGCGCTGACAGTGTAGGCCGCAGTACGGAGCGTGTATAGATATTTAGCGCAGCTCACTCCATTTGTCTCCATCGGGTCCGGCACTTGTCCTGTATGTGGTTAGGATCTAAACATCTACTTTGGGATATTAATTGTCCTGCAGTTTAGGTGAATATGGGCATCGGCAATCGGAGCTCACTCTAATGTGCGGCCATTCCACACAACGGCCGGCTCTGCCCCCCATAATATATTTTTTTAATGATAAACAAATTTAATAATAAACAATTTTCCGACAACAACCATTTGTTTTATTAACAACATATATAAGTGACATATTTTTGCAAAAAATAAAAAGATTTTTCAAGGAGTCATAGGCCTAGATTTGGAGTTCGGCGTTAGCCGTGAAAACCAGCGTTAGAGGCCCCTAACGCGGGTTTCTTACGGACTCCGGTATTTAGAGTTTATTTACCGCCACTCCAAAATCACCTAATGCTCAAATTTCTACCGACACCTCAGACCCAGTAGTAAACATATACCGACAAAATTAAATTCTACGAATCAAATTAAAAATATTACACAAACTACACTTACACTCATACAAACACTACACTATATTTATTTTTCATATTTAATAATTTTTCATCAAAATACAAAGGAATAAAGTTGCGAGATCTCGGGTGTTTGAAAAAAAACAACACAAATCCATTTTCCCATTGACTTACATTGACACACGGGAAAAGACCCTCATATACCTACATCTAACTAATAACATTATCACAAACATACACTCATCGATGCATACAAACAATATACACCACATTACATACACAAAATATTTATTTATTACAAAAAGAACACGATTTATTTACTTTTTCACACAAGCTCATGACGTCACTCACTTTACGAGGAAAACCAGTCTTAGAAAAAAAAAATTGGAAATCTTTAGAGCCTCCATTGACTTCTATTGGGAAGACGTGCTCGTGCACGCGAAACCCTCATTTCCCTAACGCACGCAAATAGCGTAGACTGAAAAACTCCAAATACCAGCGCTAGAAAAGACATGATTTCATGCGTTAGACCCAGCTATGATAAATAGATTAAGAAATGACTATTTCCCTATGGTGGATTTATGTTTTTTAATTATTGAATATTCACAACACCATAAAATTGTTTCACACTTTTAGATTACATCAACTACAAATCCACATCACTAGTAACACATTATTATTTAAATAAAATTACATTTAAAATTAAAATAAAATTCACTAAACATTTCTGGATTCACAAACAGTACACAATGGGAAACACCTCTCATTTACCTTTATTATTGCATTTCTGTTATTCAACTCATATGCTTGCAGCAACTGCATATCTACATAGGCTTAACACATGATCACTCATGGATGCACATATATTACTTTTAACATTCACTCATACATGTGCATTCAAATGATGGGGGACAAACACATGACATTCTCTACAGGAATCACAAAACACAACATATGGATTTGACTGTACTTTTAACATCATGATTCCATCACAATAAACCATTAGGAATTACGTACAACAAGAACATCATTACACAAGATTACAGATGTCACTTTATGGGAAGGAACAACAATGCCAGACCGCTATATAGAAGTCAGCATATGTGGGACACAATCACAATATATACGTAGATGTACATAACACGCATCACCCATCACGCAACCACAAAGCACACATTTAGATTTTATTCAACACACAATAACAATGTAGCACAATACAACAACACAATGAGGATTTCAGAACTACATAGGCAGGTTAATAATATCATGACGTCATTAGAAGATTCAACCATACACATCACAGATTCACCACTGTTCCGCCCCTTTCGGAACTTTAACACTCAATACTACAATACAACATATACGTAAACAACAGTTTGGAACAGCATTATTATTGAAATTTCAATGGGACAATTAATAAATATTGTCAGATCGCAAATCAATTATATATACAATACTACAGATGGCAGCCGGAAGTTATTCAGTATTAGTGCCATTTGAATGGGACGCATACAATATTGTCAGATCGAAAATCACTTATATATACAATACTACAGATGACAGCCGGAAGTGCTTCAGTATTAGTGCCATTTTTATAGGACGCATACAATATTGTCAGATCGAAAATCACTTATATATACAATACTACAGATGACAGCCGGAAGTGCTTCAGTATTAGTGCCATTTTTATGGGACGCATACAATATTGTCAGATCGAAAATCACTTATATATACAATACTACAGATGACAGCCGGAAGTTCAGATTTTTTATGGCGATTTGAATGGGACGCGTACAATATTGACAGCTCGGCAATCACATATATACAATACTACAGATGGCAGACGGGAAGTTCAGAATTATTATTGCGATTTGAAAGGGACGCATACAATATTGACAGCTCGGCAATCACTTATATATACAATACTACATATGACAGCCGGAAGTTCTTCAGTATTAGTGCCATTTGAATGGGACGCATACAATATTGACAGCTCGGCAATCACTTATATATACAATACTACAGATGGCAGACGGGAAGTTCAGAATTATTATTGCGATTTGAAAGGGATGCATACAATATTGACTGCTCGGCAATCACTTATATATACAATACTACAGATGGCAGACGGGAAGTTCTGAATTATTATTGCGATTTTAAAGGGACGCATACAATATTGACATCTCGGCAATCACTTATATATACAATACTACAGATGACAGCCGGAAGTTCTGAATTCTTATTGCGATTTTAAAGGGACGCATACAATATTGACATCTAGCTAATCACGTATAGATACAATACTACAGATGGCAGCTGTTACTTTATCGTTTACAAACAATATTGCAGCAACATTGATCGATCACATTCGATGCACATTATACACAACTATGCACTTTCATTCATGTTAGCCTGGACGTGTGCTTGTTACTATAAGATCGCGTTTAAGAAATATTGATTACGCATATGAACATGCACTGTATGTGTGATATTTGACACTTTCACATTGAGATTTATTGGCGGAAAACAACATTTCATCCAAAAAAAATAAAACGCCCACTTTGAAAGCATTCGCGCCGCTCACATACAAACAGGTGAATACAATCAGCAATCATTACAAACTCACTACCATTGGACTAATTGTACTATAAATCCCCCAAACAACATGGCCAAAGCATCACTTGTGATCCACATCAGATAAAGTGCTTACCTTGTTACGCTGTTTTGAAAGATGGATGACGATGACATGGTAGACGCTGCTGGTGCTGCTATTGGCGAACTAGCTGTTGGTCGAATCAGGCAGCCTCGGCGGCTCAGACCGAGACGAAGGGGTCGTCTGGTTCGAGGTCCTCGTGTCTACAGGGTGAGACCCACCTTGGAAAACATGAGTGACTTTGAGGTTTTTGATAAGTATCGGCTCGATCGCGAACAGCTCATTGGCCTTTACGAGCTTCTTAAACCTCATTTGGAGCCACGTATACAAATAAGGACTGCTGTTCCCGGCATGAGTAAGATGCTAAGTTGTCTATACGTCCTGGCCTCCGGGAGTTTTCAATCCGGAGAACTGTACATGCATGGCCTGGCTCAAGGTACATTCTCTGTGGTGTTTGATAACTTTCTGGACGCCATGGTACGTATCAGTAAGCAATACATAGGATTCCCACAGAATGATGGTGATTGGAGGCGCCTGAAGCGGGAATTCTTTGATATTGCTCAATTGCCCAATGTCTTGGGAGCCATAGATTGTACCCACATTGCGCTGCGTGCTCCAATTGATGACTTGCCCTTCAGAAATCGCAAACATTTTCATAGCCTCAACGTGCAGTATGTTTGTGACGCACGGATGAGGATTATGCATGTGTATGCGAATTTTGGAGGGGCTAGTCATGATGCCCGCATCCTCTCTCTGTCGTCCCTGTGGAGACAGTTTGAGGAAAGACAAATGCCCCCTGGTTATCTCGTTGGTGAGTATTTGTGCACAACATGTTTAATTAGTTTGACAATTGCCCCTGTAGTTTTAAAATGTTAGCGTCATGTTCATCTATAGGATGCAATTTAACCATTTGTTATTTACCGACGCTAATGTTTACTTTTATTTAAATGCAGATATGTAGCATGTCTTACCTTAAGTGCTCAGATAGAGAATGCAATGTAACCATGTATTTAGCATTTAACACTATTTTTTTTGGGATAAATACGCATATGTAGCATGTCTTAGCTGAAATGTGAAGATATTATCTCATGCAATTTAACCCTGTCATTGTCTCTTTCCGCTAATGTGTAGTTTTAGTTCAATGCAGATATGTAGCATGTCTTACCTTAAGTGCTCAGATAGAGAATGCAATGTAACCATGTAGTTAGCATTTTACACAAGATTTGTTTTAGGAGAAATACGCATATGTAGCATGTCTTAGCTGAAATGTGAAGATATTATCTCATGCAATTTAACCCTGTCATTGTCTCTTTCCGCTAATGTGTAGTTTTAGTTCAATGCAGATATGTAGCATGTCTTACCTTAAGTGCTCAGATAGAGAATGCAATGTAACCATGTAGTTAGCATTTTACACAAGGTTTGTTTTATGAGAAATACGCATATGTAGCATGTCTTAGCTGAAATGTGAAGATATTATCTCATGCAATTTAACCCTGTCATTGTCTCTTTCCGCTAATGTGTAGTTTTAGTTCAATGCAGATATGTAGCATGTCTTACCTTAAGTGCTCAGATAGAGAATGCAATGTAACCATGTAGTTAGCATTTTACACAAGGTTTGTTTTAGGAGAAATACGCATATGTAGCATGTCTTAGCTGAAATGTGAAGATATTATCTCATGCAATTTAACCCTGTCATTGTCTCTTTCCGCTAATGTGTAGTTTTAGTTCAATGCAGATATGTAGCATGTCTTACCTTAAGTGCTCAGATAGAGAATGCAATGTAACCATGTAGTTAGCATTTTACACAAGGTTTGTTTTATGAGAAATACGCATATGTAGCATGTCTTAGCTGAAATGTGAAGATATTATCTCATGCAATTTAACCCTGTCATTGTCTCTTTCCGCTAATGTGTAGGTTTAGTTCAATGCAGATATGTAGCATGTCTTACCTTAAGTGCTCAGATAGAGAATGCAATGTAACCATGTAGTTAGCATTTTACACAAGGTTTGGTTTATGAGAAATATGCATATGTAGCATGTCTTAGCTGAAATGGCAAGATACAGAATAATATAGAATTTTTTTTTGGATGTTTCTGAAAACTTTTAATATGGATTATCGTGTACAAAAAATTATTTCTAAAACAATATACTATTTTAAGGATTCTGTTTGAATTATGTTCTGTTCATAATTTATAGGTGATTCTGGGTACATGAGCCGGCCTTGGCTCATTACCCCCTTGCGTAGCCCGACTGATGTGTCTGAGGAGCGCTACAATAGGGCTCATAAGAGAACCAGGGCGGTGGTTGAAAGGATGTTCGGGCTCCTGAAGATGAGATTCAGGTGCCTGGACCGTTCTGGAGGAGCATTCCAGTACAACCCAAAGAAGGTGGCTAAGATCGTTGTAGCCTGTAGCGTCCTGCATAATATTGCACAGCGGGCTGGGATGCTGCAGGCCGTCCCGGTGGACAGAGACCTCCTCAGAGATGAGGAGGATGATCCTGTTCTAGAGGGGGAATTCCAGGACGAGGGACTTGATGTCAGAGCAGACGTCATCAACCGCCACTTTAGACGGTAAAGAATAGAAGTTAGACTGGAGTATTTTCAATAGATGTGAACTCTAGGGAAATGACAAGTAGAGAATTGTGCAAACATGTTAGTATTGATCAAATGTTATAAAAATTTTTTTAATTTATTCATATAGGTGATGCTCTGGGCATTGGGTCCTGTAGCGAGTCTTTGCCACCTGGTTTTTAAAGAGGACATCAGATGGTAAGTAGAAATGTATGGACTGTTGCTGGCATGAATTGTACACAAATACATCATATGGCATACATTTTAAAAAATAGAATTTAGTTTACACATTACTTAAAATGTACATACTCAGAAAGGGATCCTCTAGAATGACTATGGTTCAATGTCACACAGAGGTTTGTTCTGCTCAATATGACTCATCTTCACACTTGATAGAAAATAACACAGGTTGATACACAGGCTTAGTAAGCTAGTGACATAAATTTATTATGAAATGGGGGGTGGGAGAGGGGTACAGAACTGATTCACACACTTGTATGAATTTTATTTAAAATATTTCTTCCATTAGGGAGATGACTTAATCTAAAGACTGAAAGGGAACAATTAGAAGCCTGACAGTGAAGATTGCCCAGACTGACAGTGGGGAAAAAGCCAAGATTGAAATTGAAGTATACCAATGGGATCATGTCTGGCATTATCTTTCAATTCTGCTGACCTTGAAAACCATACAAAGACATGTTCACATGGTAAGTGCAAACTATTTGATAGAATAAGGCTGTGGAGACATCCTATTGGAGACACTTAGATGATTTTCTATTTTGTAGATGGTATTTCCCAGTCCTCTATTTAATGAACTGATGAATAAGACACCTATTGAAGATCAACTGTTTACCCCTGAATTGACTTTCAAAGACCATGCATTGTCCAGGTTGGTGTACCAATGCATGCTAGTGAAGACTGTTGAATATTAGTAGCTTACATACATTAGTCATATTTAGTTCAAAATTATATATTTAGGGATCACAATCAGACACTTAGATGAATTTACTTTTTTAGATGGTATTTCCCAGTCCTCTATTTAATGAACTGATGAATAAGACACCTATTGAAGATCAACTGTTTACCCCTGAATTGACTTTCAAAGACCATGCATTGTCCAGGTTGGTGTACCAATGCATGCTAGTGAATACTGTTGAATATTAGTAGCTTACATACATTAGTCATATTTAGTTCAAAATTATATATTTAGGGATCACAATCAGACACTTAGATGAATTTACTTTTTTAGATGGTATTTCCCAGTCCTCTATTTAATGAACTGATGAATAAGACACCTATTGAAGATCAACTGTTTACCCCTGAATTGACTTTCAAAGACCATGCATTGTCCAGGTTGGTGTACCAATGCATGCTAGTGAAGACTGTTGAATATTAGTAGCTTACATACATTAGTCATATTTAGTTCAAAATTATATATTTAGGGATCACAATCAGACACTTAGATGAATTTACTTTTTTAGATGGTATTTCCCAGTCCTCTATTTAATGAACTGATGAATAAGACACCTATTGAAGATCAACTGTTTACCCCTGAATTGACTTTCAAAGACCATGCATTATCCAGGTTGGTGCATGCTAGTTAAGAATCACATGAAGAATGTTGATTATTGTTAGCTTACATACATTAGTCATACTTATTTCATCATTAGATATTTAGGGATCACAATCCGAAAAAGGAATACATATTATAGTTGATATAGAGGTATTTGAATGGACATGAAATATTACATTTATGTTCAGCATACATATATTGTTGAAATGTGATATACATTATTATGTATAATTTGAAATTTGGATATTTAAATAGAATTTTGATTCAACAATATAATGGTGTATGTATTTAATTTTTTTTAAATCAATTTAATAATTATCTTTAAAAAATGTTGATCAAAGTTAGAGCATAGACACCAGATGATTTTAAATGTATTTTAGGAATATTTGACAACGTGTGTATTAACTTTGTTCCATTTTTTTTATTTGTCATTTCAGATTGGCATCTGATGACTTCCAGGAATATTTTTATTTTTTCGATAAACTTTTTATTTTTTATTTTTACATGTTAATAATAAACATTTTATTATTAAATACATTCTTTTGAACAGATTCTACTAAATATCAATATAATCTGTCAATAAATAAAAGTTGGACTCCCATGACTGGTAGTTGGCTATTTGACAAGCACATGCATAAGATCAAATAATGCATTAATATTAGAAAATCAAATGATTCCGAGAATATTACATTAAAATATCTTTTAAAACATTAATTGGGGAGTGAGATCCTTCGATGCTTTTCTTTTGAAAATGTAGATATTAAAATAATTTTGGATATGTAGTCAAATGTTTTTTATTTTAACTTTTAAGAAGGTGAAGTGGTTCAATTACATTAAAGTGACAGTGTTGTTGAATGTAAAATTAATTTTATAAGATCTTGTATCTTCCTTAGGTATCTCAAAACATTATTTTCTAAATTCTTTTAATTTTTACATTTATAAATGGTAGGTCATTTAACTTGATATTTTTCACAAGCTAGTTATTGGATGCCAGGTTAATCTATGTAATTTTCTAGTGGAGTCATTTAACTATACTTAGTAATATTATGTATTTTTTTAAATCTTACCTCTTGGGTTAGACATCAAATATCTATATAGAATTTTAATTCCCCTTTAGTTTATTTTGTCAATGTTAAATCAAAATTCCAAATGTTTGGGTCCTTAAAGGGACATTCACAAAGTATATTGTGTATATATTTTTAAAAATATCATACAAGAATTTCAACATATTTAGAAAGTACTATAGAATTACATTCAGTCTTTAAATATACTTTTCAAAAAATACATCAATGCACATATCTTAGTCAATTACATAAGGCATCTATATGCAAACAACAATCAGCATCAAAATAGCCTATGTAGATATGTATTTAATCCAAGAATATATATATATAATTACAATATAATGATTGAATAACAAAACATATTAAGTTGGTCAAATATAAGAATATTATACAAAATGCATACATAACATATAGCTTAATGTCCCTCTAAGCTGAAAGCTCAAAAATACCTCCTTTAATAAAAATATTTCAGTCAGTGTGTAAAACAATCTAGAAGTTAATCTAAATTTGCTTTACTCATATGTTAGACTAATTTAGCAAAAGGAAGGTGCCTAGGTTTATGATATTTTAAGCATTATTGTGAAATGTTTATTTAAAGGGACATGAACTCAAAATATACTTAAAGGTAGACAGTTAAAAAAATAATGATTTATACATTCTGAATGAGTATACTATTTTAATCAACTTTAAAACTTGTCTCATATTATGAATGCTCCTTGTGATGTTGCTATCATTACTTTAAAAATAAGGCATTAAATAGCTAATTTATTTGCTTCAGTACTCTGGACAGAACTTGCTTGTTTTGTTTGCAATAATTGATCCAACAATCGTCAAGGACAACCCAGGTTTTTTGTAAACAATTGTCCGTAATATAAAATATCATTATTGATTTGCAAAGAAACATAACAAGATAACTGTTAACATTTGATAATCGGATTAAATAATAAAGTTGATTAACATTTCATGCTCAATCACCAATGCTAAATTTGTTTGGACAGTGTCCCTTTAAGAGCTTTAAATAGTGTATTTACTTATCTTCCTATCTTGACATACTTTGCTTGAAAAGCATATCGAGATCGGCTCAGTAGATGAAGATTGGTGGATGCACAGAGATGCCTTATGTGATTGGCTCAACCATGTGCATTTATATTTCTTCTGTTGAGGATATATAAATACTAAGAGAAATTGATTTACATTTTAAAGTCTAAACAATCTTCTATCTCTACAGATCATTTGATACAATTGTTTGTTTGTAATGTCTATTTAAAACTAAAGACGCCATTGCACAATAACATATATGAGCACTTCAGAGAAATACAAGCTCGAGGTTTATTTGCTAATAACAAACCTGTAGTTTAACATTTATAAACAGATTATCAAATTTACTGACATTCTAACCGGAATTTGAACATTAAGAAATATTGCGTGGGAAACGCATCTTGAAACACCAGATTTGCATCTTTAAACATTAGAGTCTAATGTCACGCAATAGCACACAATCAATGTGCATTATAAATACATTTAATAGAGCAATGTCAATACTTCACAATAAGTCAATACATTTATTTAAACAACAATAAAGACATACAATATTAAATGTGTATTTGTATTAAAGAAACAGACCGTTATTAAACCGAGAAATGTCGACAACATTTAATAATGTGACAGTATTAGATTTTAAAGAGTATTTAATCATTAATATTTAACGGATCACGGATATTAAATCTGCGTCACACATATCCGCATGACAGGCCCATGAGTTACAAATAAGTCTACATGAAAAATGAAGTAACAGCACCACCAAGCGGTATGTGTAAGGAAGTTACTAAGATATGAAACATTAAGGAACGGCCAATCAGAGTTCATCACACAAACACAACTTGAGTCAGGATGGTCTCACAGACATTCTAACAATATTTCAAACTTTTATCCAATCAGATGTACAGATAACTTGTCCCATGGTGCATCTCATGTTTACTTCACCATATAAAAGTCCATTACACGTTGCCATCTTTGTCAGTTCTCTAATGCCTGCAGGCGTACTGTATATATAATTTATATATATATCCAGCATATCCGTAAACCCAGCAGGCATGTCAGTTCCCAGGTTCACCAAGGAGGAGAGCGCTGCACTGGTCCACGCCGTCAAGGACTTTTATCCCCAGCTGTTTGGGAACAAGAGGAGCTCGACAGATGCGCCTGTTAAGAAGGCCCTCTGGGAGTCTATCACCAATGCGGTTAGATTGGTGTGTGACGTCCAGAGGACCCAGGATCAGATCATGAGGAGATTCGGAGATATGAGGTTGCGTTTATCGAAAAAAGTCAACCTCATAAGGGAATGGGTACAAGCCCGTAAAAGAGGGGGCCAAAGAAAGGCCCCCCGGAAACTGTACCTACTCCCTTATGAGGTGACTTTATGCGAGCTCCTCAATCTCCGAGTCCCCAAAAGATTTCGATCCTCGCCATCCTCGGCCTCCTCTTCTTCCCTCCCAGCTGCGGGATCTGAAAGTCCTGACGCGGGGGACAGGGCAGATGCTTCTCCGTCCGGTGGCCTGGGAGGAGATAGAGAATCTGAACCAGGTAATTATCCAACTTCATATAATATCTTATTTATTTTTTTATAATCAAAAAATGTGTATATAGTCAGATACTAAACCTATACAGATCTCACAACATACACTACATATGATGTTTAGATATCTGATTTTAGATTAGTGACACATGAAATAGGAATGATGTTTCTTGCGCTCTACAGAATATGCGTCACAGAGCGGAAATGTAATTTCTCATCCACGTTAACATGGCTTTGCTGTAAGTTGCATTGCTTTATACATGTTGTTCAAATGACGGATGCGTAATTCCGCTTGGAATCATTGCGCAATGATCGCGAAAATGGCATTTCTCAGCCACGTTAACATGGCTTTGATGTAAGTGGCATTGCTTTATACATGTTGTTCAAATGACGGATGCGTAATTCCGCTTGGAATCATTGCGCAATGATCGCGAAAATGGCATTTCTCATCCACGTTAACATGGCTTTGCTGTAAGTGGCATTGCTTTACACATGTTGGTCAAAATTAAATGTGAATTCTTATATTAGTGAAGAATACAGTATTCTTATTTTCAATATTATAGCTAATAAAAAACGAAGAATACAAATAAATTATAACATATGGCCATCAATTGATGATTATGAAATAACAACCAGAAATTATTAAAGATACAGTAAACAACACAACTGATTGAAAATAAGAGTCCAGGATATATTTATCATTAATTTAATTGATGAAACAATTAACTCATGGGACTACCAAAGGATTAATATTTTTAAATTGATTTGTTAATAATGTAAAGTTTTTAAACATGGCATGATTAGTATTAATGATATGCAATCCTCATTTAATATATTACAGATATGGATGTGGCTGCTGGATCCTCAAGCCAGGGCTTGTCACAGTATGGTATGTCTCTTTTTAATTGACATTTGTCTTAGAAACATGGACTGAACATTACATACTAAATCCACATTGTTCAATATTTATATGTAATGTCTCTTTAATAGATGAAAATTAAATAATTCTTCGGATATCCTTAAATAACATATTAGATTTGAATTGCATGCTCAATACCATTCATTACATCAACATATGGAGTAGATAATTCATTAACAACAACATTGTCAAATCAATTTAATTTTAGATTAAAGGGACACTGAGCTACAATTATTAATGTTGTCATTCAGATACAGTATGCAATATTAATAAACATAAAAATATAATACTATCATCATATGTGACATATTCTATTGCTAAATGTATTTTAAAATCAAGAAAGTACGTTTATGTGCATCTAAATTTTGGTTGACCAACCTGGGTTTTTATTGATGATTGGTGGATACCTTCAACAAACAATATTTATTGAATCCAATATTGCTTATCTGCCTTTAAGATTAAAATCTAGCAACATTCTAATTATAATAGGAGTCAATGTTAAATCATTTTGAACAGTTTGAACATAGAAATCAATTATTTAAATTAATCATGTCAGTGTCCCTTTAAGACAAAATAGATTCATTCATCTTTACATTCTTTTGATTAAAAAATATTGATATATAATTCACATTCTCTGTTGGAGTTACTTTATAGATATCTGCATACTCTAACAGCACCATGATTACATATTTGTAATAATCAATTTTGTTTTGTATTGTGATAAATATGTGTTGTGTCCTAAACAAGATTACTGTACATTGCACAAATGGCTCGATGTGACACATGTGTTTGTTTAGATTTGTCAACAGATGTTCTTCAAAATGTGGTTTGTGTGTATTCTTTTAACCTCTTAAGGACATATGACGGAATTATTCCGTCATAAAACAATTGAGCAAACTGAAAGCTGTGTCCTTAAAGGGTTAAGAACATTGATCAATGGGTATATTTAGATATGCAATAGCATCGTCTGAGATGATTTTGATGTCTAATATAGTCTGACATTAAACACATGTTCAATACAGAATTTTTAACAGAATCCCCTTGATTCAATCAAGCATTTTCTGGTGTAATGACTGCTCTATTCTTCAAATTTTAAAGTTGATTAATGGTAAAATTCGAGACAGATGTGATTTAGTGATATCCCAAATGTGTTTCATAATATATATCTATATCATTCATAGAGAGAGTTGGTGTGGTGAGCCCACAGGAATCCAGCAGTGACATAGAGCCGCCTTTACGGTCTCCTGGTAAGTCCATTGACTCATTTATATGTAATTGAAGGTGTATTGCTAATCAATATTATGATCATGATTCTGATGAAGCATAACATTATCAAAAAAAAAAATATTTCTCTTCTGATTATATATTAGTTTTCTTTTAATATTGAACGATTAATAATTTCAACTTTATTAGTCTCCACATTTGTTATTCAGAAGATGTATAACATATGTTTGTTTCCATGTTCTTTTTTTACAACAGTCATCAAGTGATACACACATGAGAAATCTTAAATGTTCTATGTACTATGCTTTTATGATTTTAAAATTAATAAAAACAATACATCGAAAATCTGAATCATTGAGAATAACAAATCTAATGTCATTTGTATGCTCCATCAAAATGATGTAAATCATAACTTTGGGTGTGTATATCTTTAATGCAACATTGATGTGCGTCTTTGAGCAACAGTAACATGTTATAATATCTGATCTTAACGTGTACACAACATGTTATGTTTTACAGAGATTGATTTAACATGTGGGACGGAGGAGGAAGAGGCTGCCTTGGAGTCTGATGGTATGTGAAATATATCTATCATGTTTCCAACATGTTGCTTTATTGGAAATCATTTTATTGAAGACATTCAAAGTCTACAGCTTTTGCACTTTAAAAAGGAATATTATTTGTCTGTTCAAATACACTACTGCCCCCTTTCTATATCAGGCAGCATGAAAATCTGCTTGGATGTTTTTTTTTTTTAAATTTATAATTCATGCCATCATTATGTCACATGCATATTCCAGGCCAAAACACAATAATAATGTTATAATTGTACAGACAGTCATTGATATCCATCTGAGTGCCTATATACATACCATATCCTCATTTCAGAATTGTTTACAAATTCAAACACACTTCGAAGTATATTGAAAACATAATCAATTTGAAATGCGTTGATTTGATGTCAGGATGTATGAGATGTTAATATATTTTCTTTACATTTTCAGATGGATCCACCACTTCTGGTCATCTGGTTTCTGCCCCTGCCCAGTCACAGACCCCTCCCCATGCACAGACCCCTGACCATGGCCAGACCCCTGCACAGACCCCTGCCCATGACCAGACTCCTGACCATGCCCAGACCACTGCCGGCCCTTCCCATAGTTCATATCCTGTCCCTCCCAAAAAACGCCCCTACACCCCCCTTCGCCGCTCTCCCCGTATTATGGCCCGTACAGCTGCCCAGACCCAAACTCCCCACTTCCCAGCTGTACGGCCTACCCCGGAGCGGCAGCTCACCCCTCCCCAAGCCATTACCATCCCTCCCCAAGCCACTCCCATCCCTCCCCAAGTAAATCCCATCCCTCCCCCCTGTCTCAACCTTCATTGTCCTGGGTGTCGGATTGTCCTTCCCAGGCACAGCTGTAAGTATCATTCAAAATACACGTTATAAGATACTTAAAGGTACAGTGAAGTTAAATTTTTTAAATTGTGATTCCAATCCAGCATGCAATGTTAATCAAATTTATAATTTACTACTCTTATGAATTATTCTTCATTCTCTTGATATATTTTTTGAAACAAAGAAATTCCTATAATTAGTTTAAACAATAAAATAATTCTGGCCATCATTTCTTTATTGTTGGATGAATGTATCCATCAACCAGCAGGGACAAACAAAGTTGATAAACAAATATTGGCTTCCATAAAAAGCAACATTCTTGCATTCAAAATCTAGCTTGAGAATTAAAACATTTAATGAATATGTGTAATTTTTAAAGATTTGTAATGTCATGCTCTATCTGAATCAGTCCATTAAATATTTAGGTTCAGTGTCCCTTTAATTGGATATCACTACATATACCAATCACCACTACTTGGATCCAACAATTTATGTACAAATGTTGATACATTATCTCTTGTCTAACCCAGTGGGAATGTAATTTCTTCAGGTTGCTATGTTTACACAGCTTGTCCTCAATGCCAAAATGTTTAAGGATAGGTGTGCCTACCACAGTCTAATTTTAATTTTTAAATTGCTAATGTAAGTACAATGTAAATCCTTTAACAAGATTTGATACACTCAAGCTGTATAAGTGGATCATCTAAAACCAATTAAAGGGGACAACATGTTTGAGTAAAATGTCCCTTTAATGATTTCTGTCTGTCTGAATAACCTAATTCATGTGTAAAGAATAAATGTAAACTAATTGATGTAAAGAATTATTTGTCTTTATGATGACAATGTATGTTGTAAATTTTTTCGTCTGTTGTGTAATTATGCTTAATATTTAATGTATTCTTTATTTTAGGCTGTGACTCAGCATGGCTCATGCTAGAAGGTATAGCAAGAGTAGAGCAGGCCGTGTTGAGGAACGCAGCTGTCCTGAGAGGGATGAACGACACCATGCAGGCCCAGCTCCGGGTTCAGGACTTGACTCTGCGTGCAATTATGAGATTAAGTTCAAGGCCTGAATCTGGAGCTGGACATGCACAGGACGATGAAGAGGATGACCAGTAAGTGGAGGATCTGGATATGCTCCATGGTGGCAGATAAGAATCCTCCGTCCACATGTTGATTTTGTTTTTTTATTGTTGCCATTTGGCCTTTTTAAAAGTTTATTGTTGTGCCTGTTGCACTCTTTTACCTTGTCATATGTCTCCAATGGGTCTATGCTGGCCCTTGGCAACGCTCTTCATGGACTGTGATGCACTGTGTTACCTTGTCATATGTCTCCAATGGGGCTATGGTGGCCCTTGGCAACTCTCTTCATGGACTGTGATGCACTGTGTTACCTTGTCATATGTCTCCAATGGGGCTATGGTGGCCCTTGGCAACTCTCTTCATGGACTGTGATGCACTGTGTTACCTTGTCATATGTCTCCAATGGGGCTATGCTGGCCCTTGGCAACTCTCTTCATGGACTGTGATGCACTGTGTTACCTTGTCATATGTCTCCAATGGGGCTATGGTGGCCCTTGGCAACTCTCTTCATGGACTGTGATGCACTGTGTTACCTTGTCATATGTCTCCAATGGGGCTATGGTGGCCCTTGGCAACTCTCTTCATGGACTGTGATGCACTGTGTTACCTTGTCATATGTCTCCAATGGGGCTATGCTGGCCCTTGGCAACTCTCTTCATGGACTGTGATGCACTGTGTTACCTTGTCATATGTCTCCAATGGGGCTATGCTGGCCCTTGGCAACTCTCTTCATGGACTGTGATGCACTGTGTTACCTTGTCATATGTCTCCAATGGGGCTATGGTGGCCCTTGGCAACTCTCTTCATGGACTGTGATGCACTGTGTTACCTTGTCATATGTCTCCAATGGGGCTATGGTGGCCCTTGGCAACTCTCTTCATGGACTGTGATGCACTGTGTTACCTTGTCATATGTCTCCAATGGGGCTATGCTGGCCCTTGGCAACTCTCTTCATGGACTGTGATGCACTGTGTTACCTTGTCATATGTCTCCAATGGGGCTATGCTGGCCCTTGGCAACTCTCTTCATGGACTGTGATGCACTGTGTTACCTTGTCATATGGCTCATATATTCCTTATTTTTACAAGATTATTTATAAACGTTGTGTATGTTTTCTTACATACTAATAAAATACATTTTATTTCACGAATCTTTGTCCTGATTCTTCATGTTATTTTTTGAAAGCTCTAGTTTATGTTGTTGATCCTTAAAGGGACCTACCAAATATATTTGTAATAATAAAATCATATATGTAAGACAATAGTAAATGACTTTAAGATTAACATCTCCAATGTAATCTTATTATTTGTCTTTATATATTTTTCTCTTAGCTTTATCATTGCCTGATTATGATTAGCATAGTAATTGTTTTATATATGTATATATAGATTGTTATTTGTGTATATATGTATATTTCAATGTTCAGATCCATGTGTGTATTTAGAAACTCTGCATGAATTGATGCACCTTTACCAAATGATCTGAGTATTGATACAATGATATAATCCCTGTAAAGTGTTCATTTTATTGAAATAGTATTGTCTATGTGTATTTTTTTTTTTAAAAACAAAATAATGTCCCTTTAAGTGATGGTGAGCACAATTGTTAATGAATGTATTTCCATTTCTAAAGCGTTTTTGTCCTTTTTACATGAACAAGGACATATAATCTTATTAATAAACAATCTTATTGTAATGTTGACAGCATATGTATTTCATTTTCAATTCTATATTATTGTAAAAGTGTAACCAAATAAATCTCTGTGTGTAATGCAAATAATTTAGATGATGAATATTTGTTAACAAAGATGTTAACAAAATACTTATCCTCCCATATATGGTTATAGGTAGGCTGACAATAATTAAACTTGAATAAATGACACGTTTAATCAATCCATGTATAACTATTGTTATTCCACAACAATCCAAAGATATCTTAAAACATCAATGGCATATGTATTTCTCATGTGTATCTTTTAAATGTTAAAGATATACACCATAGCTATAGTTCAAGGGACAGTCAAGTCCGAAAAGATGAATCATGATTTGTTGACATTCCTAGATAGCAATCTAGACACATACTAGTTCCTAAAATATAAATACGTTTCTTAGTGATATGCCAAGATGTCACTGAGTCCTTGTATTGTCTGCGGTTTTTCAGCGATCTCGGATGCGCCATGTTGCTTAAGACGTCACCTGCCAGGCTGTCCATTGATTCCTTGTATTGACTGACGTTCTTACGTGATCAAGAATGTGCCTTTTATTGGATTGCGTTTTGACGCGATCAAGGATGCGCCTTTTTTTTTGGGCGTTCTTACGTGATCAATAATGTGCCTTTCATTGGATGGCGTTCTTACGTGATCAAGGAAGCGCCATGTTAAGACGTCACATGCAAAGGTAAAAAAACGTCTGATTGGATTACGTAGTCCCGCAATATTTGTGCACGTTAAAAACGTTTGTGACTGCAGGCAATTTTAAAAACCTTGCGAATATGTATTATTTGCATCATGTTACATTGTTGACCCGTAGCTGATAAAGACCAACACATTCTCTTTTGCTGGATGTCTGGTTGAATAAACAAACGAAAGCAAAATGTTTTCATGCATATGATATTTCGAGGCAAGTGCAAATCTCTATAGTCCATGTTTAATATGTTTGTCAACAATGTTCCTTTTTCTGAAAAATGACTGTTGTGTTTAATGTTAAAGATATCTAATTAATAAATATGCGCTATTGTGTTTGAATAAAGTAATCAATATGCATTTATATTTATCATATGCTAAATATATGATGCCGACTTCTTCTAAATGTAATTTCGTTGTATATTTTATTAAAGGTTCATTAGACACTCACATTATAAATCAAAAGCTTTGATTTTGTCTCTAGTTAGATAGTCCATTGTTTAACCAATACGTTTATTTTTTCTTCTGTTCTACGAAAATGTAAGTAATTTTCTGACTCCTCGCAAAGCCTCTGAGTTTCATGTGAGTACCATCTCCAGCTTTCTCCAGTTTGTGTAAAGGGTCTTTTCATATGTTAATGATGGGGTATTGTCTTGTTTTACGGTTGTAATGGGGGTTCATCTATATTTTCAATATAGCTAACCCTATTTTATTTTCAAGTGTTTGAAGCTTTGTAATATTGATATCAGTATATGTTAATCTTGTTGTTTGTAGTAGTGTCTATTACATACAGTTCTGTTAAAAATATAGTATACTGTCCCTTGAATGCAAATGTTGTTTTTTGTATCATGTATGAGATCCACATTGTTTAATCTTCAAATATATTATTGTTAGCATATTTTCACCCCCCCCCCCCACTCCTAAAAGGACTTTAAACCATATTCATTGTTCAAAAAAAATGTCTTTACAATAAAATATTAACACAATAATGTCTCTTAAAGAAAATAGACTTTATTTAACACGTCAATATAAATGTGATTTCAATATTTATTTTTTCACAAAGTACATGTAGATATACCAACAAGCTTCAAATATGTGTTAGCATATGTAATGTTGTTAAAGGGACAGTTTAGAAAACAAATAATGTTTTTCATTATTCTAAAAGTCAATTATGTAATATCAATGATATCAAATGTTTCTCAACAATTGAACATTTGTCTGGGTTTATTTAAATTTGCTATCTAAACCTATGAGGTTGGTGTGCTCATTTCTTCGATCTTGAAGAGTGCTTGTAATCATTATACAATTTGAGCACTAGAGGGCATTTGGATAGCATTTGTATATGTAAAACCTTGTGCTCATACAGCATATTATTGACCATGTATTGATCATTGATATCTAAAATGTTGTTATGTCTGAACAACAAATAAGTGGTCATTTTTCATAGTCAGAGATACAAGGGTAAGCACATAAGTCACACGTATTTCTCCATGTTTTGTTGTTTCCAACTTTATAATGCGTAATACAGTGTTTTCTTTGTAATCAATAATTTTCTGACTGTCCCTTTAAGCTGTGTTATTGGCATTCAAACAGTAATATGCCATCATGGATAATTGTAATGGTAATTTTGTTAGCGATTCGGGAAACAGTTTGGACATCACATCACAGAAACCAATCAATATCATGAACAAGGATAGGTATGTGATGATGTGGTTTTCACACACTTATAACCCACACTCTGCAAACAATCTCCCTCCATGGACCCGGTCCCATAGAAGTCGATTATATACAGAGTGTGGTCCACAAGTGTATGAAAACCACATCATCACATACCTATCCATTACACATTAAATTAAAAAAACCAGTAAAGATGAAAAAAAATACTTACTTCCTCTTCCCACGGGGCTGAGGCTCTGGGAGAGGCAACTGCCGACTCCGAAGAGTTCTCCTTGGAGCTGTTGTGGGAAGAGTGGAAGGAAGAGTGAGGAGAAGATGGATGAGGAGGAGAAGATGGCTGAGGAGGAGAAGATGGCTGAGGAGGAGTAGATGGCTGAGGAGGAGTAGATGGCTGAGGAGGAGTAGATGGCTGAGGAGGAGTAGATGGCTGAGGAGGAGGAGATGGGCCGGCAGGAGGAGATGGCCCAGCAGCAAGAGGCCCAGCAACAAGAGGCCCAGCAACAAGAGGCGGACCAGGAGGTAGACCAGCATGCGCCTCCCGGAAAAAAGTGAACATTTCTTGGTGAAGCTGAAATATTCTGGTTTGTCCTTCGATTCGATTCAGTATGGTGATGATTTGATTTTGTCCTTGAATAATTTGATTTTGGCCATCAAGTATTCTGTTGCGTCCTTCGATATTTTCTATCCGGGAGGTACGCATCTGGTCTATGTAGTCCAGTAGAACCCGCACCTCCGCTATTTCCTCTTGTTGTGCTTGTTGTACCCGTGCACGGCGGGGTGCGGGTCTTTGAGGGGCCTCGGGTTCCGCGGGATCCTCCTGTGCTTCCGGGGCCTCTTCATCATCTCCCGTGCGCTCTTCGTCACGGGGGGCCTCTTCCCTCCGAAGTGGAAATTCCTCCCCACCACTCTCATCCCGGGGAGATGCATGAGGCTGTGCTGCCTCGTCCCCAGACTCTGTATATTAAAAAATAAATAAAAATAAAAATGTATATATTAGCATATTTGCAAATCAAGCTTTAAATGACTTAGCTTACGATACAATTACAAATGCAGAATCATTAATCCACTTTGAAATCTAACAAACAATCAATACGATTTCCGCTTTTTCTAAACCGTGTTTGTGATATCTGTGGTCAATGTGAATGTTTTTGCGTTTGTTTTCAGTCTGTTTAAATGCACACCTAACCTATAGCCTAGACACTGATGTAACCGCAAAGTAATTGAATGCGTGTAAACAACGTTATAGCATTAATCGGATCCTTAACACATGAAACCCAATGTTTTATCTTTCATGATTTAGAAGCATACATTTTTTATCAACTTTCGAATGTACTTTTCTTATCTAATTCGCTTAATTCTCTGGATATTCTTTGCTGAAAAGCATATCTAAATATGCTTATAAGATGCTGATTGTTAGCTGAATATAGCTGCCTCCTGTGATTGTTTCACCGTGTGCATGGCTATTTCTTCCTTAAAATATATCTCAAGAAGGATTCAAATTAGGTAATTTAAGTACATTTGAATGTTTTGTCAAATTGTATTCGCTACCTCAATCATGAAAGTAAATGTTTGCGTATAGTGTCCATTGAAATACATTCGTATGTTAAATTATTGTTCAATGAGCTTACCGTCAGATGAGAGTGGCAGGTTCCCGGTATCAATTCCTCCGATACCGACTACTTCCACCTCGGAGATGCTGGGCCGCAACATTTCCTCCCATCGGCAGTACTCGATTTCAAGGGCAGGTCCGCCACCGGTTCCTGCGGCATGTCGTGCCTCCAGACCTAACTTTTTTTTGAGTTCCAGTTTACAGTCCCGGTAGCGATGTTTGATCAAATCCATATCTCGGTTCCGGCCACCCACTGCATTGACTGCATTCCTGATCTCATTCCAGAGCCTCCTCTTGTCAGTCGGGGTTGTCTTTTGGTGCTGCAGCCTCCTATGCCTGGCCATATAGGCCTCTACGAGGGCCTCCTTCTCCTCCATCGTAAACCCCGCCTCCCTAGTCGCCTTGGCCTTCCCCTGTGATGATGCCCTCTGTTTCCCGGACTGTGAAGCCCTACTCTGTCCGCCACTGGGCCCAGCCACTTGGTCATCTTGAACCAAGTGGCTGGGTCCACCCACCGCTTCCACCCCCGCTTCCTGCCCCCCTTCCTGCTCCCCGTCCTGCCCTGTTCCTCTCGCCCTCCCTCTACTCCCCCCTCTACCTGTCCCCTGCCTGGCCTCCATCTCTTCCCTAAACTAAACCCCAAATAATCAAACAAAAAGTGAGTGTGATGAAATGAAAGGGGGTCAAAATAAAGAAGTAAAAAGACAAAAAAGGTGCTTAAAGTGTGAGAGGGATGTAAAAAAACAAAGAGGGTAAGGAGTATTTAAATAAACGAAAAGAAGAAGAAGACTAAAAGGAGGATATGTAAACTAAATGTAACTAGGGGATGGGTATGGGATGGGGATGGGGTATGGGATAAGAGTAAATGGGATGAAAGGGAATGGGACTACAAGGAATGGGGTATGGAGTGTATGTAGTGTTATTGATAAGTGTATGTATGTATTGAATGTGTTTGCGTGTAAATGTGTTAAGTGTACAGAAAAATCACTCGCTCGCTAACTCACACTACTACTAATTCTCAATAACAAACACTCCCACTAACTCTCACTAACTACCAGTAACTTACGCTCCCACTAACAACTCTCACTAATAACTCCCAAGACCAACACATTCTCTTTTGCTGGATGTCTGGTTGAATAAACGAACGAAAGCAAAATGTTTTCATGCATATGATATTTCGAGGCAAGTGCAAATCTCTATAGTCCATGTTTAATATGTTTGTCAACAATGTTCCTTTTTCTGAAAAATGACTGTTGTGTTTAATGTTAAAGATATCTAATTAATAAATATGCGCTATTGTGTTTGAATAAAGTAATCAATATGCATTTATATTTATCATATGCTAAATATATGATGCCGACTTCTTCTAAATGTAATTTCGTTGTATATTTTATTAAAGGTTCATTAGACACTCACATTATAAATCAAAAGCTTTGATTTTGTCTCTAGTTAGATAGTCCATTGTTTAACCAATACGTTTATTTTTTCTTCTGTTCTACGAAAATGTAAGTAATTTTCTGACTCCTCGCAAAGCCTCTGAGTTTCATGTGAGTACCATCTCCAGCTTTCTCCAGTTTGTGTAAAGGGTCTTTTCATATGTTAATGATGGGGTATTGTCTTGTTTTACGGTTGTAATGGGGGTTCATCTATATTTTCAATATAGCTAACCCTATTTTATTTTCAAGTGTTTGAAGCTTTGTAATATTGATATCAGTATATGTTAATCTTGTTGTTTGTAGTAGTGTCTATTACATACAGTTCTGTTAAAAATATAGTATACTGTCCCTTGAATGCAAATGTTGTTTTTTGTATCATGTATGAGATCCACATTGTTTAATCTTCAAATATATTATTGTTAGCATATTTTCACCCCCCCCCCACTCCTAAAAGGACTTTTAACCATATTCATTGTTCAAAAAAAATGTCTTTACAATAAAATATTAACACAATAATGTCTCTTAAAGAAAATAGACTTTATTTAACACGTCAATATAAATGTGATTTCAATATTTATTTTTTCACAAAGTACATGTAGATATACCAACAAGCTTCAAATATGTGTTAGCATATGTAATGTTGTTAAAGGGACAGTTTAGAAAACAAATAATGTTTTTCATTATTCTAAAAGTCAATTATGTAATATCAATGATATCAAATGTTTCTCAACAATTGAACATTTGTCTGGGTTTATTTAAATTTGCTATCTAAACCTATGAGGTTGGTGTGCTCATTTCTTCGATCTTGAAGAGTGCTTGTAATCATTATACAATTTGAGCACTAGAGGGCATTTGGATAGCATTTGTATATGTAAAACCTTGTGCTCATACAGCATATTATTGACCATGTATTGATCATTGATATCTAAAATATTGTTATGTCTGAACAACAAATAAGTGGTCATTTTTCATAGTCAGAGATACAAGGGTAAGCACATAAGTCACACGTATTTCTCCATGTTTTGTTGTTTCCAACTTTATAATGCGTAATACAGTGTTTTCTTTGTAATCAATAATTTTCTGACTGTCCCTTTAAGCTGTGTTATTGGCATTCAAACAGTAATATGCCATCATGGATAATTGTAATGGTAATTTTGTTAGCGATTCGGGAAACAGTTTGGACATCACATCACAGAAACCAATCAATATCATGAACAAGGATAGGTATGTGATGATGTGGTTTTCACACACTTATAACCCACACTCTGCAAACAATCTCCCTCCATGGACCCGGTCCCATAGAAGTCGATTATATACAGAGTGTGGTCCACAAGTGTATGAAAACCACATCATCACATACCTATCCATTACACATTAAATTAAAAAAACCAGTAAAGATGAAAAAAAATACTTACTTCCTCTTCCTTCCCCTCTTCCCACGGGGCTGAGGCTCTGGGAGAGGCAACTGCCGACTCCGAAGAGTTCTCCTTGGAGCTGTTGTGGGAAGAGTGGAAGGAAGAGTACTGGGACGACCAAGGTGAGGAGAAGATGGATGAGGAGGAGAAGATGGCTGAGGAGGAGAAGATGGCTGAGGAGGAGTAGATGGCTGAGGAGGAGTAGATGGCTGAGGAGGAGGAGATGGCTGAGGAGGAGGAGATGGCTGAGGAGGAGGAGATGGGCCGGCAGGAGGAGATGGCCCAGCAGCAAGAGGCCCAGCAACAAGAGGCCCAGCAACAAGAGGCGGACCAGGAGGTAGACCAGCATGCGCCTCCCGGAAAAAAGTGAACATTTCTTGGTGAAGCTGAAATATTCTGGTTTGTCCTTCGATTCGATTCAGTATGGTGATGATTTGATTTTGTCCTTGAATAATTTGATTTTGGCCATCAAGTATTCTGTTGCGTCCTTCGATATTTTCTATCCGGGAGGTACGCATCTGGTCTATGTAGTCCAGTAGAACCCGCACCTCCGCTATTTCCTCTTGTTGTGCTTGTTGTACCCGTGCACGGCGGGGTGCCCGTGCACGGCGGGGTGCGGGTCTTTGATGGGCCTCGGGTTCCGCGGGATCCTCCTGTGCTTCCGGGGCCTCTTCATCATCTCCCGTGCGCTCTTCGTCACGGGGGGCCTCTTCCCTCCGAAGTGGAAATTCCTCCCCACCACTCTCATCCCGGGGAGATGCATGAGGCTGTGTTGCCTGTGCTGCCTCGTCCCCAGACTCTGTATATTAAAAAAATAAATAAAAATAAAAATGTATATATTAGCATATTTGCAAATCAAGCTTTAAATGACTTAGCTTACGATACAATTACAAATGCAGAATCATTAATCCACTTTGAAATCTAACAAACAATCAATACGATTTCCGCTTTTTCTAAACCGTGTTTGTGATATCTGTGGTCAATGTGAATGTTTTTGCGTTTGTTTTCAGTCTGTTTAAATGCACACCTAACCTATAGCCTAGACACTGATGTAACCGCAAAGTAATTGAATGCGTGTAAACAACGTTATAGCATTAATCGGATCCTTAACACATGAAACCCAATGTTTTATCTTTCATGATTTAGAAGCATACATTTTTTATCAACTTTCGAATGTACTTTTCTTATCTAATT